>NC_050480.2:9022942-9327801 GCF_012460135.2 Molothrus ater | reverse complement strand
AGAATTAAAGTCAACAGGCACTCTACTAGTAATAGTAGGACAGTATAGTATGACCAAATATGACAGATCAAGAATGGACCTCTTTTAGCTTCCATCTCATCCCCAACCCAAAGTATCCATTCATTTATACTTTTGAAAATCTTGTATTAATTTCCTTATGCTTCCACACAGCATAATTAAATCAAGCAAGTCAGAAGGTAAAAATTAGCTTTACCTATCAACAGGTAGAAAATATTTTAAATTTGCAGAGATTAGGGGTAACATTAGGAGGTTTTTATGTCTGTGATTCAATTTAACAAAGACCTTCAGAATTCTTGCATGTGGGCTGAGAATTGCATGGATTTATTTAAGTAAATTGAAGCATGATTTCAATCTGTTTTTTTGGGATCATTATCAGAGACTTGGGCTTTTTTTACTGTTTCAATGTGTACCTGCTGAGAACCAATGTTGTAAGCTTGTGATTTTGTTATAAAGATGTTAACATCTATAGGAAACAAAATTTCAATCAATGGCAAGTTATGCAGATTCTTAAAACCTCAGGTAGGTATATTTGGTTTTATTCCCCCCTGAACACTTTGTAGGTGTCTGAAATGTATGTGATTGAGGAGAGGAGTGTTATATGAGAGGAAAAGCCCCACCTACATAGTTTGAGCTTTCAACATGGTAGCATTATAAAATCTTGGCTGGTTTCCTAAAGAAACAAAATGTATATAGTGATGCTATCTGTCTGTCAACTCCTTAGCAGCTTGTGAACTCATGAGCCATTTTCCTATCATCCACTCTTTGCTTTGAGCAGGCTTTTGGACACATGAGAAAGGCCCAGCACCTTCCTTTTCTGAAATAAATAGAAGCTGCAGTTTGAACTCATTCCTCCGGTGACCTGGGCAGTCTGCAGCAGGAAGGAGATTTGACCTATGCTCCAAATAAGAAAGAAGATTCTGTCAGTGTTCCTTTATTTTGCATGAAAGCCAACATGAGACACATGTAAAACCCCCACAAATTTATTATTCCCAGAGCTCACACTGCTCTCTTTTTTTCTGCTTGAACTTATTTCTGCATGGTGTGTATCTTACCATTGCATTTCTCAGGAATTCCTTTAGTCCATAAACTTTCTGAGATAAAGACACTTTATTTTGTTCTCTGCTTGTGAAATACTTGGTAAAGATCAGCGTCTATTAAGGGTACCTTTATTCACAGGGATTTTTATCCAAGTGTGCCACTTTTTCAAATATCAGTGATTTGTCAGTATTGTGTAAAGCAGTTGCCCTGTCTCATGTTCGAGCTGATGCTACTAAGTGAGAATGAAGCGTGTTTTGGTGTCATTTCTCATGGGACACTTCTGTTCTACCAGTCTATCTAAGAGATGAAACTTGAGTTCATGTTGAACATTATTGTTTTTCCATAATTCACTTCTAACCCAGTCAGGCATCAGTTCTTCATCTTTAGAGCAGTCTGATCCAAATCCAAAGGGGATCAGATTTGGAGCTTTGCAGTTCCAAACCCATCATTGTTGTCTGGGTGGTGTTTCTCCTGTTCTCAAGGGCTATGTGATTTCAGTTCACCTCCTGTTGATCAAGTCTCTCACCTGCTCAGCAGCACCATCCTCATTGGAGCTGTGTTTCAGGACACCAGTTTAAAAACAGAAATGCAAACCTCTCACTCTGTGAGAGGTAATTTGTGTGAGCTCAGGCTGGAGGTTGATGGACAGGCATTTTAGAGGGCTTTGAGTACTTCAAGCTTGAAATTAACATGACCATGACGAGAATATTTTATTTTTCAGGCACACAGAATTACTTGAATAGTGTGGAAAGACTCTTAGGCTTTAACCAGATATCCAAGAAGGCTTGTGCCTTTAAAATATAGCTTAAAGAGACTGACAGAGGATAGTTCTCAAACTATCTTCACTTTTCTTTTTTTTATTGAGTGATTTTTTTGCTGGAGAAGCTAATCAAAACATCTCTGCACTTCGACACTTCTCAATAAGTAACCACCACGGTTGACTGACAATAATTTGTTCTCAGACTCCACTGTTTGCTGCTTATTCCTATATTTCTTTTTTCTAGCCCTGGACATCTTCCTGATTTATGGCTACATTTCAAGGCTATATTTAATCACTACTGCACAGTATGTGGCATGCTTAGCTGTGCTACATCCCCACTTAGATGGCATGGCCAAAAAAAAAAAAAAAGGACATTTTCCACAGGAAAATGTGGAAGGGAATTGCAGGGTTTGCAATGCAATATTTCAGCAGAGGTAACAGAGATGGGCATCAATCATCTGTAACAAATTATGTTTGCCAACTGGACCTTGTTGGAATAAGAAACAGCTTTATCTATGAGATTATGGTGATAAAAATATTTACCAAGTCTGATGATAAATCTTCTGACACCATTTCCTGAAACTTGTGGTAGAGGCAAATAAACGAGTGTTACTTTCTATGCTTTTGGATAAAGGAATATTTTTCTTAACTTGAAGCAGATGCTGAGTCTTGTTTCTTTATTAGCTTCATTTAGCCATGGTTAAAACAAGCTGGCACACCTGTGCTTTATCTATTCACATTTGCAAAATTGAATAGGAGTTTTTGATTTTGGAGGGTTTTTCCAGTTGATATTGCTCAACATGTAAGGTTTAGCAGAGCTCATAAACAACAGTGGTTTTACAGTTGAGTAGGTAAAAGCATTAGCAGTACATTGAAACACTCTGAGTTTTGAAAAGAGCATTCAGTTGGGTGGGGGAGTTGGGAGGAATAAAAAAGTGCATATACATGCAAGGCTTTGAAAGGGAAAGATGTCTCAAACAGTGACAGAAACAGGTCTTTATCTATGCATACTGGTCACTTTTGCCTTAGAAAAATTAATTCTCAAGCTACCTGATATCTAATTTACCTAATAATGGTTAGTTTCACATTAAGGGTGATCATCAGCTGGATACAAATCTGCTTATGTTACAAGCATGTTACAACTATAAACAAACACTTTGGTTTAGGTCCCACTTTCTAAGTATGTCTTTCTCAAGCATGAAATGAGACACTCATGGCTACAGCAATTTGTAATTATTTTACAAATTATTTAGCATTTATTTATGTGGAAAATGCCAATTACTTGTTTTTAAAATTTTAAAAGTTTTATAGTAATAAAATGGTTATAAAAGTAGTAATATAATTAAAGTAATAAAAATTTGGACAATTAGGATTTAGGACAATATGAGACAATAGAAACAAAGAGTTATGGACAGTCCGGGTACCTCTTTCTGGGCAAAATCAGCCCGAAAAAAAGAACCCACGTTAACAGAGGATTAACCCTTAAAAGCAACAGCCTGTTGCATATTCATACACGATGCATAAATCCCATTCAAACACAGGATTCTGTCTGGTCAGTGTCAGCTTCTTCCTCTGAATCCTGACAGCGTCTTCAGGGCTGAGCAAAGTGGGAAGAAATTAGTTTCTCCTGATAATGGAGCAATAAATTCTTTTTCTCTGAAAGATTTAGGTGTCCTGGGGCTGCTATCTCGGTGTGAGTACCTCATTCCTCTCTTTAAAAAATGTATCCTACACAGCATAGTTTCTATTTTAACATTATAGTTTTGGAATTATCGCAAGTCTAGAAACAGCATCACCAGCCACATCCCCTGAATATCCTAGCACTATATTTCTGCTATATAAGGTGTTTAATGGTCAATTAATTTACTGCATGGGTAGTAAAATACATAAATGTGTAAATACACATTTTTCACAATTTTTTTAATGTAATATTTAATTATTCAGATGTCAATAGAGGGGACAAGGAATCACAGTTGAACTGTTGCAACTTGTGAAAATGCGTATTTTATGATTGGCTTTTCATGAATATTAAAATGATATTATATGTGTTGTGTTAGAAAATTATGCTGTCTTAATTTTCTTAAGCAGTGTGTTAAATATAGTTTTAGGTTATAACATAATGTTAAAATAGAAACTATGCTGTGTAAGATACCTTTTTTAAAGAGAGGAATGAGGTACTCACACGGAGGTAGCAGCCACAGGATGCCTAAATCTTTCAGAGAAAGAAAATTTATTGCTCCACTATCAGAAGAAATAAACTTTTTCCCACCTCGCTCAGCTCTGAAGGTGCCATCAGGATTCAGAGGAAGAAGCTGACACTGACCAGACAGAATCCTGTGTTTGAATGGAATTTATGCATCATGTGTGAGGTGTATGAATATGCAACAGGCTGTTGCTTTTAAGGGTTAATCCTCTGTTAACGTGGGTCCTTTTTCAGGCTTATTTTGCCCAGAAAGAGGTACCCAGACTGTCCATAACTCTTTGTTTTTATTGTCTCGTATTGTCCTAATCCTAATTATCCAAATTTTTATTACTCTAATTATATTACTATTTATAACCATTTCATTACTATGAAACTTTTAACATTTTAAACCCAAGCGATGGGCGTTTTTCACCAACTCCTCCTCATTTCCAAGCCCGGCTCAGCTCAATCTGCGTTGGCGAAGGCACGAAGAGCTCTCTCCCGGTGCCAGTGGGGCCAGGCCGGCTGGAAATGAGGGACTCCGATAAAGCAGCGGCCGGACCGGCGAGTCCGGCTGGCTGGGTCGGGCCGAGCTGCTGTCAGCAGCGCTCGCAGGGCGGTGGGGCTCGGCCGCAGGGAGCGAAATGCGCTGTGAGAACTGGGGCAGGGGCGTGCCGGCCTAGCCCCGGGCCCTGGGGAAAGGCGAGAGGAGGTGAAAGGTGGACGGGTTGAGTCTGCGGCGGGTGAGCTCAGCCACGGTGACGGCGAGGAAGCGCAGGGAGGAGTGGGGTGGTTCGAGGAGAGGAAGATGGAGATCTGCAAGCAACTGCAGCCCTGAAGGGAATTGTGGAAAAGGCGTGTTTTATGATTGGCTTTTCGCAAATATTGAAATGAATATTATATGTGTTATGCTGGAAAGTTAGGCTGTATTAATTCTCTTAAGTAGTGTGTTACATATAGTTTTAGGTTATAACATAATGTTAAAATAGAAACTATTCCATGTAAGATACTTTTTTTTTTAAAAGAGAGGACTGGCACCACGATAGCAGCCACAGGACACCTAAATCTTTCAGAGAAAAAGAATTTATTGCTCCATTATCAGAAGAAATGAACTTTTTCCCACCTCGCTCAGCTCTGAAGATGCTGTCAGGATTCAGAGGAAGAAGCTGACACTGCCCAGACAGAATCCTGTGTTTGAATGGAATTTATGCATCATGGATGAGGTGTATGAATATGCAACAGGCTGCTGCTTTTAAGGGTTAATCCTCTGTTAACGTGGGTCCTTTTTCGGGCTTATTTTACTCAGAAGAAGGTACCCAGACCGTCCATAACTCTTTGTTTTTTATTGTCTTGTATTGTCCTAAATCCTAATTGTCCAAATTTTTATTACTCTAATTATAACCATTTTATTACTATTAAATTTTTAAACCTTTAAAAACAAGCGATTGGCATTTTTCACAGGAATTTATTTTTGCTTTGTTTTTTGTTCTTCACAAATAGCAAAGAAATAAGACTGTGAAGTGGGAAGCTGCAGAATCACAAATAATTTCACAGCCAGCATGTGTATTGACTTGCATATAGTACTCAGAAATGAAATACTTTAGTGTTGACTGAAGGTTTAGTTAAAACAGAGCAGCTGCTACTGCCAGCTCTAGTCTATACTCCCATCAGGAATATTATAACTCTTTTGTAACTGTTTGCAATACTTTTCTTCACTTTGTCTGAGTCTGTAAAAGTGCTTTAATCCATTTTGTCATACATTCTTCAAAGATATACTTCTTAAAAATTTTCTTTCTAGCTCCAAAATCGTAGTATTTCTGGGGAAATGTGGTGTCCTTTGCAGTATGCCTCGTAAGATAGCAAAAGCAGATTTGAGGGCTGTGTGGGACTGAGATGGATCTTGGGAAATGAGGATAGAATTGTAAAGATTTGTGTAGGAATGCCAGGCTTCCACATTATTCTACTGAGATTTGTAACACAGGAAAAAGTTGTTAGCACTTAACTCAAGTTGACTACAGAGACAAAGGAACATATATAGAATTTCAAAATAATTCCACTCAGCTTTGCAAACTAAGTGGTCAGATTTTTGGAATGGCTCCCACAGAAAATAATTTCAAAATTCTGTGGTCTGTGATCCTCTCTCTTGACAGTGCAGGAATGCCTGTGTCAAATATTTTCCATTCCTGCCATGGATTTATTTCCCCAGAGGTTATGTTCTGTTTTAATGTAAATAATCTATATGGTGTGATGCACCTGAGAGAAGATACTTTAAAGATTTTACATTCCATTCCAGTCAAGACCTATGTAATAATCTGAACCTTAAGCATAATTATCTTTTCTTCCTGTGTCTTCCATTATATCTCCACTGCAATGTCTGTTGCATTTTCAGTTCTCTTGGTGTAGGAGCCAACTTTACTCCTTGGCTGATAGAATCCCAATCTGGAAGGTTTTTCTGGCTGATAGATACTCCTCCATTGGTCAGGTTTTTTTAAATGAAATTCTGATCTGTTTTGTTCATTTACAAATAACAGAGGATACTGTATTTTACTCTATGCTTTGGCTTACTGGAATTCTGTCAGAATAAAGCAGAAATGCATTCGTCAAGGCAGACCTTTAAGTAAAGTCCTTAAAGGTACTTTAAGAATCTATGTTTTAGAATATTTGATATGAAGTGATGTCATCTCTTGGCATGCTTTTGTCTGGCTCTTCCAAATTTGGCATGACTTTTTGCTGGTACCTTTTGAGGTCTCTTGGGGAAGCCATTGCATTTCACTGGACATTTCTGTATCATTTTTACACAACAGCCCCATGGATTGGCTGTATGGAGCACTGGGCTTAGTCTGAACTGCCTTCATCCAAAAGTGGAAACCTTTCATTCACTTCTCTCTTGACCTAAAGCTACAGCTCATAGAGCACTTCAGGGATTAGGCTCTGGAACTGTTTTTCTGGAAGCAAGGTTCATCATTTTCCAAAGTTTCTCTAGGGCCTTGTTCTGGTGCCCCCAGCTGTGCTTCCTGAGTACCAAGTCATGCTTTTTTGGGAGCTCAGACTGCCTTTAGCTGCATTCCCCACTGGGGCTGTGGATTTACCTCATCACCTGCTGGGGGGGCAGCTCTACCTGAGTTTTGTTCAAGGGCTTCTACTGTCTTCCTCCTAAGCAGAATGCAGGCAAAAAATTATGGTGTAGAAAGTGCAAATAGTATTTTACTGTATTTGCTATCTTCCAGCAGCGTTAAGAGATTAGCTTTGATCCATGAAAATAAAGAAAAAAGAGGGATGGAAAAAGAGACAATACTATCTAGTATGAATTTGGTCCTCAGAGGGGGATATTCTTGAATTATGACGGTTGTTCTGCATGTCCTGCTTGCCATTCTTGATTTTGTATCAACTGATATTTTTTGCACAGGCTGATGTTATTCCATTGGTCCATAATGGAGCTGTCAAGATGGGCACTTACAATTTCTTAATTATTATTAATTTCATATTGAGTATGAGAGAAGTGCCCAGCTTTCTCCATGGACTGGGAAAGAACACAAACTCAGGAGTTATCAGAGTATACTAATATTGTTTCAGAATTCACTGTAAAGCATTATGTCTGAAATCTCTAAATACTTCCCTACAGGAGTGTCTCCTTGAACAGATTTTGCTCAGAGTTTCTGTCATGTCAGGTAATTTGTTGGTTGGTTTTATTTTTCCCCTATTGTAGCTCAACCTTATTCATTCTTAATTAACTGATTTCTACCATGGAACAGGCTACTGGGATCATTTTGCATATGTGGACATTTTTCACAAGTAAATTATATTTTTCTCTGCTGGATGGTAGGCTGTAAGTATGTAGTTCATCTCTCAGGGGAGTTCCTGGACAAACTAAAATTGTTGGAACAAATTTGAGACCTCTCTCCATTGCAGTTGAAAGAGAAAACTGGGACCTTTTGTCATTGCTCATTATTTGCCTCTTTGCAGAAATACATTTGTAGCAGTCATTATAGAAGGGCACAACATTTCTCTTATGCTCAGGTTTGTATTTTGGGTTGTTTGGTTTGTTTTTTTTCTGATGTGGAAGGTAGAGGTAAAACATGAAGTCTTCTGAAAAAAAAGTTTCTTTATCTTCTGTGTGAACTTTTACAGTTAATTTGCTTATCATGTATAAGTTTCAGCAGTAACTTCTCTCTTTCAGAAGTAAGAGACTACTTTACTAGTATTTTAAAATCATTACATTTTATTGGGCTTTAAAACCACATTCCATTTACATGAGCCTTGCTTTTGGATTGTGTTGACAAGAAATCAGATTGGTGTCTAGGCATCTTCTGTTGCTCTTGAAACATATCTGGTAGCTCAGGAGAGTGTCTTCTTGATCAGAGCTTCTAGATCCTTCTAGATGACCCTGCCAGTCTTTGCTTTGCCAACTGTTGTTGCTGTATCTCTGTACTTCCCAAATTTGATTGATAAATTTAATTTTAAGCAGGAAGTCTGTATACCTGTTTCCTTCTTCCAGCATGTCTGAATCAGAGGTTCTTTCTATCTGCTTACATTTTACCCTCTGAAAATATGTACCAGCTGTTTTTGCAGTTCTCAGTCATTTCTGTTCCACATTTCATGTCATTTAGGAATGTGAGGTAAGTAGGAAAATAGGACATGAGGCTTAAAAGAATTTTGAGATGTTATCTAGTCTATTTCTGCAAATCACTTTTATCCGGGGCTGGTTTTCTACTGGAATATCTTGAAGGCTTTTCTGGAGCCTCTTACCTCATAAGATGTGTCACTGTGTTTTGGGGTTTTGTTAAGACTGACAGCACTGCTTCCTTCTGTCTTCTGATAGACAATATCAGCTTTGTCTTCACATAAAATGTCCCTACTAGAGGTTTATAACCACCTTAAACACCTCCATTGCTCTAGATCCAGATTTAACTGATATTATCAGTACAAAGTTCTTTCTAATATCTGATTTAGATCACTTTGGGTGTAATTTAAGCATATTGATGCTTAACAGAGCACAGATTATTGTCTTTCTTTTGCAGTTATCTTTTACAGGTTTGAAGACTCTTAGGCTGCAGTCATTAGGGTTTTCTCTTCTCTTTAAACCAGACAATTCAGATTTGTTCACTCTTTCCTCATAACTCACTTGACCAGACTTTATGCTTCTTTTCCCAGTCCTCTCCATCTGGTTCACCTTTTCTTTCTCAAAAAGCTGGATGGGCACTTCAGCTGAGACCTGCATTAGTACTGCTTAGTAGCTCTAGAGTGGTTTGTCCTTCTGCATTTAACATGATTTTCTTAAGAGATGGCTGTTTTTTCTCTAACTCCTTTCACTTTTAATGTTGCTTCCTATAGCAATACTTGCTACTTCTGGGTACAGTTATGCTCACCTGAAATCTGTGATTCTGCTGTTCCATTTCCTGCTTTTCCTAAGTCCCTTGATTTCTACCATTTTATGATCAGTATAAATGAAAACTTTGAGGTAATACACTATTAATGTCTCCTGAAGTTACTTCCAAAGTGCAGCAATGTTTTGAGTATTGCCTTCCAATTTGTCCCATGGCAGTATGGGAGGAAATAATAATGGAGGTAAGAGAAAGAGTTGTGAAACGCCTGTAAGCATTTTTTCCCCACAAGCAGTGATTTCATGTTGTTACATATCCAGCATCTTCCACCACCCTGGAACATCCCAGCTTGCCTACCACATCCTTTCTTTCCAGAGGGGCAAGAGGCAGAATGTGCTGAACTTTGTTCAGACCTAAAGAGATGCTGGTTCATGGGTTATTACAATTGTGCTTGTGTAATTCACTCCAAGAACGGCTAAAGAGCCAAGTTATTGCTGTCTGTCCTTCAGTTCAGGGATTTGGATCCCTTTGCACTGTCAAGATCACATTTTCCTGAAGCTTTTAGAAGAGTTGATATCTTGAAGGTCTAATCAGATTTAATTGACATTGCTCTGTGAGCTCAAAAGCTTTAGTAGATGGGTACTTGCAGATAGAGAGGTAACATGAGGGAGAAGGCCATTGCTTTCTTTAAAAAAAAAAAAAGGTTAAGAATGTTCAAACACTAATTTTCAACTTTTTTGCTATACATGTGAAAAGGTGTCTTCCTTTGCTGAAACATCAAAACACTTCAGTAACCCCTTTACCTCAGAAATCTTGTACCTGATTTTTGTCTCTTGAACTTCTCATGTGCTTCTTTTTCCTAACCCTTGTCTTTTCAGCCCAGAACCACAGACTCTAGGTGTTTACCTCTAGGTAGGCATTGATCCACTTGTGAAAATCGGTACCTGGTGGGGTGAGGAATTCCCTTTTTGTCTGTATCTAGGCTGCCGTAAAATCTGAGGAGAGCATTTCTGCAAATCTGGATAGGTACAGAAGGTTCAGAGGAGTGAAAGCCATCAGGTCTCATGTTCAGTGTTATAACTTAGATAATTACTGGAACAACTTAGAAAGAGCATTTCAGTGTATAATGCACTTAAAAAAAAAGCATCAATTTATTTCTGGATTTTTTAAATTGATCTTCAAGTAATTGAAGTAAAATGAAATTTTTTGAACTCTGATTGAATTAGTCAATTTAATAATAGTTAATTAATATAACAATTAAATAGCAATTAAGAAGTCATATAGGCCAAGATCATCGTTTCCAGTAGTACCAGGCAGAAATTGAAGTTGGTGGGAAGAGGAGAGAGCCTCTTGCAGAACTGCTGTACCTGGAGGCATCCAGTTGTGAGTTTCTCATAGGTGTAGGTGTGGGCACTACTTAACCACTTTTCCTGATAGTTAAAAAAAAAAAAATAGCTAGACCAGGATGTTACTGCTTCTGTAGATTTTTAGGTGAAAAAAAAAAAGGTAATTGGTTGTCACTGGTTAAACTATGTAGCTTTTCTACATTAGGGAACAAGCTGGTGAATCTGGGTTACTCTAGACTGGGGTAGTCTGAGGACACTTTGATGATAGGTGGGTTGACAGCCTTCATTGTGTCGTTAAATTAAATGGTGCAGAGATTTGATCACATGTACCGGTTGTGATGCTGGCTTTGGTGTAGGACAACTGGCTTTAATTAGCCATGGTCACTGCTACCAAGTTGCCTAATGATTGGCTAAATGAGTTTTTGTCTTCTTGCTTAAAACATCTTTTATTGTGTTTGAAGGTGTCAAGCTATTAATTTTCTTGACATGTTCATAAGGATGGGTATTGTCTTCACCTTCCTCGAAATCTTCTGTCCTACAAACCTATATGCTATGCCTTAACTGAATTTATTCCGAGTCTTTTTTCACCCTAGGGCTCTCTTTTGATGCTGAATTCTTATCCCAACTCAGAGGTGGTCCTTGCCTACCCAGATGGTCATCCTCCTACTGAGTTTTTAATCCCCCTGTCTGTCAAGCTAGCAGCACAAATTTGATTGCCTCTTTCTCAGCTGTTTGTGAGAAATTCTGCTTTCTCTGTTGGGGATTTTTGCTATGGAATTTCTTATCTCTCTCTCTCTCGCTCCTCTCCATCTGTGGTATGTCAAGATATTTGTATTTAAATATCATTTCAAAGTAGTTAATTACCTTGGAGGAGGTAGCATAAATCCAGCTAAACTGATTGCATTAACAAGATTGGCAATGACTTTCTCTTTCATCACATTTTTGAAATATGCTATCGTACTCCTTGCAATCATAGGAATGTCTTGGAAGGCACACAGTTTCAGCTTTACTTGTGCATAACTCTCAGAATCAGGAAAATAATGTGCAAATTATCCTGATGATATGCAGCTTTCAGGTAAGAAGTGTGAATACATTTGTCCTCCTTTAACAAGGTTATTGTGCCTTCCAGAAGTCTTTATCCAAACTGGTGCTATACTCTTAGGAGCTAAGAATGGCCTGAGACTGGTTCTGTATGTTTATTTGGCATGATCCAGCATCCATGGCTACTTCCATTCTGATAGGGAATGTGTCTTAAACTCATTATTAAATCTATGCGTGTGTGAAGCTGTTGTGCCATATAATGGGGAAAGGTCAGGGATCCAATGAGGGTTCATTATGCTAGTTACAGCAGAAGATGAAGCATTTTCTCCACAAGGGAATTTTGCATGAAGAGGAATCTGATAGGTAACTAAAACATTTTCTGGTCAAAGTCACTGTGTAGGAAATATGTAGGAGTTGGTGGATTGCATCATGTGGGTATTAACTCAGAATCCACACTGGGCAAAATCCCTAGCAATCTGGTTAGCATGTCTTGAGAATCTTTACACTATTACAGTCTTCATCCTAATAAACAGTTTCATATCAAAAATGTATATGATATCCATAGGATTAATTTCTAAATGCTAGATCACTTCTGATAGCAGATCATCACCAGTCATGCGCAGAAACTGGCAGCCTTTGAAGTGATACCACTTCATCATTATAATCTTGTTTGTTTGTGTATTTTTAAAGTCAAAGCCATAGGATTTGGATGATCAGGAAATATTCTGATGCAGCTAAGCAGTATAACTGCTGTAACTTACCCTAAGCCTTGGAAATCATAGCAAACACTGCAATTTGACACCACCGTGTGGGGATTGCTGTAACCCAGGTGTTTCATCCACTTCTCTCTGATTCCACAGGCCTGACTTTCTGATCTGTAATTGCTGTGAGGTTAGGAAATACCTTTTAGTGTCTGTAAGTATTTCTCTGGGTAGTGAACTTCATTGTTTTGTCTGTAATAATTTAAAATTATTAAGCTCCATCTTTGCCCTCTTGCCTTCCTATTTACATTGAGTCACTTTGAAGTTTCTGGGAGTAATAGGAGAATTACAGCTGTATAAGACAATCATGTTACTTTTTCTTTCTAGTGTTTCTTACTATTGCTTGAATGTACAAATGTAAAGCCATTGGGAAAAGAGTTTGCTGTGCTTTTTTTTTTTTTTATCCCCTGTGTACTGTTATATCCAAGTGCCTTAGTTATTTGGTATTGGGGTGTAGCTGTTATGGTTTACATTGCAATTTATGAACCTTGAAGTTCAGAATAGTGTTTTCTATGATTTTTCTCCCCTTCATCAGATTGCATTTTCATGGTTTGCAACTGGGTTTTGTCCTGAGTCTGTGTGCATCAGTCTAAGCTTCTGTGCTATAAAGAGTTACAGGTGGCTTTTCTTTTGACAAGCACTGTGGCCATTCTGCAATGTGCAGTTCTGCCTGCTGGACTAAATTCATGCAAGATGAAAACACCTGCTGATGTTTTCTGTAGGTTTTGCAAAAATTGCACACAGAAGGCAGTTTCCTAATAGGTGAAATTAAACATTCATTGATGGTGGAGTGCATGCTGCCTGTAATAATGTTTGCAGTGGTAGAATTTCTGATATATCATATAAGACAATTAATATAAATATCTTAATAAAATCATACAAAACTAAGATAAAATGTGTACTTTCTGAGTTCATATTTCTTCTTGTTTGGAACCCTTGCCACTGTTGAATGTTCTTCCTGAATGTTATTTATGAGAAAGTCTTCTGCATCCTCCCAACCTACTATATTGCAATCAAAAGTTTCATTTTACCATCAGAGTAAAGTGTTAGCCTGAAAATTATACCAAATGAGTATTTTTATCCTGATTACATAACAGCAGTTCACAGTATAGTCTAATGTGTTTGTCATCCACATCTGTATTTTCATAGTATTAATGTCATAGTCAGCCATAATCATTGCAAGACTTTTGTATTTGATGCTGAAAGAATTGCTGCAAGATTAATATGTTGTAGTTTAATTTGTGTTCAGCTGAAAAGATTAGGCAAGTCTGGAAGGTGAAGATCCTGTCTTTTCATACCTTTGTGGTGTTTGCCTCTAGTGTGCTGTCTTGAAGAGAGGCTCCAAGTTTTTAGTCAGCAATTAGATGACAGTTCATTAACAAATGAAAAGCCTGATGCTTGTGAAAATGTGGTGAAGACCCATCCTTCTAACAAACCTCAAACAGCAGAACAAGCAGCATTTAATAGCTGTTTACAGGGAGTGAACTTTTTAGAGTTTCTGAATTGTTAAACCCTAAATCTCTGCAAGTTCAAGAGTACCTGGTTTCCTAAGTTATTTTAAGGGTGTCCTATATTTCCTAAACCTTCTGGACTCTCTTGGAGATTTTACTCTTAGTCTTTATTGATTGTATTACTACCAGGTGTATATTTTTTCTTGAAATTTCAGTAGAAATCAATCATCAGTCTAAACAAGGATTCTGCAGGCACACTAATAACAACCAAAGCTTTTTTTGGCTTGGTTGCTACTTGTAGTTTGTGTTGTAGCCACTTTCTTGTGGCTTTTCTCACATTGCAAGAGGCAATAACCTTCATTTTAGCATTTATAAGTTAATTTTGAAGTTAGAAACTCATAAGTTTCACAACTACTTTTAATTTAAGTCTTGTTTTTATAGTTCAGTAATCTATGAATTCCCCACATAGCTCTTTTTGGTTTATGGTTTAGAAACTTGAGCCTATAAGATCTGAAATCTGTTGTTACAGAAAAGAAATCATTCATTTGAAGTGAAGGATATCACTGCCAGTAAGTGGGCAGATTTATGAAGTAATCTAAATTTGTGTCAGTAGTATATTCATTACAGGGAACTTCTGCTTTCATAATTTCAATTTCCTTTTTTTTCTCCTGGGAACTGCACACAGTCACCCAGATTCCTCCAGTGTCTAATGGATTCCTAAGTGATTTTGGGAAAATGTAGTAATTGTGAGAGTCAACATGGTGAGTTTGCAAAGAACCTGACAGTTTTATTCTTTGGGACCCAGCTCTCTGGTGACAGTGATCTGTAGGAGAGAGAATTGCACACCAGACCCTTAAAATTGTGACTGTCCAGTGGCAAGTGCGAAGTGGGATTCAGCTGGACCATGCCTTTCTTTGGCTGAAATGGAATCCTGTAGTGCTCCAGAGGATTACAGGCCTCTGTAGATCCTGTCACTCATTTATGTCATTATTTATGGAGATATTTATATTCTTCCCCATGTGGCTGTCTCACACATCCTAGGACATCTAAAATCATCTACATTTAGGGTCCTGTCCCAGATGCTCTTCAAATGCTGGGGGGGAAACATCTATTTAGAACCAAACTGTCTGCAAGCAATCAGATGTTGCATTAGCAGTTATGTCTATCCTCCCATGGGTTGTTTGTTTTTTTTTTTTTGCTGTAGGAGCACAGTGTCCTAATTTGCTGAAGATTTCACTCTCATCTTGTAGGCCTGTCAGATATTGGGCAAACATGGCTGTCACTGGGTTCACAGTTTTCAACACCTCTCTCTTCATATGCATATCTGTATGGGAAGCATTATGGAGATCAGTCAGCTTGCATTGTTTTTTAATAGATTGTATAAAAAAACTTGATAAAATCTGATCCAGAAATATACATAAAGCTACATCCACCTCTGGATCAGATTTTATTCCTGGCAGGGAACTTTTATTTAAAGACAAAGACTTTATTGTTCTTGCAGTAGTTTTATTTCAGGGATATACCTATCTGCACCTACTGCTGCTATATTGGAAGTGGATGTAATAGCAGGAGAATATTTAATTAGAGCTTGTGTCTCTGTAGGACAGATTTGCATGAAAACTTGGGGTTTTGGGTCTCAGTTTCTTTGATACAGCTCCACTCACCCAGCATACATGGCTGCCTCTTTGCTGGGGAGTTACTCATGGCCAGCACACAGGTTTGGTACTGTGGCACTCTGTGCTGTTCAATTCTTCATTCTCCCCTTGATGCAAATTTGGCTCATGCCAGTCAGCACAATTCCAAGGGCTGCAGGACCTGAATGCAATGAAAAATTATCTCCTAATTTTAACAGTGGTGTGAACAAATATTTAAGTATTATTCATGCTATTGCATAGCTGTCATTTTTTTCTTTGCTAATGAAAATATATAAAATGTATATTGTAGCTATTACTTGTAAAGTTGTTGCCAGAAGTGTGTTTAATAGACTTCAAGATGAGTTTGCATTATTGTTAGAGCAAACTATTTCAATTAAAATTGAAATTTTAAGTGTGTCCCTTATATTCAGTATTTTATACTGATGTCCTTTCTAATAGCACTCTGAGATTTGTTGTGAGAGTTGATTTCTCCATTTGAAAAACTGAAGGCATTTTGGAAGGGGTTCTTCATTAGGGGAGAGTTTTGAAATTCTACAGCTAATGGGAATATGGGAATCTAAGAGGTATTGCACTTAAAGCTGACTTTGCTGCTTTGCCATCACTCCTGTGGACTTCCTTGGCATCAAAATCTTGCTGCAAGGAATTCTCTTGCTGCAGTATCTCACTGAAAACCAGCTAAGCAGAGGATCAGGAGGATCAGCACACAAAAGTTGCATATCCTGATTGCACTTTTGGTTTCCAAGAAGCTGATGAAATCCTAGACTTGTAAAACTCCTTGGTAAAACATCCATTCTCTCTGAATTTCACCCATTGCCTTTCTGTGTTGAGTGTCTTTATGTTGCATTTGTGCCTAGAAGGTAAATGAACTTTGTGGCAGGCCACTGGGAAACTATTTTAATTTGAGATGCCAGCAGAATTTTTTAAAGCAAGCCAGTAAATTGTGGATTAATGTATCCACAAGAGGTATTTACTCAAGATTTTTAAAGGAAGACAATGATGAAGTTGCTGAGTAACTCTGGGCTGCTGTTTATGTTGCCCTTTTTGCAATTTTTTGAGAAATTAGGGGTTACAAATAAACAATTTTTTGAAAAGCTAACGAGGGAAATTCAGGGAATGGAGTCCCCCAGGGATCATTCTTTGGACATGTGCTCTCATATTTTCATTAGTGGTGTGGAAAAAGGGGTGAGGAGAAATAGATGACAATATGTGTTGACAGTACAGAATTCTTCAAGTTGCTGAAAAAATAGGTCTGAACAAGAAACACTGGAGAAGTTTCTCGTTGGTAGTTTGTATAATGTTGACAAAAGATCAGAAAAAAAATTGCAGGTGTCTAAATAAAAACCAAATAATTAATTGGAAGGGAAAATGGTCCCAAAAATGCACAAACAGCAGTGTTCTATTAATTTGGTCTTTTTGCAACTGAGGAAGCATATATGTAATCATAAGAGGTGAAACTGTAAACTGTGGCAAGGAGGCAAATAGAATGTCAACAGTCTTTAAAAAGCAACAGAAAAGAAGACAAAGCATCATTTGCAGATGTATAAATCCCTACTGTGCCCTAAAGAGGGGTATGCAATTTTAATTCTCATCCTCTCCATCTCGAAAAGGTTTTATTGATTTTTGCAGAGTGAAGAGAAAGTTGAGCATGAAAATATAGAACTTTTTTATTTATTTTTTGGAGTTTATATCCATGTAAGGACACGGAGACTGGACTAGAATTATATAGATTAGGATTTTTCTAGGTTGGGAAGAGACAACTGGAGAGGCAGAATTTACTAAAGTATAGAAAATTATGAGTTGTGTAATTGACTGAGTAGGAAAGCACAGCAGTCAAAGTAAACTGTCATGACACTGTCAGGTAATTTCATTATAAACAAGGAAACGTATTTTTACAGATGAAATTAATTATCAAAAGTCACAATTTATTTCCCCAATATTTTTAGGTTCAAAAATGATGAACACATTCATAGTTATCCCCTGATGACTGTTACAAGGTGATAAGACAATCTTAGAGTCATAAAACCTCAAAGCCACCAATTGCTAAAGTTGGAAGGATTTATATGTTTTTTAGAATCTTTCCCCAACCAATTGCTACAGTTTAAGGTATGGAGTAGAAAATGTTCTGTCTACTGCTGGTGTTATTACAGGTAATAAGACATAATTCAGCAGAGCAGCTGCTGTGTAATGGTGTGACTAATGATCTCTGAATGGTTTCAGGCATTTGTAGGAAATCTGCTGTATTTGATTTCAGTGCCAGCAGCAGTTGAATTACATCTCCCTTCACTGTATAGCTGCTGTTCTAAAGCACAGTCTACAAATCCACCTCCTTCCTCTGAGATAAAACTTTATGATAACATAGAAAAAGTCAACAGTAAGGTAGTGCAAAATGACAGCCATTGCTTCACTGACCAATTCAGCCAATTTAGACTGGCTGAAATTGAACATCCACGTGATATTCAGTCAGTCACTCATGACTTGGATCAGAAATGCTGCACAAAAACATCCCCACTACCACTCTCCCACTCTCCAGAAGCAGCAAATCCACTTGTTTTGATTATTCTTTCTTGAGACTCTCTCTTTAGTTATTTGTGGGACTCTAGGGTTGGTTTAAATACTCTTTGTTTTCCTCACTTTATTTTTAGAGAAGGTGTCACTGTGTTTTCTGAATTTGTTCTCCCAACCTTATACCAACTGTTTGAAGACTCTTGGGTTTTGTCCTTCGTGGTCTGAAGAATGTGAGTCAGATCTGGCTGCACACTCTTCGTGCTTCACTGCTATCTATGCTTGTTCCTTCCAGCTGTTTGTGTTCAGGACAGTGAGAGTGGTTACCTGGTTAAATACTGTGTCACACTGACTGCATCAAATGGCACCTGCTAAAATGAGAGTTCCACAACAGCACAGTTTTATTGTGGAAGAAGGATGTTACAGTGCAGAAGTCTGATAGGAGCCTTGCTGTCCCTTCACCAATAAGGTTTACAGCAATGAAGTGTTTCTTAATAAAATCAATGAACAGAAACATCATAGCTCTCTCCTCCGGGCTCAGGTGCATTATCACATCATCATAGCTTGATGCCAATTGATTCAAGAACATCAAACTACAATGCCACTTGAATTTCCACAGATGACCATAAACATGCTTTTAGCCCATGGCAAATGTAAAGTAATAGGACTGAGCTTAATCCTTTCTGAAATATTTGCTTTATCTCATCACTATGTGCACACAGCTGTTGTGACTCATGTGAAATTTGACTTCACCATGTATTTAACTCATACTCATAAAATGTTTTTCATGGTAAATAGGTTGCCCTAAAAGAGCAATTAGCTTGAGGTAGGAGTGCATGTGTATTATTTCTTCAAAGGTGTTCCCTCACATGGTGAGAGCCAGTCCTGCATTCCTTCTCCCTTGCAGGGCAGTAAGTGTTTCCAAAGTCTAAATATGTTTCTGTTCAGCCCAGCCAGCATTTTTTTTTTCTTTTTAAAGTTTCCTTAACAGCCTTTCTATTTTTCTCTTGTGCCCAACAATGCTTCTTTATATTATTATTATTATTTTACTTTCTTTTTCTCCTCCAAAACCATTGGGCAATCCAGTGATTGGACCAGCAAGTTACAACAGAAATCTAAATCCTGTGAGGGTAAAGACATTTTAATGCAATATGAAGATCAATAATATTCTGTCCTTACAAGTATAGTGAATTGGCAATTGTCCTTGATATTAATATTCTAGTTCAGCTTGCTACATTACATAACAAGGTAATCTACATTTTTAGTTCATCCTTCCCACAGGCAGAAATGTGTTAATGGTATTTCTTCATATGCTGGCACTTTTGCTTTATAATATGTCAAAATATATGTCGTGGGTATTTGTTTGGTTGGTTTTGGCTTGTTTTAACAGGGCACTATTTTTTTTCTGGATTATGTTTTGTTAATTTTGGATTAGCAGATTGGCTGTTACTAGACAGTAACTGTAAAGGCTATCATGGTTTTGCAGAAATAAGGGAGTTACCACTCTTCCAAAGAACAGTCTAATGAGCCTATTGAATATAGCAACTGAAAAACTTAGCTTCTTTAATTTAAAAAATAAAATCTTGATATATTTTAATGACAAAATATTTTGTCCACACACTGTTGTAAATTTCTAGAATTTGCTCACAATGGGATCACTGATTCCAACCAGCAAGGCTGTCTGTGTGTCTTCTTAGGTTTTTTTCTTTACTTTTCCTCTTCTCTATTTTGTTTTAAGTAGCCTTAGAATTAGGGGAGATGTTACTGAAAATAGGATTAAAAGCATTTGTGAAATCAGAAGAGAAACAGAAGGCAGGGATCATAACTGCTTTGGTTACTCTCTCAGGTCTGGAGAACATCACAGCAAAGCTGCCCTGGTTTAGGCAGGATTTGTTTTATATAGGTTAGTTGCTGCAATGGGTTGGTTACTCAAGACTTCCAGAAGCAGTCAGGGATAGTGTAGGTGAGCTTTTAATGCTGCCCTTCCCTTTTTATAGCGCTCTCTTGCAAGACAGAGTATTGTGGTTTCCATTTAATCACCTTTGAAATAATTGTCCAATTGCACAATAATACACAGCCAATCTTTCATAAGTTTCATATGTTTCAAAATAGACAAGGGAGTGGTGTTGAAGACACCTGCAGCTGAGGACATGAGAGGAGGGAAAATGGAAGATACTTGTAGTGGTCAGTGGCAGCTGCAGTGTTAAAGGTCCTCCTCTTTAGCTGATCTATAGTGTGAGGTCTAAATGTCTCTCCTTAGCACAGAAAAAGCTTTGCCCCAAGGTCAAAGCTTTGATGAGATTACATGTATTAATCAGAAATTTCTCTTCTGTTTTTTCAGAAGAATGGAGTATCAAACGGAACCCTCTACAAAAAAACATTTATTGAGCACTTTGAACAGGCACCAATGTATGTTGCAGTTTTTACTTTCGTGGGGTTTGCAGTGGGAACAATATTTGGCTACCTGCGAGATTTTATGAGAGCCTGGGGACTAGAAAAGCGTAACATTGCTGCGGAGAGAGAACAACAAAAAGTATGTATGAAAAAGTCATTCTGTATCCACAGCTGAGTTTTCCTCTGGTTGTAAGTGACTTACAGCAACTTGTGAGAGTTACAAGGCAGACAACTTTCATTTTACAGAGCATTGCGCAGGGGTGAGAGGAGTGACACACCCTGCCAGTGGAGTTGTATGCATGTGTATGATTATGTACCTACTTTTATGTAAAATCATCATTTTTACCCAGGGACATGTTCACCTCATTCTAAGAGTGCCATAATACTCTCAGCAAAACAGAATCTCAGTTTATTAAGTCAATCCACAGAAAAAGAAAATTCATAAATGCCTTCTTGTTTAATATATCATCTTTCCAAATCTCTTCAACCCAAATTTTCCTTTGTCCCATCTGGCTATCTTATGCTGTCTTTCACTGTGAGTAAGTTCTAATTTTGTTATAATTGAATTCTTGTAACTCCCAACATTTTTTCACCCCATACAGTTCCAAGTGAAACTTGCATTTTAGCAAGATCAACTGCCTTCCAACTTTGCTTAAAATTTTTTGTTCCTCCTCCTTCTCTGTGCAGTTTGATTCGTCATTTATGGTAACACCTGGCATAATGAAGGAAAAACATGAGGAGTTTTACTGTTTCTCTTGCAAATAAAACTCCTGAAATTGTTTCCTGTTTTAGATTTTGAAATATCACTTTCAATTCACTTCATGATCTGGCCATTTGTTAATTCCAGTTGTGCCAATTAAATTTTTTGTCCTTCACTATGGATTGCATGTTTATTTAATTTTCCCACATATGTTAACTGCGTGCCATGTTATTTTATCTGTTTATTGTATGCAGTGCTCAACATGGATATATATTGCTGCTTCATATAAAGAAAAAGCTGCGTTTAAATTTAATTTCCAAGTAAAATCATGGATATTCATTCATTCTCAACCAACAAATTGTCTTAAGTGGATCTCCACCCTAGGCCCAAATCACATATATTGGACTAGCTTTTGTCTTATGTATCCAGCATTTCATGAAATGTAGTGTGTTGTTTATCCTACTTTTCTGCAACCTGATCCACACATAGAAAAATGCTCAGTTTGAAGCAATTGGTTTCTTTAAGTGAAAGAATCTTGATTTTTTTTTTTCTATTTCCAATTCTCAGTATATATAGAGTTAGACCAACTTGTTTACCTAAAAAAAAAAAAACAACTGACCAACCAAAAATCCCCCAATCTTTAAACAGAAACAAAATACTCTACCCTCTAAGAAATACAACATTGTGTTTTAAAAGGATTATAGTAAGTAGTCACTATTGCTGTTTGGAGTTGTAAGTGACACAGGACCATGTGGCTGCTATGACTCTCTGTTTATTGATGAATCAGTTTTTCCTTGTTAATAGGAAAGACTTAGGTACAGAAGGAGATATTTTCACAGCAACATAACCCTGTGCATGTTTTCAAACCAGGATTTTGTGCCACTTTATCAAGATTTTGAGAACTTTTACACCAGGAACCTCTATTTGAGAATACGGGATAACTGGAACCGTCCCATTTGCAGTGTCCCTGGGCCACAGTTTGACCTCATGGAACGTGTTACAGATGATTACAACTGGACATTTAGGTGAGTCATCTTACACTCTGCTGCTCTCAGCCTCGTGAGCATACTCCTGACACCTCTGCAAAGCACACAAAGTTGTGTCCAGATCCTTGTCTAATATCCACCAGCATGTTTCTTTCTGCAGTCAGCACCATGCTGACAATCTGACCCTTTTCTTCTGAGTATTTGTTTGGAAATTCAGCATAGATTTCCAACTCAGTTGCAAATGGGTTTGGCTGTGTCAGCACAAGACTCCTCACACACCATTTATAACAATAGACCTTGACTCTGAATATTACAACAAAATTGGTTTTGTCCCTCATTTAGGTTTTATATCATAATTTTTTGCACTGCATGAATGTGGCTTCTTGCTTTCATTGTGAGTCTTTGGCAGTGGGTTTTAAGCAGATTGAAAGTTTTGGTGTAATGCAGCTGAATTACACAGCTATGGGAATTCACAGCGTAGACAATGTGTAGGTCGGCTATATTTGAGCTTATTGAGAATGTATCATAGTGTTTCCCATATTTTCAACAAGTTTAAGTTCTGTGTGTGTGTGAGAAGACTGGTGACTTAATGAAAGCAGTTGACAATTTGCTTGAAAAATGAATGTCTCTCAGTTGTTCCTTAAGTAAAGTCATAGGTTTGTTTGTTTATTTAAATCCATAAAAGCAGCCAGTGATCCCACACCAGTTTATTGCCATCTACAGTGTGGCTTCTAGAAAGCACTCTGACCTTGAAGTACTTAGTAAGGAAAAGAGGAAGGCTAAAAAAACTTTTGGGCTGTTAGAATATGAGGATTGTCAATTCACAAGTAGGAATTTGACACTGGAACAAAATTTGGTGGGAAAATTTTGGGATTTTTTTCTTTTCATTTGGGATTGGAAGGAAAATTGCACTGTTGTTCAAAATTTGCTTTAATTACAGGTTTACAGGAAGGACTATCAAGAATGTAATCAATATGGGTTCTTATAACTACCTCGGCTTTGCAGAAACAGATGTTAATGCTTTGAAAACTGTGACCATAGAGTTAGAAAAATATGGGACAGGAGTCTGCAGTACCAGGCAAGAGATGGGTGAGTAAACAGCAAGATGGCCACCAAAGGTCCTGTAACTAAACTCTTCTTCTCACAGATATCTTAAAAGAATTGGATACAGAGAACTTTAATCACATCAGCAATTACTTGTTTCACAATTAGAAGAAATGCTGTGTTTTATTTGTTCTCACATGGGTTTTTTTTTTCAAAAGGAAAGTTACTATTGATTTTTGGAAAAGCTAAACCAAGTGTGTCATCTGCTGGCCTGGGATTTTTAATGATGGAAACACACATTGAGATTTCAACAATTTTTCTGGGGCAAATTCAACTGCATCACAGATTTGTATCAGTTACCACACACAGAGGTTTCAGATTAGTTAAATGATCTTTTGCATAATGTTTTTAATCCCATGTTCTAAGAATGTATTGGAATGTTTTATGAGATACTACTGGCACAAAACAGAAATTTCTAGCTTGCCATTAGCAAATAAATTCAGGGAGGTTCCATTTGACATTTTTGCTTTTATCTGTTATGATTGTCTGCTTTGTTAGTTTGTAGACTGCATGCAGTGTTACCTTCAACACAAAGCCTTGCATTCCTTAGGGTACAATCATCTTACATTTCAAAAAAAAAAAAAACAAACCAGTTTCAAACCAGAGAAATGCAAGGGGAGGTTTCTCTTCAGGCTTTATCTTTCTTGGGAGTATTAAAAAAAAAGAAGGCTTCCCAGAATGGAGAAGTCTATAAAAAATTTATTTTTTGTAATCCAGCAACCTAAAAAAATTACATTTTTATCTCCAATGTAAACTATGTTCTTCCATAAAACTAACAGAAAAAATTATATATATAATTTTTAAATTATATAAATTAAATAAATTTATATATAAATAATATATTTATTATATTATATATTATTATACTATTATATTATTATATATAAATTATATAAATTTATATAAATTATATAAATTAAATTAATACTAAATTAAATATATACTATATTTAATTTAGTTTTTATATTTAAAGTCTTCATTTCAGAAGAAAAAGTAATGCAAACTTTATGATCTGCTTCTTATCTTGTCATTGTGGTTTGATTTGCCAATAATAATTATGCCAGTGACACCATTCAGAGAGGGTTTACAGATTGATCCTACTTTCCTTGTGTAGGTGACCCATCTGGTGACTGCAATATATTATTATTTAACCTGAATTTCATGCTTGAAAGTGCTCACCATTGCTAGTCCTTTAAGGTATTGAAGGAAGCTTTCTCTCTTTTTCTCCCAGATTCCATTTTGTCTAAGAACATTTCAAGTTGTTTTCAGGACATCTAAGATTGTGGCTGGTGTTCCTTATTCTGTAGCTTTTGCTGAATTTTTTTACTGGAAGATTCATTCTTAAAAACAAACAACAACAAAAAAATTAAAAAAAAAAAAAAAAAAAAAAAAAACAAAACAAAACCAAAAAACCACCAACCCAACTTCTTATTAAAAGAGGATTCTGTGTTCAAATATTAAAAATCTTACTAAGTAACTTCATCCCATCTATCTGAGAGCCCAGGTATAGAGATCTCTAGGATATTCTCTTCATCTGTTCTGTACTCAAAGTTGTCTTGACTGATTGAGCAAGGATTTAGGTTCATTTTAATTGCCTTCACAATAAACAGTCCCATGAACTGCATCAAGACTCTTCACAATGCAAGAATGGGCTGCAGATAAACAGCATCCTAAAAGCCTTGTGAATCTCAGTCGTTTGGAAATGGATTTTGGAGAGCAGCTTGGACAAAGGAAAGCAGGGTGTTTAGGCCTGGCTTAGCTGGTGTAACTGAGCAGTCACAGCAGTTTATCCTGGGCAGGCAACAGAGGGGCTGTGTTTGTGTGCTCCATGGAGAGAGGTGGCTCCACAGGGCAGCACTGAGGAGTGGCTCCTTTGTTGGTGCTGGCTCTTTGGAGCTCTGTCACCAAGGTCTGTATAAACAGCCTCTAATCCAGAGTGGATACCCTCTTTCCTTGCTCCTTTGTGTTCTTTTGCTGCATTCTCATCACAGTAGAACAGAAAATTTCTGAGTTAGATATATTAAAGAGAGAGACAAGGAAGGGTCTGAATGAAACATCTTACCTTTATCATTTCTCATCTTCATCTTAGATAAAAGGAACAGGATGAGTTTGTCTCTGGGCAGATCACATTTAAAGACTTCTGTTGTTATTGTGTGTGGAGCTAAAGTGTTTTGAAGTAGAAGTGC
Source organism: Molothrus ater (assembly GCF_012460135.2). Lineage (NCBI taxonomy): Eukaryota > Metazoa > Chordata > Aves > Passeriformes > Icteridae > Molothrus > Molothrus ater. The sequence continues at coordinate 9,302,353 of NC_050480.2, read as the reverse complement.
AGTGAGCTGCAAGAGCCAAGGCTGCAAATTGCCTGTAGGGTTCTAATTCAAGAGAGCACTTGAACATATTTATATTTTCAAGCTAATTCACTTTGAAAGTACTGTTCTGCTTGTGTGCATTTAAGTGTCTGGCATGTCTGAGTTTTACCAAGGTCTCTCTCCAAGCAGTAGTAGCTCTCTTTCTGAGAAATCATTCCACTACTTTCAGAGGATTTCAGATAGAGGGTAAAACAAAGAGGACACAAATAAAAGTAATATGAGTGGTGTTTGAAAGGATACATGATGGTAAAACTGTCCTTTATGGTCTTCTGCCTACACTCCTCCTCTTAAAACTGTGGAGGCTGTGGAGAGGGCATACAATGCTGTCATACCAGAATGCTGTTGCAGGTAGTTTCCTCTGAGAACAGGGTTAAAGCTGGTGAAAACAGTGGCTGACCTTCCAAGGCTTATCCCTCATAAAAAGATTTAAGGCTTTTCAATCCATTTTTAATTCCATGCTCTTCTTAATTATAATAATCATAATAATTAATTTCTTACCATAACGGTGTCATTTCAGACATGTTTCTGCAGGGTTTGTGGGACTTTCAACGTGAAATAAAAGTACTTTCCTTTTTTTAAGACCAAGCTAGCTATTAGCCCCTAGGAGCAAGATTTTGAAGTTATGAGGGGTACATCCATGGAAGAATTAACTTGCTGTTCCATGATCAGAAAGCAAAACAGACTCTAGAAATTACTAGGAAGTACACAGAAAGCCAACCATAGAGCCTCAGTACACTACTGCATAAAGCTGCTGTTTGTTGTTGTCTTGAGTACCCTGTGCAGGTCTGATCAAAAATATTTAGCAAAACTGGAAAGTGTAAGAGAAGAGCCACAGGGATCGTCAAAGACCTCAGACAGCTTCTGGGTGAAGAACTACTGTGCTGCTTTTCTCCAGCTGTCACAAAGGCCTGTCATCTGTCTCAAAAAAAAGAGCCTAAGGGGAGAAATTATAGACATTTTCAGCATAATGTGTGATGTGGAAGAGTGGTCAGGATTCACTGTCCTTTCCCACTACCAGATGTAGAGGGCATTGTATGAAGCTGGTAGAAGGTTTTCACCTAAGTGCTGGAGGCTGCCACACCTGAGAGCTCATCACTGCTGTGAAAAGCATGTTCATTCTCCTGTGAAAACATAAAAAGTTTAATAAAGGACAGCAGGAGACAAGGAGCTTGGAGCAAAGGTTATTATGGCACTCAGCCAAGAGCACACTGTCACCTTTGGGGACACCCTTTAAATACCTTATCCCTTACACCAGCCTGTTGCATATTCATAGAGCCCTATGCATATTTATAAACTAGTTTACATATTCTGGGAGCTATTTTACATGGCCCTTCCTTGGGTCTGCCTTTTTAGAGCATGCATGTTGCTTGGCTGTGATTTTGGCTCCTTCTTTTCACTTCCACTTTGGGCCTTGGTCCACTCTGTCTTCAGACAGCAGATGCTGATAGTTGGCATATCAATAGCAGGGTCCTCATCCTGTGTTCATTGGATGTTATCCCATCCCAGCAGGCATTTTAACACAAGCACAGCTATTTCACTACCCTGTCTAAGCTTAATTAACAACAGAAATAAAAACTATATTTTTATAACAAAATTACTTTAACATCACACATAAAAAATCCATTTTAATATTTGCAAAAATGCAATATTATAATATGTATCCATAACACTGCAGATATCAGAACTTCTGTCCCTTAGAACACACACTCTTGTGTGTGTTCTAAGGGACAGAAGACAGACACTCTTGCACACTCTCCACGTGTGCAGAGGAGCACTCACTGATAGTTACTAGAAATACTCAAACTGTACCTGATTCAGGGGGTCCTTATGAACTCTGAGAGATGCCAAGAGAGGATACAGAGAGATCTGCACCTACCAGATCTTAAGGAGAAAATTGACCATGGGTGTTATTTAAATTAAAACAGTTTTTGTCAGCAGCAGTCTCTCCTGCAGGTTCAGGAAAAGGTAATTTTAAAAATTTCTTTACCTCATTTGTTATACGTCAAGAAACCAACTGGGACATAAAAAGAAGTAGGAAGTTTTGTTTTTTAGGTAGAAATGTTGGGTCTGAGAAAATTACTCTTGAATGTTGAAGGATTTAAGTAGCCATCCAGTAACTCAAGGTGGCTACAAGAGAGCTTGAGAGGGATTTTTTACAAGGGTGTGGAGTGACAGGATAAGAGGGAATGGCTTCAAACTGACAGAGGGTGGGGTCAGATGAGATTTCAGGAAGAGATTCTTTCCTGTGGGGGTGGTGAGGCTCTGGAACAGGTTGTCCAGTGGATGCCCATTACTAGAAGTGTTCAAGGACAGACTGGGTGGGGCTTGGAGCAACCTGATCTAGTGAAAGGCGTCCATGTCTCTGTCCAAGGCATTGGAATGAGATGATCTGTAAGGTTCCTTCCAGCACAAACTATTCTGTGATTCATTCTGTGATTCCATAAGTAACTGGCCACCAACTGTTCAACTAACTGGAGTGTTGGGAATGTTAGGGCATTCCATATAAACAAAAATATCTCTACTGTTATATGTATTTTAATTTTTCTCTCAAAAGTGTTATTTTTAGCCTAATAAAACTGCCAGCCACATAGGAACCTAAATAAATATGACATAGCAAGTGTTCCCTCCATATAGTAAAAAAATATAAAAGAATGACAACTTGAACTTAAAGTCCTTTTTTTTAATAACTGGAGTGGGAGTTGGCTACTATTAAAGGCAGATCCAAAAGCCTTTTCTCTGAGCCCATCCTGTTTTTCAGTGTTTATAGTCAGCCTATTCTAAGCAATGTGACTGAGAATTATTGAGAAACATGCAAATTAGTTGCCTGCTTGCTGCTTGCAGATAACAAAATCAGCAAAGTTACACTCTTTTTTTTAAGATAAGGCAGATTATCATGCTCTGAGTGCTCCTAGGGCCAGGCTGGTGACAGGACTCTCACATGGACAGCCAGTGCTAACAATTCTCTGTTTATCTAACTCCCCAGTGTTCCTCATGGAGATGACATACGCGAGTAACCGGAGCAAACATGTGATTAGTGCTGCTTAAGCAGCCAGGCAGGATTCCTGCCTTTTGAAATCCTTCTTCTGTGATTATGCCTTAGACCAAAAAACAAGATGGAGCCTGCACAGAGCACTTGCAGGGTGATTCACTCTGCAGGGCATGTTAGGAGATTACCCTTTAGCACCTAACTTGCACTCAGTGTTAGGGCTTTTTTCTTTATTTGAGGATTTTTTTACGCTTGACTGTGATCTCATTTCTAGAAAGCAGATCTGAAAATCTGTGCCAACAATTAATATACAAAAGTAGTTCAGATTCATTCACCTCTTTCCACTGGGTTTTAAGGCCTAATGTGAATTTCTAGCAGCATTTCAAGAAGATAAAAAGTAGTTATTTGGCCATTCTTTCTTTTATAGTACTTCAAAGCTTTAATTAGGGCCAAGGCTCATTTTAAACATAATACTGTACAAACATGAATAAATGTTTCATTTTTCAGTTTGGAGAAAGAGATAAAGAACTGAATGTCCCATAATTTACAGTTTCCAAGTGGGATTTTAAGGAGAAATAAAGAAACAAAAATGAGAATTTGTGTGCATGTATATATATATGTGTATAGATACACATATTTCATAATCTTAGCTATTTTCTGATAGGGTATGGTACAAATTAGGAAACAGTTTTGTCACGTTCACTAACATCCTTTTCCTTTTTGTGCCTACCCTCTCATAAATAACTAATCCAGCTTACAATCAATTTATAATCACTGGGTCAGGTTTGTTCCTTGTATTTCACCATTGCAAAAGTGTGGTTTGCAATGCAAGATTAATAGTCTGGCTAGCCCATCTTCTAGCAGGTGGAATTGAAGGCATCTGTAGGAATTAAGGGTTGTGTGATTGTTTAATACCTAAAGTATCTCTGATATATGATGTTATCTTCATGCAAATATTTCGATACTTAAGATGCTGCCATTCAGGCTTTGGCATGAAGATGCTGGATTTACACTGGAAATTTTAACTTTGAGTTTTTCTAAAGGCAAAAGAAAAAAAAAGGAAACAAACCCAGAAGATCTAAATTCAGCTGGAAGTTCAGTTAAAACTAATCTACTTTTTGTCTGAGAATCACTAAATTACACTGGTACATTATTAGATTTATGACACCCACGGCATCTTTGTGGTATGAAAGCCCAGTCAGCTGGTAGCAATGTTAAGAAAACTTGAGCATTTCCTTTCTATCAGATGATTCATCAAAACCCCCTTATTTTGGGACTCTTTTCTGCACAGACAGTGTTAAATGAGGCAACTGCATAACATTACTGTGTGCTTTTCTCCTTCTTTTTCCAACAAATCTTATTCTACAAGTTGAGGCTTTCCTCTGCTAGTGGGTCTGTAGGACAGACATCTGCACCATCTGCTCTGGTAACATGGTGTCAAGAATTAATATAATTTTCACAGCTTCTGTTTCTTCATCTTGCTATTAATAACTCATCCAATCTTGCTTTTTGTAAAAGCATGTATGTCTTTCAATTATACAGGTTTTTTTCATCTCTGACAAGCATCTTACCATGCAGTGTATTCATCTTACCAGAGTGAGTTTGTGACCTTAAGTTTCAGCTGTGACAAGGAAGTTCAGATGTTTTGTTCTGCTCCCCACCCTCCCAAGGATGCTGCTGACAAACCCTCATTTCCATAGTGTAATGGTTCTCAGTCACCTTGGTGAGTCACGCCAGGGATGCACAGGGTTCCCAGCTGCTCTTTTTTCTTTCAAGGCCTTGTTGCTTGTATCAGTTTACTCTTCCAGCTTTTGTTTAACCTGAGGGGAGCAGGTGTTTCCCTGTCTTCTTTGGCTGTTGGAATTCCAAACATAAAATTCTATGACAGGATACTGTTGCCAGTGTTGGCAGTTCAACCAGTCTGTGTCATTAGTGTATAAGAACCTGAAAGACTGTATTGGGCAGACTAACCAGTGGCATAAACCACCTTGTCCAAGCTGAAAATGTCAAACTAAATAATGACTCTGTGGATCATGGGAAGTCCATTTTCCAGCTTTATCTCTCTAGTAGTCTGGCAGTGACTTTCAGCCCAACAGCATGGATATGAAAAAACAGCAAGTGTATGAAAAAGCCTGTGTACTTCATGTTCCCTGTCACCAGAGTGCAGTGGCAAGTTAATGGAGGGAACTGGGTCATCAGATTTTGAAAAGGAGGGGATTTGCTGTGAGAAGTGTGGGAATCTGTGGAGGTGGTTCCCATTGTGAAAGTCCACTTTTGATATGATCTGTGATCTTAATACCTCTACAGTCTCGGATCACAGTAACTCCTGCTGTATTGTATTACTTACGGCTGTTCAGCAGGGAAGAATAACTTTCAAAAGGATTTTGTCTCTTAAAGATGCAGGTACCTTTCTCTTTTTTTGTCTTAAATCTTTCCTGGTGATTTGGTGTACATTGCTTACTTGTATCCTCATTTGTTGGGTCAAGCTAAGCTGTAGTCAGTCAGTGGGAAAATTCTAATGTCTGTTTATAGGGCAAGTGTGTATACAGTAGATTAAAAAGATATATCTAGTATATCACTTTTAATTCATCAGATCATGATACTGGTCTTGAATCTAGCACAATACAAAACATTTTAAGGGCCAAGCTAACCTTACTTGACATCTCTAAGGTTGTATTTAATGAGGAGCTGTGTAATTATTGCCTTTGTTATGTAGCTTGAGATGCTGAGATGTTTCAGCTTGTGCCAGTTCCTTTGGATCAAATTTGCATCTGTCTGGCAGTGCTGTTTATACTTGTCATGGTGGTGGCTGTGACCAGCTGGGAATGCTAGTGGACAAACTTCACCCCAGCAGCACATGACTGACCCCTTGTTTCTTCCAGTGGAGAGAGGTGATAGAATTGATGCCATTTCTACAGTGTCCAAGGACATCCTGTCTAGAAATATCTCCTGATATGATTAAATAATTGCATAATTATATGCTTTTTCAATTCTGTTCAATGTATACAGCTGCCATGAACCTCCCACTGACAGTACTGGTGTGTGTTGTATTGCTTCTGCAACACCTTACTTACCACCAACAGTATTGCCATGGTAATTAACATGATTCAAAACCAGGGCTCACTTTGCAAATCTTTGCCATTCAGGATTTTGTTTTGCTAACCAATTTCAATTTGTAGTCCAGGATTTGTAGGCAACAGTGATGTACAGTATCATCTGCGTTCGCACTTAGGATTAGTAAATAATAAGTAGGAATCGGTCACTATCGAAATGAGTCATTCTTCACCATGATAAAATTAATAAAAATAGGTGCAAAATGTGCTGTTCTTTTGTGGGTCATCTAATAAGAGCTTTAACAGAACAGTCTGTATTGAGTCAGGCCTTTCCTGTTTATAAAAACAGAAAACATGTGATGCAACCCCAAAAAGCAATTTAACTCCACCCCAGTGTCAGACTTATCCCTGGAAGAGTCAGAGACAATTGTGTCATGCCTTAAAATGCCTGCCTCGCAAAGCACACACTGCTTGTTTCTCCTGCTTTCACAAACCTTCTAATTCAAGCTGTGACCATAATGTGCTTGGCTTCGAGCTTCCATTTCAGATTTCATCTTCTTTTGGTGTGCTGATAGCCCTGGAGTGACAAAATAACATCTGCAGGGAGCACGAAGGCAGCTGATCCTCCTGGAACTCTTAGTTGTCCATGGGTGCTGTAGATTGAAGACTAGATGGGCCCAATTTGCAAATAATACAGAACCTCAGAAATAAATGCTGGGTCCTGCTGGGTTTTCACCTTGAGACAGATTCTTACCCACATTTCCAGTGAGCAGCCCAGCTCTGAAACTCTGTTTTGTATTTCATGGAACCTGGGTACTAAACAGTGGCTGTGTGCAGAGCCAGCTCATATCCTCATGTGTCTTGGGATGTACAAATTCAAAAAACTGCCATCCTCAAAGAGCTTCACACAGACTCAGCTCACAGGTAGTGGAGTTTCTGCAGAGCCACATTTTCTGTGTCACATAATCTCATTCTCAGGGCACAGTGACAACCCAGTCCCAGGTACACGCAGTGTGATACAAGGAGTGCAGAGACACTCTTGAAGCTCTGCTGGAGTAGGCTCAGGTCTAGCACAACCCAGGAAGGCTCTGGCAGAATCTCAGCACTACTGCTGTTCTTTACTGTCCATGTAATCCAGGTTTTTCAAGAAGCCACATGATCCTTGCTCCTTATCTTCCTTGATAGTTGAAAAGTTACCTGCCTGCCTGATAGATATTTGTCACATTCTATTTCCAAATGGATGTCATTCTTACTTTAGATATTTAATGAGAAAAAATAATGAAAACACTCCTTCACTGTAACCAGCTGATTTATTGCTATTGTTGAAACTGTTCTCCTGACATTTATATTTGATTTTTTTAATGAGCTCTGCTCCATGATGAAGGTAAGATCATCTTCCTGACTCATCATTCTTGTTGAGACACTCTAGCCAAGCTTCTGCATTTCTTCCACTCATCTGCCTTTTGTCCATCACAGTGAGCACAGCTTTCTTGTTCCATCCATTGTAATTCACTTTATGTTATTGTGCCATCAGCTTGTGCATTGCAAGTGAGGTAACATATTCACTTGCCTAATTTTTTTCTTCTGTTCTCTGATTACAGCCTTATTCATAGGGGAAATGCTCTCTCAGAATCCACAGACCACTCTCTTTTCTTCCCCACAGATCACCCTGTAAGAGTTCCTTCTGCCTTGGTCCCTGCAATGCACAGCCAGGCAACCAAAGACTAGAGAGCTGGCAAGTTGAGATGATTCCTTACTGTTCAAAGCTATCTGTTATCTCAGTCTCTTAACACCACTCTTTTGTTTGTTTGCCTTCTGTATTTTGTCATCCTTCACTGTGAATTGGCAAGAAGGATATCGCTTTTGTTGGATAGTTGGAGAACCTTACTTGTTTGGAGACTTCAAGCACTAATATGAGATAATTAATATGCAATAAAGAGGAGTCTCTAGTGTTGCATTATCTTTTATCTTTGCTGTTGAGAGGAAAGAAGGAGCAGAGTTATCATCAGTTATAGGGACTGGAATAGCTTTTACCTTCCAAGGCAGAGAAAAATATGGAGAATGCTTTTGTTTTTCTATCCATATAAAATCCTAATTAAGAATTTTGTACACATATATCGACAGACAATAGAAAAGGAAGAATTTGGTTGTCACCCATTTTTGTTTTCACATCTGGAGAGAACTCAAGAATGCGTAAAATGTTTGTCGCACATTTCCTACAAAAAGAAGGTGTTTTTGTCCTCACTGCAGGGGAGAGAAAAAGACAACAAATTAGTCTTCAGAATAAACTATGTCAAAAGTTATTGTGGGAAAAGAAAGCTTTTTTCCATAGCAACTGCTTTGCTGCTCTAACAGCAGCAGTATTTGTTAACATTAATCACAGCTGGTTTGCACCTTTTGCATTAGCCCACATGCACAGGATACAAATGGAAAACCCTCATCAGAACTTAATGTCACATAGCTTAATGACACACTTCTAGCCTGTTCTTTTGTATGTTTTGTGTCATAATAACTTTCCCAGTTCAATACGATTTAATATTCCCTGTGCTTATTTCTGCAGGCACCCTAGACAAACATGTAGAACTAGAGAAACTCGTGGCCAAGTTCCTTGGTGTGGAAGATGCTATGGTGTTTGGCATGGGCTTTGCAACTAACTCAATGAATATTCCAGCCCTTGTTGGAAAGGTGAGTACTCCCTTCAGGAACACATAGAACAATCATTTATTGTTTTAACTGCTCTTGCAGTACTCTGGGCTTTCAGTGAGTGGAAAGGCTCGATCGAGGAACAGAGCTTGGTATCAGGAATGTGTGAGTCATAAAGCTGATGACCTTGTGACTTTGAATATGCTCCTTTATCACCTGTGCTAGCACTGAGTGTTGCTATCACTAACATCTGCTGAAGGATCAGTGATACAGCTCTCTAGCTCCTCTTAATGAAGTTGCTTCTCCTTAAAAAGTAACCAAATGTTGAATCCCATGTCCAGGTCTTGTGGGATGAAGTATTTAGGCTACTTGCTGAGATTTTTCCCAGCTGCCTGTGATGAAGATGATGATTAGGATAGTTTTTACAATACTTTGAGAAAAGGAAAAGCACAGTGCTTTGCATTGCTGGGGGACAGAGCTCCAGCCAGCCCTGCAAAGAGAGCTGCCAGCAAAAGCAAGTCTAGAGCTGTGATCATGTTACAAAAGTTGGGTTCTTGGTGCTGAAGGGACCTCCTCTCCAGTGTGGAGTACCTAACTCAAAGGAGATCCATCATCCTGGTAGCTATGGACATCAGAAACAGGTGTACTGTGCTGATAGCTGGAAAGTGGGTAACTCCTCCTTGGCTTGTCCAGTGTGGGGGAACCTTGAAGTGTGCCATGCAAGCACCAAGCATGACCTCCCTCTTGGTGGAGGTAGAATGAATTAATTTTGTGGTGTATGACCAGGACTTCTGAAACACCAGCATAGAGGTGAAGTCACTTCACTCTCTGTTGAAGATGACTGCAGCTTTTGTAAGATCTCTAAAATACAAGTGTTGGGCAAGGTGAGTTGCTTCAGTTATCCAGAACTTCAGTCTGCAGTGGTGCTGGAGAACTTGTCCAGCAGTTTCAAGGGGAACAGATACAGAGAATTAATGAAGGTAAATTTATGAAATTGGAGATATGCAGTGTGAGACACTTGTCTTAGCTGTGTAATAATTTTCCCTCCCTTACCTGGCTTCATGTAGAGATTCAAGCCTCTGTCAGAGGTAGGATAGATATAAGTGGCACAAATAAAGATATTAATGTATGTATTTTTAATAAATAAATATATGTATATATATATATATATTTGAAAATTCTGTATGTATTATTATATGTATTACAAATATTATTCAACTACTCTATGTTGAATAATTACTCCTATGTTTTCCTCTATAATTAAGTCTAGCAGCTACATTTTCTTGTCAAGCTGCATCTACACTTATTGTTAGTTCTGCAAACCAGTCTCCATGGAGATTGTTGAGTCTCTCTCAACCTAGGCCTAATCTATGATTCCAGAATAAATTTTTCCTTAATTATATGTTGCACTTTGGGTAATGAAACACAGCAAAACATGTTCAATAGAAAGCAGACCTAAACAAGGCTTCAAACTTGAATTTCAGCTGAGTCCTGCCCCTTGTTAATATAATAGACAGGTTTACTTCTCCCACATTTCTATTTTCGCTTCTAAAAACAAAAGGAGTTCTCAGCTGAGTTAATTAATAAAAAGTATACTGCAGGTCAGCTCTATATGCATTTACCAGAGAAAGACTCTGGTTCCTAAACTTCACTCACATCCTAATGGAGGTGGAACTGACAAGGTATCAGTCTCTCCTCATCTCATTTCTGCAGTCCAAAGGGCTGATGCCAGGCCAGCCTCAGTCTTACTCCTCCTTACACTACTGCCATGTAGCCTTTATATGTGGGATGGTGGTTGCATTTTCCTTACAACTCAAAATGAGCTGTAAAAAGGTGATAGAGGAAGCAACATTACCTGATTTTATATAAAGCACTCAGTCTTGAATAGGGTTATTTGCTGCTTTCCAGTTACAGGAAATATTGGGCCCCTGTGCATCACCTGGGAATGCCTGAAAATCTGATCCCACTATTTCAGCCTGCCTTTGCAGTGCACCCCTGCAGGAATGTGCCCCTTGTTGACAGAGTGACAAAACTATTTTTTGTCTCTTAAAAAAGGAAAAAAGCTTAGAAGTTTCTCTCCTCAATTAGGTAAAAAGACACCTCATAAGACCTTGGGGACTTCACCTCAAACTTAAAGAGAGCCAACTGGACATGAGCCAAAAAGTCCTGCCTAAGGAATTTACTAGGAAAAGAAGAGAACAAAGAAACTAATGGTTTTTGTGAGGTGTTTTACCAGGAGCAAGAACCTCTTGCCCTGGGTTGGGGCTTTTTTTGTCATTTTGCCTTTTACTAAAACTTTTCTGTTTCCAACACTACCACAGAAGCCATCCTGCTGATTTGATGCCATCTGAGGTGGCTGAGCTATCTTGAGTGTGATATAAATCTCCAAGAGCTTATAAGACCTAACTCAAAGAAACCCTATATCATATTCTGGCACCTTCAGGAAAGCAGCAGAAAATTAATTTAATGTTTAATCCTTACAGCTTAACTGGTGCAATGCTCTATCACAGACACCTGTGTATGCTGGCACACACATGCACACGAGTCTGCAGCCTCCCAGTTCATGCAGATGCTCACTGTACTCCTTCTCCACAGGGCTGCCTCATTCTAAGTGATGAGTTGAACCACACTTCTCTCGTTCTCGGTGCGAGGCTTTCAGGCGCCACTATTAGAATCTTCAAGCATAATAGTAAGTATTGAATTGGAAAACTTTACAGACAGAGTTTTTCACACCACAAAGGCAAGAATAATTTCTTTTAATGCTTATTTTGCTGTCAATTGCCAGATGATGCTTTTGTCCAGGCAGGAGGATCAACTGTTTAATATTAGGAGTGGTTTCTGATGGGAAAAATTAATAGTGCAATACAATAATTGCTATTGTGTCTTTTTGACTTGCTGAATGACTGTGTGCTGCCACAAAAGTTTGTTATTGTCATTGTAGCCCAAACAGTAGAAACATACTTACAAAAACATGCCTATTTCCAGCAGGTTCAGTGAAACCAGAATTACCTTAACATGGCATTCCTTTGAAGCAGTTAGTCTGAATTCCCAGGGGTCTAATAGCAAAGATGCAGATGGTTATATCAACAGCATCATCCCAAATATTTTTTTAAATAGTATTTTAGTGTAGAAATCACACATTAACTTTGCAATTGTAAAGTTCTTCTAAAATGCTCATGCTCTCTTACTTTTATTCAGTTAGTGTTGCTGTGGTTACTGTGAGAGACATTAGGACTGCCTTTGCTGACAAGAGCTTATTCTTTTCCCTTATTCCGCATTAGAGTTCCCTTTTCTATCTTCACTGTTTCAAGCAGGCAAGAAAGGTTTAGAAGTTAGTGTAGTGGTGAGAAATCAGAAGAGTGGTTTGATTACCTTTCTTAATGGCTAATACAATCCCTTGTCTTTGCTAAGTGTTGCTTAAGGGAAGCAAAAATGAATTATGCATATGCTGTAAAAGGCCTAAGGAGGAGTTGGAATGAAAAGAACACTATAATTATACTATAAGATGTTGTTATAATTAATATCAGTTCATAATTTGGGCAAGAAGCAATTTCTGAAGATCATTCAAGGATTAAAGACCATCTGAACATGAATATTTTTACAGAATTAACTATTCATATAATAACTGTAGCATACCCCAACTTGGTCCACGTCCACAAATCTGGAAATGCTAAGCATGGTTGCCACACCAGTCTTTTCTCAACTTTTGCTTGGTTGTTCAAAGCTTTATCCCATTCAGTCAGATTGCATCACATCCTGAATGTTGACCTCTTACTACCCAAATCCAAACACTCTCAGCCTCTCCACCCACCTGTGCTGTGTGTAGTCCAGCTAGCTTGTGTCCCTTCCCACATCATTTTAGAAAACATTTCAGTTTGAGGAGTATGTTACTCTCAGCTGTGAAGATATCACCTGGAGCTGTCATGCTCGCTTTAAGGAATTCAGTCTAACCATTCCTCAATATCTCATTCCCCTCCCCAGAACCTCATACCTAACCAGCTTCTGTTGCACTGACGGTAAATTAAAGCTGATGCTGTTCTGAATAATAGGTGAGCCTAAAAATAATAGTGAGCTACCCAAACAGCACTAATCTAGCACTGGAAAATGCAGACAGTTCCTTTAAGGATCTTGTCAAACCTCAGTGGAAGCCCATCCAAGTTGCTTTGGAAAAAAACATTGGTTTCAGAATTAAAGATCTTATTTGCCAAAGACAGCCTTATATGCCATTGCTGGGACATCACCTTAGCTTACTTTCAAAATGAAACTTTGGGAACTTTTGCAAGTGATGGGGTCTTTGGTGTCAAGATGACTTTGAGGTGTTAGAAAGTCTCTCAGCTTCAAGACTGAAGAAGAAAGCAGAATTTTTTGGCTTTCGTTTTCAAGGTTGTTTCTTGGCTTATATTTAATACATTGTCTGACTTGCTGAGATCTGTCTAGCACGTCGGTTTATGGCACACTGACCACCTTGGGGCGGTGTTATCTTTTATACTAAAAATTATGTGTACATTATTTACAATAATTTTCTAATACTTATCACTAATGTTAGACAGTTTGTCTTTAAATTAATTGAAAAGTGTTACTACCACAGCAGAAGATGGAAGCTAAGCAGAAGAAGGAGAAAGACTGGGCACACTTAGATTCTTCTATTTTGTTTCTTGAACCCCCATTCTAAAAACTTTAAAATTCGACATTTTCACTTGGTGATTAATTTACTATCATTCTACTCAAACTCTTGTGGCTTGCAACTCCTCGCACAAAGTTGGTAATTGTTTCTAAGGGTTAAAATCAGAGGCACAGGTGTCTTTGACTCCATGCCAAGGTCTCCGAGCCTCCTGCCAGGGTCTCGAGTCTTCTAGGCCAGTCAGAGGAATTTCTTGGGTTCTGACATGCAAGTACTGTTTGGAATTGGGTGTGACAGCTTTTATTGTCACAATTTTGTAGTCTTGACTCTAAACTGCATTTAGAGAGAACTTCACATGCCCATGCTTTCTCTCAGCCCACTCTGAGCCTCTCAGCTTGTTATTTCTATGGTTAGAATGTTGTGTCTTTTAATATTTCCTTAATCATACCATGAATTACACATCACTAACAACTAAAATCACACATGCAGAGATGTATGTGAGTGCCTTTTGCTTTGGGAGAAATAAGATGTGTTTTGGGGGAGATAGCAGTGAAAAGCATAACCCAGCAGGGCTGCTGCCTTTGTAGGATGCATGCTTTCACCCAAAATGGAGCAGACAGCCTTGTGCCCTCTGAGTCTGTCAGGGAAAAGTGCAATACAAATCAGTACAGCATAAAAATTAAGGACCAAAACTGTATGAATTAAGTAACCAAAAATTCCAGCTTGGTTTGGGAGGGTTCTTTTCATTCAGATAGATTTTGTTTTGTTAGATCAGAGCTGTGTTGCTTATGCTGCCAGAGTCATTCTTGCTCATGTTGTGGGTATGTGACATACACAGGCATGCCCAAATTGTCAGACTGTGCTTGTGCTGTTGTTGTCATGCCTAAGAATAGGAGAATTGAGCCATGCTCCATGTCACAGTGCTTGGTGTGACTGCAAGGTTCCTTCTGCTGGATTGGCCCTGTGCAGGAATAGAAAACTTTGCACTTTGAGCTACTGCTTTAAGATCTTTAATAAGCATTGATTTCACCATCAGGTTCTAACAAGTGCAGAAATCTCTCTCCTCTTTACTTTCCCTGCTCTGTTATGGAAAAACTCTCTGTCTAAAGAAAAATGATACAAAATTTTGTTCTATGATAAAAATATTTCACAGAAAAGAAAGTAAAATCTAACATTTTAAACTTGCTATGAAGTACCTTCATCTTTCAAAGGCTGAACTGTAGCTAATTCTGTAAAACTATTACTTTATCTCAAAGCATGAAATCTGTAATAGAGGATTGATTTGTCATCTTTCAAAAGTAAATAATTATTATTTACTTATTAATAGAGAATTATTTCATTTGTAAGACGAGAAAGAATCTCTACCTATTTCCTTAATTATGTATCATGTAGTTCTTATTCTTATAGAAGTTAAGGAAGTTCTATTTCAATAAGTGGGTAGCTCTCTTAGACATTACACTTTCCATAAAATTCTGTATAGCTTTTCTAGAACAGACAAAATCCTTAGACATCTATGCTTTTCCTAGGTGAAATAAAAGGCATCTGGAGATCTTTCCTTTTTGACAAAAACATTGCATGGGTGTATGAGAAGGTTTTCAAGCCTTAAAGTCAATAACAGAAAAAAAAAAGTGCTGTGGACCTATAAGTCTGTTTTTATTTGGACATAGGAATGTGCCCTGCATCCTGGCTGCCAGTGAACAATCCCTTCCTTGTAAAACAGACAGGAATTTACAGGTCTGGGCTGAGAGAAATGCACAGGCACACACACCTACAGGTCATCTGTGTGAGAGAAATGGAAGAGAATATTCCATCTTAGCCCCATAGCTAAAATCTACTGAACAGGGCCTTCCCTTCCTGTGCACTCTCATTAGCTCTGTCTCTACTCTTCATCCTGCTAAGGGCATAGCAGTATTGGCACATGGGTTTTGGCCTTTGAGGGAGTTTTCCTGTGTCGGGCATTTGTGAGGTTTTGTTTGCAAGCAGCAAAGTTCAGCTCCCTGAAGCTCCTGCTCTGAATCATAGGTCTAGGGGATTTTAATTTTTTTTTCAATTTTATTTTAGGGTCTAAGCAGTCCTAAATGTATGCAGTAGTGTTTTAGTGGACTAAAATCATTCTGACTTGCCCACAAAGCACCTGCCTTTTGTCTCCCCTGCTGTGGGGTGGACACCACTCAGTTTGCTGTTTCCTAGGCTGGGATTTTTTGGGGGAAGATAGGAGAGAGCTGCAGTGCTGCACTGGAATTCAGGCAGCAGCAGTGTGCAGTGGTAGAAGGTGGGATGCTAAAACATCTCTCCACCATTGGGGCAGTGGTGGCCTGGGCTTGGTCAGGTTTTTTTTGCTAGAAGGTTTTTGATTGTTACCCTTCACCAGCTTTGGTCTCCAGGTAGTCTCTCCCACCTTCTCCAAGTGACAGGCTTGGGGGTCCCTCAGTTAAATGGCAGCTAAACTCAGATGTTTTTACTTTCTGGCTCAGGGAGAGATTGGCTGGTTTTGGCCTTTTTTTTCTTTTTTTCTTTTTAATTTCTAAGGCAATCTTTTACTGACATGACACATTTAAAAGCCCTTTTTCAGGACCTCTGACCTTTATCTGGTTAAGTATTAGCCAAAATCCTTGACCCTTCCAATAAAACCTGAAAAGCAAAACCAAATATTTAACCATTAATCAGCCTGTGATTTTATCAAGGTGTTTCTCTCACAGCAGTTCTGGGTCTCATACTGGTATCAGGTGTTCCTTCAGTGAACAGATGGGGGTGTTATGGACTGATTATATCCAAGTGAGTTCTGTTCTTCCCAGCCTGTAAAAGAAGGCACCATACAAGGCTTAGGGTTTGTTTATTCTTTCTAATTCTACTACATTTTTCCCATGTAGCATCAAGCAACTGAATTGCAGTCCTGTTTTCAGGTTTAGATTTGCAATTGCCTGAAAAGTCAGTGGGAATGTTGTGACAAGGCACAGAACTCAGGCCATGGGGGAAAAAATATTTGCAGTTCTCTTCATTGCAAGGGATTGCAATGCATTGCATTCACTGAGCAGTCAGAACAAGTGATCCTATGAGGAAGGCAGGAAATTGCAAAGCATAACCAAGCACATTGGTTAGGTGAAAATCCAGCCTGTAGTCTGGTGCTTGAATCTGCATCTGAAATGGCAATCAGGGCAATACATTCCTAGCTCCTCCTTATGGACCTTTTCAGTGTTGTGAAAGTAGTAAGGGATTTTTTAGTTTCTCACAGATCAAGTAGTTGGCAACAATTGTGTGAGGCAGGTGTGAGCTGTCCAGGTTTTCATACAAAACACAGTTTCCAGCTTGGACAACAATTGTGAATATATGTTCATCCAAACTCTGGCATTTCTCAGCCTACTCAGTCAAATTACTGCTTTGCTGTTCAGATACAGGAGCCATGAGGACACCTTGAGAATGCACAGCTACCAGGAGGAGCTGTAGTTAATAATGAGGGAACTTCTAGGTGGCAGAAGGCCTTCACCTTTCAGAGAAAATATATTCTATAGCTAAAAAGAAGGAAATGAAAGGAAAATTTAAAAAAAAAAGTGGAAACTAAGTACAACTAATTAAGCAAGCAAATAAAATAGAGGGGGGGGGAAATGCATGAAAGAGATAAGTAAGCAGGTAAAAATTAGAAAGAGATCTCCTTGGTGGCAAAACTCCAAGAGTTTGTGGTGGCTTAATACAAGATGGTTCCTTAACTTTTAATTTTTTTTTCCAACTGTGTAAGTAGCCCTTGAATTTCAGAAGAGAGGGCAGTGTTACAGCTATTACAGAGTAGGATGAAAAGCACATTACCCCCTAAGATTTTGTGCTCCTTGAAGCCTCTGGCCACTATCAGAGACAAGATTGCTGCCCAGATAGGTGGACTGCAGCCTAATCCAGCTGGGTGTAATTCCTGTGACACACACAGGCGCTGCCAGGGCAAGGAGACTGGTCTGTCCTGCTCCCTGCATGCTGTGGCTGCCTTCCCCCTCTCTGCCTTGAGAAAGCCACATCTGACTTGCCAAGTGTGCACAGGGAGCTTTCTTGAGCCATTGCCCTTTACTTTCAGAGAGATTGGTATTTATTGAGGGGCAGGGAGGGGAATCTCAGACTGTTGCTGTGGCTGCAGTGATCACCACTCCCACGTTCCAAACAAAGATATTTGTGTGTAGCCACGGGGTCCGTGCCACCTTGCATGAGAGTACAAAAGGGAGAAACTGAAAATCAGAGTTACAAGTGCAAAGCAAAAAGCAGAATGTGACAAGAGCAGCAGCAGTCTGTTTATTTTAATTAAACAGCATTCAGCTGACATCACACAGGAGGTTTCCAGCCCACACAGGGGAATGGTGATGACATCCCCAGCATTGCAGGGTAAGGATGAGGGGTGGAGACATCATGTCTCCCTGAGCATGCTGTGCTCCCTCCAGAAGCCTGCTGTCCCACCTGCACTGCAGGCAGCATGACACTCTGCCTGCCCAGGTTCAGACTTGCTCCAGCCCACTGGCAGTTTGTGTTCCTGGTATTGCTCTTGAATTAACTATGAGAGATCTCAAACAAGGATTATGCAAGTCCACCTACCCACTGATAGATCCACTGTCCCCTCTTAGGAAACTTTATCCTCCATATCTGGGGAATATGCTGTAAGGAGAAGGTGGAAAGTGAAACATGGATAGATTTGGTTGTGCTTTGACTGATTAACCAAGTCAAATTCTTAACACCACCTCCAGGGCTGGTGAGCAGTTGTTGGTCATTGCTGCTGCAAACCCTGGGCTGGTGATGGTCAAAGGAGGAAGGACTGTTATTTTCTCTGTAACTGGTTATTCAAGATGGACTCGTGCAGCTCATCATCTTAATATCCTAATGTCTCTCAATCTAACTATATTTAATGAGTAAATAATTTGATATCTGAAAGTCATCTGAGGTTGTGCTGTTGTTTTTCCTGGCATTCAGTAGATCCCACTTTCTGAAAAACTTAAGCACAAGCACATAGAGCACTGTTTTCACCTTGAAGAACAGAAGAAGCATTTTGTGGGGAATACTAAAGATTTTTTTCTTTCTGCCTATTTCCCCTTTCCAAATGAGGCGGTTAATAAATCAGTAAAATTCATTTGCACACGAACAAATTATGTGTTGACTATTACAGGCTTCAGAAAGGGTCACACATACATGTTTTTCAAAATGAGACATCAGAAAGTGACATGTTCTGCAAGCAGACATGTTCTTAGCCTGTACTCCAGCAGGACTATATTATGTGTAAAATCAGAGAACCTCATCCCTTGGAGAGGTTCTCCCCAGTCTGAGGTCTCATGTTCCATGGTAGTTTGGACAGAGGACCTATTCACAGCCATGTATTTTTAAATACAGAATTATATACATTTCACTTCATTTCCTCTTTCCTTTTTTTCTTCTTTTCATGTGCATGTGCTAAAACAACAAAATCTTCAAGCCATGCTTTTAGCTCAGAGGCAGAATGGCTTTTCCTGAAGTCAAGAGCCAATCTGGACTGACACATAGAATACTGAATTGAAAAACCCTGTGTGATTCAGAAAAGGGGTTCAAAGGTCCCAAAAGGATTTAGAAAACACTGGCATCAGTAGGGAATAATTTGGTGGAGAAAAGAGGGTGTCCAAATTTTTTTTTGTGAGCTGCTCTCTGTCATCCTGAGGGTGCTCTTTAAGAGGAGTTCTAAATATTATCTACTTGAAACAAAAGAGAACGCGAGCAGCTGCAAATTCTCAGCTTGGTTTTAACTTTCCCATATAAAGCACCAAAGAGCTTTCATTGCCTTGATTGCCATCTAGTGGAAAGTGTGCTGTCTGCATTGGATTATACCTAGCAGCATTCTCCATCTCAGAGCTCACTGAGGTGTGCAGGCCATTGCTCCACTGAAACAAGGGGCAGCTGATATTGTCCATGCCTATTTTGTGCTTTGTAGAGTACAGCAGGGACTTGCTAGGTCAGGTGCAGAGTGGCAACTTGGTTACTGAGAACTTCACCTTCCACCAGCATCACTGAATGTTCCTAGGAAGAGGTGAGGCATCAGGATCTGGAAGGGCTCAGGTCATAACCTGGCCATCTCTCAGGGCACAGGTTACTCACAATGGCCAATTAATGTGCAGATGGCTCCATTCCCCTGGGGCAGAAACCAAACTTTGGGTCAATATTAATATTTCTAAAGTGTATTTTTTTTCCTCAGGACAATTCATTTTACACATTAACTTTGTGCTATTGTAGAAGGTCATATCAACTGTGTTGTGTTGCTGAAGCAAATGGGGTTATATTGGGGAAAAATGCCATTGATTTTCTCAGCCCATGGTTTGAGTTGATCTGTAGTGTTATTTGGATATTATGAGACTCTACAGAATGTTCTTGGAAGACATTTTGAAATGCCAATCCAGATTCCTGAAAAGCACCTGATTAATTCATTTTGAAGTGTCCATTCATTGGCAACACCAGAATGCTGGTGCATTGAGAGTCGCTTTTGGCCTGACCCTGATTTCTGTGGTCTATTTTCTTGCTTCTTCCATCTTCTTCAAAATTTCAATGGCTTTCCTTCAAGATGTTTTTTGATTACCCACACTTAGCCCTTAAGGAAGCAGCTCAGGATCATAACCTTGTTCTAGGCCTCCTTATATTGAAGTCCTGCCAAGCATTTAGGCATCAGATTAGTGTATCCATGCCATGTGCTTGTATCCACCTGCCTCTTCCTCTCTCATCAGCAACCTTCCACTTGCTTTCCTTCTTGAGGAGGACAAGACTTCTCTTGCTGCCATCCTTATGTGCTTCATGCAGCCTTGTCAAAACCTTTGCTGATTGTTGTTTGTGAGCTTGTGGTTGGAAAGCAACCAAAACTCACAACTGAATCCTTGATAAATTATGAGTATCAGCAGCCCCTACACAGAACTGCTGGCAGTTAGCCTCAGTACTGAAGCAAAGTGATTCCCCTTTGACTTTAAATACAAATGCATGCTGAGTATTTCTAGAAGTTTCCCAGATCAGGTGAATAACTGGATGCTTTTCAGAACTCTGCTTGTCACTAAATTGCATTCACACCAATGAAAGGAATTGTTTGGTCTTGCCTACTAATAAAAGAAGTTTATCTTTAGGACACTTTTTTTTTTTAATGTTGTCTTTTTCTGACTAGGAAAAATAGCACCCAAGAGAAAATTGAAAGTTCTTGACAAAAAAACTGTTAATGTTTTTCCTTCCTCCTTTTCCTTATTTTTAAATAAAGATATGCAGAGCCTCGAGAAGCTGCTGAGAGATGCAATAATATACGGACAGCCTCGCACCCACAGAGCATGGAGAAAAATTATCATCCTGGTGGAGGGCATTTACAGGTATGTCTGTGTGGTAGAAAAATGAGTATTCTATCATTCCTTAGGACAGAATGATTAATTGAGTGGGGCAAACTCTGACTCTAGGTATCTGAGGGAAATCTTAATGAGAATGGAAGTTGCACTAACTTTCTGTGATCTCAAGAATATGTTGATTTCCATCACGACAGCCTGAACCTTGTATCCCATAGCTACAACTAGATCCTGTACATTGTTCTGAATGTTGATTTAGAAAATCACAGTGGAGTGGGAGGTGTACTGAGAGCAAGACCGGTAAGGTGATGTATATTGTGACAGATGTGATAAAGTTTGTGGAACTATAGTTGGTGAGGGGTTCTGCTGAGCAAGCCAAGCTTTCTGGAGTTGTTTGTTACACATGGGCAGATCAAAAGACAACTACACAGAATTGATTAAGCTCTGCATGCCCACTTCTTGCCCAGCTGCTGAAATCTTAAGCTAAACTTAGGTTAAGTGATATCAGCACCTTTTCAGTAACTAGTGCTGGATGTAATAGACTCACATTTTAACAGGAAAATTGAAAGACTGGCTTTCAAAGAATTATATAGTGGTATTTAACATAGCCCAAGTCCTGGAGGAATTCAAATGAGAGAAGTGCCTTTGAGAATGCATCTGATAATAGCAGCTTCAATAATACAATGTAATTATAGAGCACCTAAGTCAGATAGCTACACAGTGTGGTGCAGCTTACACCCAACCAGAAAGTCACTGGAGTTGAGCAGCGAAGCAGTGGCACCAGCCAGGCTCATCATCCTGGGCTTCATCCTGGCCACTGCTCCAGTCTGGAGAAGGCAACCAGGGAGCTCATGGAGGAGGAGCTACTCATGGGCAGGAGTTGGAGCAGGGAAGTGCTGAAGAAGCAGGAGTGTGAACAGAAAGAAGGTTTGCAGGGATGTAGGCAAGGCTACTGCATTGATGACAGGAGATGGGGGAGCAGGATAAGGGTGGTTTGGGGAGTATCAACACCTGCCCCAGAGAGAAGGAAAACAGAATCACTCATTCACAGGGCACGAAAGGGTTTATAAAAGTGCCATTAAAACTTTATATGTGGGGATTGTATCATGTGTTGCTGAAATACAGCCTGTCTCAATGGGCAGTCACTTATGCCATTTTGCTGCAAAATGCTGCCACAGCTTAGCCAATTAGCTTTTTTTTTGGTAAGAAATCTTCTAGGATCTCATGTCATCACAACTTCATAGTTGTCAGTGCTTTCTTTTTGCCTAACGTTTTCCATCTGCAAAGAGACCAAATCAGTCCTTATCTAAACACCTGTCACTCAGAGGTGAAACAGGATCAGCAAATCAGCTGATCCAAAGCAGGCTGAACGTGTTCTTTCAACCAGAATAAACAGAGCAAAACTACAAATAAACATTGCTTGGCACTACTAAAAGAAAGCTTGGATTTAAGGGCTTTGATCATGCAGAAATTAAGTGGACCACCAACATTTTACTGACAAATGTTCCCTGGGTCGCATGGCTGGCAGAAAAGGCTCCAGCTGCTGAGCTTTGTTCACTTTTAAATCCTTTATCTTGAATATTGATCACTAGGGAAGAAGGTAGACTGGTAACACAGAGGTGTGGATCAATCCAAGAAATGGAGCAAACCCACTGTCAGCTGTTTATCTATACAAACTTATAACTGTATTTCCAGATTTATGTTTGCTGTAGAGTTTTCTCTTCCTATAGTTTTACAGTTCATTCTCAAATGAGTTTTAATTTCCCAGAATTCAAAAACCTTCTGTTGGAATGCAAAAAAAAAAGCACCTTAAACCTCAGAATACCTACTTAAAGGAACCATAAAGTCCCTTCAGCTCCATAAAGGCTAAATAATATTAAGACCACTCATACCCTGAGTGTTTATGCTTCTGAAAGGCACAAGGTCCTGAAAGAACAAAGCTCAGGTCTCTAATAATCTCTCGTTGGAAACTATCCCCAGCAGTAGCTAGGTTGGTTGGTTGGTTGGTTAGTTAGTTAGTTAGTTAGTTAGTTAGTTAGTTAGTTAGTTAGTTAGTTAGTTAGTTGTTTTCACAGTCTAAGGAGATCAGAAATTGGAGAGTGTGGCTTGAGGAAATTAAAAAAAAAAAAGGCAAAAAAAAAGAAAGCTGGAGAAGGACAGGGTAGAAATACCCTTCCTCTTTTCATGTGTATGTTCTTTCCTTTCTTGGCCCGGGTTTTTGAAAGACTAAAATTTTCCAGCCCCATATTGGGTAATGATAGTTTTCTTGAGGGTTTGCCAAATGCCAAATTAACATTCATCAAGAGGGTTTAAGAGGAGTTAGAGTGCAGTTAATGTATGCTTCTTACAATAGTTAATTCCGCTTTTTATTTTTTTTTCCTTAAGTTATGCTTCAGGGACAGCAAATATAGAATTTAAATAACTTGGTCAGAGCCATTCTCCAAGTTAAAATATCTTGATTTGCAAGTTTGACCTGGCAAATTTTTACAGAAATGCTTTTTCCAGAGATGTAAAAGAAAACACTAAGCTTTCCTTCTTTAAAAAAAAATACTGTTACATGGGACATCATAGCCTTAGTATGGTGAAGTTTATGGTATGGAAAGAAATTTGCCTTCTGTTCCCATTAGGAGTATCTTAAAGTGTTTACACTTACCAGCTGGCAAAATTTGAAAAGGGTCATTGTTAGCCAACATGAGCATTTCTGGAAATCAGACTTGTGTTTGGAACCATAAACCACAGATTTTGCTTGGTTTCAACTGAAGGCAGAATTGGCCCCTCAACTTGGGAAGCACTCAAGTTACATGTCAAATAAATAGCATTAGGTATATTTTTGTTTGCTTTTTAATGTCTCTATTATCTTAAAAAGAAAAAAAAATCATCAAAAGTAAATGTAACTCCTAGTGAAAGCTGGTTTTTAACTTGGACCTGCCTAGGAGCAAATATATTCAGTTTGTGTTCCAAACTGAGGGAGACCATCTAGCCATCAATCTTGACTCCAAAAAGCATGAACAAGTTTTGGCAGTAACCAGGGCACAAGTTAAACTGACTTGCTAAATAATATTTTTATTATTTGAATTCCAGCTAATGTTTTTCTTGGCTTCTACCATTTCCAGTTCAGGATTAATCAGTTTCTGTGTTCTTACATGGTTTGTGGTAGGCTTCTGCTCTCTTCCATGCATATTTACTTAGGAGTCAGATAGGCCAAGGCTCAGGGCAGAAGTTATGGAGAATCAGAAATTGATCGAAACAGATTGGTTTTCATTTGTTTTTTCCTTACTTTTAATTTAATTTGTGTATTTTCCCTTCCAGCTAAGAAAATAGCTCTGATCAGTTAGATATTGTCCAATGCCTTTTCATGTGCATTAGAAGTTCCTTGGGATTCAATGCCAATAGTGTAGGAAATTTAGCAGGTTTTTGCTTCTATTTTTATTTCCTGGGATTAAGTGACTGGACTTCCAGAAAAAAATGAGGTAACATTTAATGTCTTTGGCCAAGGACCAGCATTAAAGGTTAAAATTTCTATAATTTCAGTGTTGAAATGGAGTTGTATTTGAGGGCAGAGTTGAATGATTTCCTTAAAATTATTACTCTGAACTACAAAACAGAGATTGTTGTATGAATGTACAAAGTTTATGTAAGAAAACAGTACCTAAAGTAACTGTTAAAGTGGAATGTATATGTCTTGTGAGTAGCAGGCCAGGAAAGGAGGGATTTTTCCCAATTACAAACTGGCCTGAAAGGGGAACAGATAAACTCTTCAAATGTTGAAAAGATAGTGGTACTCTCGGGCATGTTTAGAGATGAAGTAGATAAGAGGTGGAATACCTCTTTTTCCAAGAAGTTTCAAGACCAAAAACCCCATCAATATCATGTCAAGGGCGAGCCTGTATTCCAAGTGAAGTGACCAATCCAAGCACACACCTCCTGTCTCTCAAAGCACCTGGATCCACAATTCAACACCTGCATCAGGAAGAACATCAGTGCTTTGATGGGGATTGAATCAAGTTCCAAACGGGAGTGTCCTGAAAATTTAGGATTATCTCCTCACTTCTGGAAGTACATTCAAAATGAATGTGTACTGACCCAAGTTTTTGTGCCTGTCCACCACACAAGGGAGATGAGAGTCAGCTGCAATCTGGAAGCTTTCCATCCCTGCCACCAAGCTAGGAATTTGTGCTACAAGACAAGATGTCATACCATGTAATGAGAACACCTGGCCTGGGCAGAGCCAGCTTTAGTTCATCTGCATCTGGGGGTTTTTTATGTGCCCTGTGTGCTTGAGCAGATCTGGAAACAGACCAATGCATTTGTACACAAAGCTAAGAGGCTCAGCCAGAGTGAGACAGAACCAGTACAGTTCACTTCTGCTCTTTGGTTTAAGCTCACTTGATATAAACATTTACTGGAGGATTCAGTATCCTTTCCATTTGGGCTACTCAAGGGGTTATGTGGAGCTTTATCTTAAAGCAATTTGAGAGAGAGAGGTGTGCATATCACTAACCATCTCCCAAGGTCAAAATAGAGACCAAGACCAGAGCTGGCAGCAAAACACTTCTCATCTCTGTCATCAGGATGGCTGAGATCTGTTGCAATGGCAGCACAGAACATATACATGACTCCAGCAGCACTTCATCTGTTCCATGGATGCTTCAAGGCCACATTAGGACCTCTGTTAACTATTGTATTTATGTCAGCCAGCATCTTTCAAGAGCAGTAGATCAAAACTGAAACTGAATACAAGTGCCTTGTTTTGCTAAGCAGCTTAGAGTTCCAAGAGAAATCTCCTACTCATATGAGAAAGAAAAGTTTTCATTAAATCTTCTAGATGGTTAAATCTTGCATCAGCCATGTACCAGCTTCATGTATTCTGGGATTCAGCACAACTTTCCTTCCATTACACTAATACCCAGCATTTTTAATTTACCCTTTTTTACTCTTTTTGAAGTTAAATGCTGTCTCTCCTGCCTGACTCTCCATTAGCCACCAAGCCTAATGATGACCATATAAATGTGGAAAAACTGTTATTGTCCTTCTGTGCCTGGCTATTGTGCTCAAACATGCAGGAAGGTGGAGGGTGGGATTGCAGTGTGCAGAGGTGCTCCTTCTGTGCCTGGCTGTTGTGCTCAAGCATTCAGGAAGGTGGAGGGTGGGATTGCAGTGTGCAGAGGTTCTCCTTGGCTCTCTCTCCCTGCAGACCCACCAGACACAGCTGAAAGCTGCCAAGCCCAGCACATAGGATGGTGCGCGTCCAAGCACATCCAGTGCCTCAGTGTCATTTTAGCTGACTGATGCTTTGACTCTGGGCTATGTAAGGACTGTGGGCCCTGCCCTTGTATTCACTAGGAAAATAGCTGTGGTGGTTTAAATTTCTTTTCCCCCAGCTGCCAAGTACCATTTGGGAAAAGTGAAAAAGCCCAGTCCTCAGAAGCTTGCAGTACAAGCCCACTCTTCTTTGCTGCAAGGGACCGTGGTGCCAACACACAGTCCTACAGCTGCCTCTTTGATGGCTGGGCAAGACAGAAGGACATGATTTGCCAGCAGTCAGCAACAGCCAAAAATATGCCTCCAGGCACACACAGCCAGGCTCTCTGAACCTCCCAGTGTGAGCAGCACAGGCAACCCTTGTCCATAGCTACTCCCCCATGCTGTTACACTAATGGAGACTTGTCTTTGGGCAGGTCTCCTGCAAAACTGGAGACCAGTTTCCAAGTTTACTCAGGAGACCAAAGGATGAAGAAGGACTAAAACTGTGAGAAATTTCCCGAGTGCTAAAAACACATCGTGCTCCTTTTGTGGTGCCAAACTTCCAGCTGCACAGTACAAGTAAAGTGGCAACAAAGCAGCCTGTGAAAGCCATTGGTCCAGGATCCAAAAATTTCCAAGACGCCATTGATTGCACTTCTCTTTTGTACTTGCTATTTGGGACCAAAGTCCATGTTTCTGGTCATCTGAAACTCATTGCATTTGCAAGTGGATACACCTTAGCTGTGGGCCTTAGCCACAGAGCCCTGATTTTCCTGCCCCACAGACACTGAATTTGTGTTTGATAAGAAGTTTTTAGCCTTTAAAGACCTGCTTAGTAGAGCTAGTGGAAGAGAACATGATTAACTCATTATGAAATTAATACTGAGCGCATCTGAGCATATCAAAGCATAGCTGTGGTCATCTCACAAAGGTTTTCAAGACACAAGTCTTCTCAGCAATGCTTTGCAAAGGCCATCTTTATGGGATCAGAGAGCATTTCTTATTTATCTCCCTGCACTTTCATTTTGCTGGACACCATTTACTGACATGACCGCCAACAGTGCAAAAGATCATCTCTTCCCCTTTCTATAAATCTCAGTACACCATTAATCACAGAATCATGGAATGGTGTGGGTTGGAAGGGACCTGAAAGCTCATCTTGTTCCAACACCCCCTGTCAAGGACAGGGACATCTTCCACTAAACCAGGTTGCTCAGAGCCACATCCAGCCTGGCCTAGAGCACTGCCAGGTATGGGGCATCCACAGCTTCTCTGGGCAACTTGTACCAGTTCCAAATATTTCATTTTTCAGCATGGCTGTAAGAAAGTAAAGAGAAAAGGAATGGAAACTTTTTTTTTACTTTTGATTACTAGGTAGCAGGCTACATTTCCTAAAAAGTTCATATCAAAGCAAAAATTGGCAAGACTGGATTTCAGCTGCCTGTTTTAATCCCTGATTTTGTGAAGACTGGGAATGCTTAAAGTTTATGGCACCAGCTGTGGGTTTCACATGGCCCATCTCCAGTGTATGTTGGACCCAGCTCCTCTGCACCAGATGAATTTGCTCTAGAGCTGTTATGCCCAAATATTGCCACAGTAGCTGACAATGAAGTAAGCAAGGACCAGACTGAATTATAGCTGTTCTTTATAATATTTGTTTTGTAGAGATGAACTGTAGTGTGCTGCTTAGGGTAAGTATCTCCGCCTTGCTTTACACCTTTCCTTCTCCCCTCTCACACGTTGACAATTTACAAACATCCAAAGACTTTTTGACTGGTTTTCAATGTTTGAATTCTAAAACCATTTAACTCTTTTGTACTCACGTGCAAGTGGGAATGGGTTGCGAGTTTGGGGGTTTTTTTTGGCTTGTAAGTAAAAATTGAGACTCCAGAAGAACTTTGGTGGACTAAGGCAATCAATGGCTATATTTCCCGCCAGTATGGAAAAGAGTACAGGGATTTTTGTTGTTCACCCCTGATTCTCTCCATGAGCAGCATGGAAGGATCCATCGTGCGCCTGCCAGAGATAGTCTCCCTGAAGAACAAATACAAAGCATACCTCTACTTGGATGAAGCTCACAGCATTGGAGCAGTGGGAGCAACAGGCCGAGGAGTTGTGGAATACTTCGGGATGAGTCCCAATGATGTTGATGTATTAATGGGAACATTCACAAAGAGCTTTGGTGCAGCTGGAGGATACATAGCTGGCAAAAAGGTAAGAGGAAATCATAAACAATTTCACATCAAGGGTGTGGGAACTGCTTTTGTATGATGTATGATATTTTTCAGTATCTTTTTGAACAGACTGCTTAACACAAGCACTGTTCTAAAGTTAGCATCATTTTTGCTTGGATCCCAAACGCACATCAAACAGTCAGACTTTCTTATTTTTGTCTCATGTTCATATTATGTAATTTGCTTGAGTTGTATTATTCTGTGCCACTCTGATGATTGTTGTTTGTCTTGGAAATGTTTGGACATGTTGTGGTTGGCTAATATACTTCCCTACATTAATTTGCATGCTGATTGCTCATTACTTTTTTCACATTTGTAAACAGTATGTGAAGCAATATTGAGAGATTGAAACCACAGTTTCGTCCACTGATAATAAAATTCCTAAAGAGTTGTGAATTGACATAGTTGCATTTTTTAGGAGAATGGAGAAAGAGGTTACTGGGGGCCTTTTGCAATAGTAAATTCTGTGTCCTCAGTTGCTCCACATACATTAACAAAACAATCTCTTGCCAACAACAGATGTCAACAAAAAGTAGAGCTGAGCTTGCTTAACTGGGGGTGTAGAAGAGAAAGCATAATCAGCACCATTGTGAAATGTCATTGGTTTTGTTGCTTGACAGAGAGATCAAATGGCTGCTGATTATTTTCTCTTTTCATACCCAGCTGAATGTATTTTTTAAGCAGTCTGCTGAATGAGTGGGAAGCCTGTTTATTCAGCCCATATGGTTGTTGTCAGGATAACATTAATAAGGGTAGCCGTACAGTAGAATAAAAGGGCTATAAGGAAGTATAAACTGTGTATTTCTTACTGTCTTTTTTGAGTTTGCCCCTGGAGATCTTAAAACCGAGCATCATAATAGATCAATAATCAATTTTCTTTGTTTCCTTGGCTTCCTGAATTTGTATCTGTACATTTATTTCTTACCAAAAATAATGTGGGTAATGTAGCTAGAAAGTATAGAAAGATTAGATCTGTGAAAAGTAAACTCCCATGTAATTTATCCTCTAATCCTTGGGAGGTTATTTTGAGTGAAAACAGGTCACTCTTTTCATGCCTATGTGTATCACTAAGTATTGCCTCAGGCTTCTCAGCCTTGGAAGGCTGGTCACCCATTCACCCACTTATGTTCCTTTCTGTAGGCAAAAACTCACAGTGGTGCTGTTTATTCTGCATCAGCTGGAGCCCAGAAGCCTTCTTAACTTTTAACCAAAACCCTTAGGAATACAATTGCAGTATGGCCATGCACAACCTGTGTAAGGTTAGGCAAATCTTTATCCTCAGCACTGGAGTTACTGTGTAGATTCATACAGCATTTTGGTAGTGATTTGTGTTACTCTCACTGGATTTTCTTTTCTGATTTTATTTTTTTATCAAAGTCAATTTTCAAGCAGGCCTCATTCCTTCCTCACTAACACGCACTCAATTTTTAGTGTGGTAACTGTTACTCTGATATTTTGTACTAGGAGATATAAGTTGTTATAAAAATTATGATCTTAGTAAGATCTGAATTCCTACTGCATGCCTGAATTCAGGAGAGTTACTGGTGTTTTAGACATGCCTACAGTATATCAGTGGTTTTTCTAAGAGGACAGATTGTGTTCTTAGGAAATGTTAAAGCAATTATACCAACTCTGACATGACTGTACCTGCCACACTGATTGAAAGTTTTGATTGAAAATTTATGTCCTTATAGACAAAGATAGATCTCAGTGAGGTTGTTTTTCCTGGGCTAGGTGATGTAGCAGAGGACTTATACTGATGTCATATAGGCCTTTGTTTCATTACCAGAGGGGAACTGAGCAGCATTATTTTAAGTGCAGCTGTGCATTGGTCTTGAAATTATTTTGGCTACTTTATAATAAGTCTGAGCACAGAGGTAAACATTATTCTATTCCAGACTTTTGTTTCAGCTGTAATTGTCCCACTTACATGGTAAAGCATTTGGACCTGCCTGATGTTCCTTCAGGCCGTGTATTAACAGTGGCAGTCAAGAATGCAATCCAATAGCTGGTGAAATGTCCTCCTGCTTCTGCACATTCCCACTCCTGCAGTAGTTAAGAGGGAGATCTGCTGTTTGGCCAGCTCAAAGCTCATTCATGCTCTGTTTTGCTTGTGTAAGGACCTTGTGGACTTTTTACGAACTCATTCTCATAGTGCTGTGTACGCCACATCCATGTGTCCCCCCGTAGCAGAGCAAATCATCAGGGCAATGAAATGTCTCATGGGACTGGACGGGACAACACAAGGTAAGCCTCCTTCCTTCCTTCCTTCCTTCCTTCCTTCCTTCCTTCCTTCCTTCCTTCCTTCCTTCCTTCCTTCCGCCACTTCCGCCACTTCCGCCACTTCCGCCACTTCCGCCACTTCCGCCACTTCCGCCACTTCCTCCCTCCCTCCCCTCCCCTCCCTGCGAAACATCATCCAGCAGCAAAGAAGTATTGCAATAGCAGTGAGAATGAAATCCTTCTTATTGTAAAATTAATACTCAAACCATCATACTTCTAAGTACTGTAAACCCTGGGGATTTTTCCATACTCATCCACATGCAGTAGAGATGGAAATATTTTGGAGTTCTGGCTGTGTAGTTGCCAGCCCATCCTGCTTTACAGCAACAAATTGAAATACATAGATTTCCCTTGGAGTATATTTTCTGACTTTTTAGTGGGTTTCATAAGGATATGACTTCATTTTTGGGCTAGGTGCTGTCAGTTTAGCTTCTTTGTAAGTGTAAACCTTCAAAATGGCAAGCAACTCAGGCATGGTGCAGCATTTCAGAACAGGTATTGTATGTTAAATAATAGTACGAGAAGATGATTATAATAATTCCTACCTCACTCAGGCATCAATTATGGTGTCCTGAGCCTAGTTTTGTACTGCAATTTGTCCCAAAAGAATTGACTACTTTGGTGTCCTCATGAATAATTAGGTGTATTTCTATTCATCTCTTGAAGTTGCAGATGCAGCTACTTTCTAATCCTCTGTGTGATGTTTTTATCCATGTGATGTTTTATCCTCTGTGTAATGTGTTTCCTATACAACAAACAACAAAACAACTGTGACATACCTATCTATTACTGTTTCAAAGCAATGCTGATATGTTTTCAGTATTCTAGGACTTAAATCCCAACATGGAGAAAAAGTGATGGAATTTGTGTAGTTTTCTTTCAGGAATGCGTGAAAGTCATGATATTCTTTAACTTGCCGCTGAAGATACAGACTCTGCTCTGAATTGCCATCTCTTTTATACTGGTCCAGCAGTGCTATTTTCTGTTACAGAATTAATTCTGTATTAGTCCTCCCTGATAGAAATGACTGGGATAAAGTGGGAATGGAAGAGATAAAGGGTAGATGAGAGCAGGTAAGATACTGCTGTGCACTGTTCCGCTGCAGTGCCCTAGAGGGCTGTTTCGAGAGACAAGGCTATTAATGAGGCCACAACTTACAAGACCCAGAGTACATGAAGGAGGGATGGAGAATCCAATCCCAGTTCCAAATTCTGCTGAGTGCAAGGACAAAAAGCAGCAAAACTCCAGCGCGAGTAGAAAGCGATGCTTTTGTCATTTTCGCAGAGAAGCCGGAGCATAAAAAACTGCTTCCAACTTGAAATTTGGCAGGTCCTGGTTGCATGTGCTGATGCCTGCATGTGTTGGGGATAAGAGACGGTCTCTGACATCTCTCTCGTGGCTCCTGCGCTGGCGTTACCGTGAGAGGGCGGTCTGACACTGAGCCTGCCCGGCTCTCGCTGACTCAGGCGCTCGCAGATGCTCCGGGTAAAAACACGAAACACGCAGAGCATTTCCCGGCCTTCAAAGGCTGTTAAAAATGCTCCTCAGCTAGCGTGATTCTGCATGCAGTTCAGTGCAGGATAACAGGAGAACTGGGTTCAAGATGGAGTATTTGAAGATGTGCATGTCTGTCTTAGGTCTAAGAGTTTGAAGCATTTTCTCTTCAACAAGCAGTGTTGTTTAATGAGACAGTGTTTGGATTTCTGCACAGAATAAGAGCTTATTAAGTCTTCTGCAAATCCGTTATGAAGTAAATTAGTGTTCTGTCAATTTTTTTTAATTGTCTTGTAATATGAAATGCAAATGAGTAGAAAAACAAATGAATAAATCATATATACAACTTAGACCATTGCACAAAGGCTAGCAAGCTGGCTGTGATGTGTAAAAATGTTTCTTGTCCTTCTGAGCCAGACTCATTATTTTAGTCTTTTGGGTTTTCTTTCATGTGGGCCTCGCCTCATTAGGCTGTCTTGTGGACTACAAAAAATGCCACAAGCCAAAATACAGGGGGAAAAAATGCTGTGCTGGACCACACTACATAAAATGCATTGCTTTGGCATTGGAGAGAGGAAGGTGGTGGCTTAGAAAGGAGCAAGGAACAGAAAGAAGGGAGAAAGCACTGTCTCTCCTTAGATATTTTTCATTCCAAGGCAAAGTTCTTTTGGTGCACTGTCATGGAAGGTGGTGAATCCTGCATGCGAGTCGTTCTTGTGAGAGCATGAGATGTGGAGCAGAGAAGTTTCAAGTAAACTGAAATTGCTGCAGGGCAGTGTTGAACATGTGTTCTCTGGAAGCCTCTCTGATCCATAGAAGGAGTTTATTCTGCAATTTTTTTCAAATAGCATTCTCTTCCCACCGGACAATTTAGGGAATCCTTTATAAGGAGAGGTCCACTAAGGGCTTATCTTCCAGAGGTTATTTCTCTAGGGGGTGACCCTTGCAAAAATCACTGGGAATGTGTTAGAAAATAATGAAATTAGAGTTTGCTAAAAAGTTCCATGTGAATTAGAGGGTGCTTGTTGGAAAGAGGATGAAATAAGGGGACAAAAAATGTGTTGACCCAGCATGTTCTTATATCTGAACTTTGTGACTCCTTGGCAGATTAATAGATAACTAGGAGAAGGAAAACTGACTTGGTCATTTAAGTTGCCACTCAGAAAAATCCATTTTTTTAGTCTTCTTTATTTTCCCAGATATAAGCGATTATAATCTCTTTAATTTCTTGCTGGTTATTCTCCACTAATTTGTTAAGCAGCTGACTTAAAAAAGAGTAGCAAAGATGCAATTATATAGTAGGTAATGCCAGAGCCAGAAGTGCAGATACTGCTTGTGTATCCTGATGTGCATCCAATTGATTTTGTATTTCCTTCTTTTATTTTCAATTAGTAAGAATATGGTTGCTTGGAAAATGAATCAAGATGGGCATTTCCAGGATAGGATCTGTTTAGGGGATGCATGACTGCAGGATATGAATAGATGTTTATGGGCCCAGGGAGTACTGCTTCATCACAAGGAAGGAACAAGTTAGCACCTTCAGAATAATTCTGTGAAACCTAAACTCTTCAGCTGGAAATTACCCACAGCCAGTGTCTGTTCCACACTGAAGGGTATAAACATGTGGGTCTATCCCACATCAATATTTGTGATAGTTGTGGGACATCAATATTGTGATAATGTCACTGGGAGGATATTACAGAGCCCACAGCCAGCTATTACAGTTTTATTTATTTTGCCATGTTTTCTGTGGTGACTTGAGAAAATGAAGGGTGAGAAATGCTAATTTAGGAGAAGAAGTAGCTCCCTCAAAACTGATACTCAGCATTGTTCCTACCTAGGAAGGAGGAACAGGTTGAGGTCAATATTACTATTATTTCTTGAGCAAGTTGCTCAAGAAGAAACTGAAACAAAATATCTGAAACTGACTACAAAATATGCAAATGTGATATCAAATTTTTAGTGGAGTAAAAGTCCTGTTTTTCTCAGTGCCATGTTTTACAGAACTCTGAAAATTGATGTCTTGTAGAACAAAACACATTTGTTCTTAGTGCCATAACATCATAGACACTTTCATAGTTCCTATAATAGAGTTGTTCAAAAGTGTATGAAATTCTGGCAGCTGTATTTCCTCTTGTAATGTCATAAGGCAGCAAGTTCTGCAGTTCGGCTCATGTAGTCTATTAAAAAAAAAAAAAAGAAATTATTTTATCCCTCTTAAGCCTTTGTGGCCTTTTCTTCTCAAATGTGTCTCTCCTCATTTATTAGGAAATATGGGAAGCAGAAGTTCCCATGGCATTTACTCTTTATAATTCATAATATAGACATTTTTTATGTGTTTTCCTCGTGGCTTTCTCATTGCACCACTGGAGATACCTCAGGAAACTCAGCAGCTGCCTTAGTGGTTTTTTATCCCATGATGACACTGGAGTTGACTCAGAATGTTTGGACCCCGCACAAATTTGCAAGTACACTTACTTGCATGCAACACAGCCCCTCCAGCTGTGCCCTCAGACCTTTTCTTCCTCCCCACTTTCTGCATGAGAATGCTGAAAGCATATTTTTACACTTAAATTTGATAGGGATAAAATAGAACCACTAGGCAGACGGAGTTAAAACTGCTGGCAAGTCCAAAGCAATTTTTTTGATGACTAATAATAGATTATACTGGTGAAAAAAGCAAATTGCAGCATTTGTAAAGGAAACAGTTTTTTCTGTTTAATGCATGGGCAAACAATAATCCTCCAACAGAAGTGGGCATTTTTTATGTTTTTATGGGATGCTGAAAGATTTAAAAGCTTGTCCTCTGGAATCTACAAGTAAAATATGTTTTGTTAAAAGATAATTCCTGAAGTTGTTTAGATTGTGTTTCTTTAAAATGTTCATTTACTTTGCCATTTGTGCTGATTGGTTTATCTTTTTGGAACTATTTGTTTTCATTTGTGTTTTTAGCAAACTCTTGAGTTCTTGCATTTGAGCTCGTTCAGACTGTGAGAAATGGCAGAATGCTGCTTTCTGTTTTGGTTTGGCATTAAAGAAACTGTTTTTAAAAGGTTCCTTTTAAAGATACTTCCATTAGCCTTAGATTTTTTGTATAACTGGAGGACCACCTCCTTAAAATCAGTTTCCACCTTCCTCTGCTATCTGTCCTCAATAGTCTTTTGAAAACATTAGTTTTGCTCTGTCAGGATGCTCTGTAAATTTGGAAACCTTAGTTCCACATCACTATGACCTGACATGAACCAACGCTGGTGCAGGGAAGTGCAGCCTTGTCCCCAATTTCTCCTCGCCCTGCCTATCCCCTTTCTTGTGCCCCTTCTCCCTGTGCCAGTGTGAGTGTTCATGCAGCCGTGCAATGAACTGAATCAGAGCATTGATGTAGCTGAAAAATAACCAGCCCTCCCACAAAATGGTTAGCCCATGGCTAACCCAAACTGGCTCCCAGAGCCAATCTGCCAAATGGCTCCATGAGTGCCACTGTCAGGACTTGAGCAGCTGGAGCCAAGAGGAACAATCCATTTTGCAGCAAAATAAATCTGTGCCAGACTGGACTGATCGTGAAACTATTGCTGTAAGCTTTAAATCTGCAAGCGACTTAGCAATGGACCCCTTGGACCTGCTCAAAACAGTTTGCAGAATCAGTCATGCTAAATAAAGCCTTTTTCAAATTCTCATTTTGCTGCTTCATTCAGAGGGGATTGCTTCTCTTAGGTCCTTAGCAAGCAGAATGCTTGAACCCTGGCTTAATTTAAAGTTAGCATTCCCAGTAAGGATGTGGTTACATTTCAAACACTTAAGCACATTTATTCCCTGTTTGCACAGCACTGGCTCCATGACTAGGGCTCCCAGTCATGACTACAGTGAAGAGATTAGTGATGATAATATGCTGCCACAATTATTGTTTGTCTAAGGTGAACATCACAGTGGATGATGAAACAGAGCTAAATTCTGACATCTTTGCTCAAAATGAGGGAGACCTGCTGTTCTAGCGCAGACACTGCCATGTGATCCACCTGCCACAGGACATCAGATGTATCCATGGAGGGTCAGTGGATCTGAACAAGCAGGGCCTTTGGGCTAAGAGTGTTTGCAGTGATGTGCAACATCTCTGAGGATTAATCAAATTCTGCCTCATTTGCAGTCACTTTTTTCATATTCAAAATTATTTCATACTCAAAGTTAAACCAGTGCTGTTATCCTCTGGTAGACCCTGCCCATGGATAGATGTTCCCTGTATCCTGACATAAGCATCAGCAGTGGGATGGAGCCCTCTGTGATTGATCACCTGTGCTGGGAGGAAATAGGGCCCAGCCAAGGCTGTCCCTGCACTCTGTATTTGAATATAGATAAAGTGCTGGGTAGGCAGATCTGACTCATTCGAGAAATAAAGTACAAATGACCAAATCTTTAGAGTTTTTCTCCTTTCTTCTTCAAGTGAAATTGCTATTTTTCTTCCCTTAATCTTCTCTGGAAAGTGTTTTACAGCAGTTTACAGTTAAAATAAGTCCTTAAGGGATTATTTAGCAACTGAATTAAGTTGAAATTACTAGATTTCTAGTTAGCATTAGATTGTAGAAGTAAATGTCTTCACTTCTCCCCAGTTCATAGCAAAGTTATTTTTATGAAGATTGTTTTATCTGAGAACATATTTCCTTTAGGTGCCCCACTTTTATAGCATTCTATTTGTGATTTAATGCACATGGAGGTACATGTGTGTTACTCTTACAATGGAACCAGAGGAAAAAAAAAAGGAAATCTGTCCATCTGCAATAGTTTAGTGGGAAAGAGCTATTTTTTTCCAGGTTTTTTCAGCCTATGGAAGATTGCTTTTTCCTAGCTAGTTGCTAGTAGAGGAAGGCAGGGAGTTGAGTGCTCCATCCAAGGAACACTGACACTAGTATGTTCAAGCTCAATTGTGTAACAAATTATCTAGAAAGACCCTATGGAACAACAGCTGGAGAAGATTAAAGCAGGTGGATTTGTGTCTTGAAGAGTCCCCTTCCTGCCAAAAACCAGCACGGTGTGGGGTTAGCTTTCCTGGCTTGGGTTCAGGAAAAATATCTCTCCTTCACCTCCTACACCTGAGATCTTGATATGAAAGGCTCCAGGTTGCTTATTCCTCTTTTCAGTCGACTGAGTCACAACTTCCAAGCGTAGGAGCCGACAGGAAGACTTCAAAGGTGGAGTGTTTGTGCAGGAATTGGATGCAGGCAGCTTCTCTGCTCTTGAGCATTTTGCAGGAGGCAAAAGCAGACATCTCTGGAAGAGGAAAATGAAGTTTTGTTTTAGAGAGCTGATAGTTTTATAGCCCCTTTTGCTGCCAGGATAAGGTCCTCAGCTGGCATGAACAGCAGAGTTCTATTGAAGTGCGTGAGGCTGTGCCAGGTAAAGCCAGCCTCAGATCAGGCCCTCAGATATGTAATCAGAATGCCTTCCTGATGTCAGGTGCCCTGAAAATGTGTGACAAAGCTTCTGCCAAGTCTGTTACTCCAAGTGGCTCTCTTAAAATGTTGGTTGCTTCAAGGAAATTATGAGCTACTGCATTTTATTATTTATCTCTCTCTCTCTTGCCTTCTTTTGGTATCTTTCTTTCAACTAAACCATATTAATTTTGAGCTATAAAACCTTCTAAAAGCCTGCATAAATTAATGAGCTAAAGCCAGCAGTATGCAATGATCCATGTCACATAAAAATATAATCAGCATTTTTCCCAGAATTGCCGACACCTTAGAACTTTGCAATAAACCAAATATTTTTAAAGTGGTGCAACCAAATGAAAACTCTAAATTTGCCAGCAGAAGGTGGATTGCTGATGCAGTAAATCTGCTTTTCTTGTACCATCCAGGCAATTAATCCTTTATTTCAGAAAAATCCCCATAAACCACCTATGTGTGCTCCCAGCAGCCTGAAGATCACTTGTGAAATTTGGGAATTGTTTATTGTTCACTTTTCTCTCCTTCTGTCCCTTCTTAATTTAACCAATAAGAAGGTATAGAGCACTTAATAAAGTTATTCTCAGCCTTAGCTGAATACTCTGGAGCATTAGTGTGCTTAGTTTCAAATAGAGGAGTGTTGGTCTTCCCTGTCCAGGCTGGTTTTTTTCCAAACATATGCTGTGTTGTGGTTCACATATTTCATGGAATATAACTCTCTGGATATGCTGCATGCTGTGCTATAAGCTCTTTGCATAGACTGTAAATCCTCAAGGATTTGGCAAAGTAAGAATTTTGTAACAAATATTTACTGTCTAGGGACCTGATCCTCTAATTAGTCCCATACAGGTAAATTCTTACACTTACATAGACGCAGGCATATTCTTTAGTTCAAGTCTGCTTGGCAGATTTTCCCTCAATAAATATTAAAGGATGCAAGATCCCAGCCTCAGGAATCAAAGAAAATGCTTCCTAAATGTGGTGCCTTTAGTTAAACATCCCACAGTGAATTTGGATTAAGACCTGATTCTAAACTGAATTCATCACTCTTAATCTGCAGTGTGGGGACAAAATCAGGCCAGTGAGACAAAAATAAACATTTTGCTCAGATCTGCCTCTTTATCTGATGTTGGAAGGTCCCATAAAAGAATGAAAAAGAGTGTTGAAATCCAGCTACAAATTTTAATGGTTTATTGCTCTTATTGGGACAGCATATAAGAACTCTGCATATATGATGTGTGTCTGTTTTCTTTGACCACAAAACTTAACATGAGAAAGTGTTGACATTTGGTAAAGAAATAGGTTCCTCCCAGCCACCCACCCACAAATACAGAGTGTGTAGCAATCGTCTCCTAATGTGCTTTTTTTCCCTCCAGATATATGTGAGTGCTCTGATCTTTTATTTGGCTCTTTAATGCATCCCTGCAAATGAAATTAGTATTCTGGGATATTGCTAAAACATCCAAGTGGCTCTTTTGCATCAGCACTGGCTGGCTTGAAATGAGCTACAGAGGGAGCCTTGAAAGGGGGGATCTCACATCACAGACTGTTTGAGGATATAGAACCAGGAAAGGAAGATTAGAAAAGGAAGAGGTGTTTGACTTTTGGGAGGTTGCCTGAACCTCCAGCTCTAAAGTTTCCTTAGCTGGAGTCTAAATTTCCAACACCAAAAATAAGTGGAGACAAAACTGTTCAACTCTGGGTCCTGCGCATATGGTTTGATAAATAGCGAACAGCACAGCCTGGAATCCTGAGTGGCTCACACTGTGCTTCCAGCTCTGTGGTAAACACATGAATAGAAAGGAGAAGGCAGCAAGGCTTAAGCTGCACTCGCCAAGAACATCTGCATTTATGAAAAGCTTTCCCTAATTGAAAATCTAGTAGTTTCAAATGCTTTCCAACTGAGAGTTTGGAAACTCGCTCAGGGGCTGCTAAGATAGCAAGAAGCAGCAGTGGCTTTGAGCACTGAGTTCAGGTTACTCCCCCACCCTCCTCCTCATAGCTTGGACATTGAGGAGGTGCTAATAACGTCTTTACAATTTCTTACAAGGGAAAAATTCTCTCTTTAGACTTCAACCACGTTATTCTGTAGTTCTTTAACTCCCTGTCCTTACCATCATCTCCCTTTCCCTTCTCCTCCTCCTCCTCCTCAATACTTCCTCCTGTTTCTTTGAGATCTACTACACCAAAAATATTTTTGGAAATACCACAGACTATTGTTTTTATTAGTGACTGGAAAGCTTTGTAGTAGGATGCTTTTGTGTTTCATTTGTTTTCCTTGCTCTGGCACAGCTGTTTTTGCTTTAGCAGCATTAGAGAGATAGTTAAACTATTTGTGGCCTTTTCTAACCCAGCAGATCTCTTCCACTGAGTGCTTTAAACTGAATGACTGAGATTGTCAGTAACAGGTTGTCTGCGTGGGCAGTTTTGTGCATAAAGTTACAAATGCACTGTTTTTATGAGATCTCTTAATTTGTTCAAGCAAAACACCGAACACTGTGAAGCAAGTCCCAGTTTCCCTATAAATTTCCCAGCCAGAACACTGGCAGGACCTTGACTCTGGAGGATACAGAACAAATGAAGTAGTAGATCTTGTTCAACCCTACACATGTTCAGAAATATTAATGTAGAAGAGGTTTGTGTAAGTGTGCTGATGCCCCACTTCAGGCAAGAGGGAAAAGGAAGAAAAGCCAGAGCAGATGTTGGGGGCAGAATGTGGTCTGAGGACAAATCTACCAAAGGTAGCATGTAGCTGCTACAAGTGCCTTACTGGCCACTGTGATTACTCAGAGCAAGATGGGGAATTAGGAAGCTGGCATCCAGTCAGAGAATGGTGACAGCAGAAAGCGGTAAATGAAGAATGAAGCCAACAAAATGTAAAGTAAAATGAAAACATAAATGGAGAGTGAAAACATAATATCCGTGCAAAGGCAAAGGGAAGAGAGGAAATGAGTTGCACTGGAGGTTTCAGTGTTCATGTCTGGTGACATAATGTAAGTGAAATTGAAAGTATGGGCTGATGAACAGCAGGAAAATGAAAGTTGAGAGTGTAACTGTGTCCTGCTAACTCCCAGTCTTACCACACATTCTCACCACCTCTGCTGGGCAGACACAAGCTACTGAACAGTGATTAGGTTTGGAGACTCCATCTGCTTAAGGGTGCCTTGGCAGTTTTGTTCCTGGCAAGGTCAGGCAGATGCAGACCTGGCTCGATTTGGCTGTGTGAACTTGAGCTGGCACTGGGCAGGCATGTGGGTATGGAGGAGGTGGCACCATGCCTGTCAGCACCTCACAGCAGTGCAAAAGCAGCACACAGATCAGCTCACTGATTAGAGATAATGCAGGTGGAATGGTGGAAGGACATAGCTCCTACTACAGTAATGTTTCTTGCCTCTTTATGCAATGGGTTGGGAAGCAATTGCACTTGTCAGAAACCACCTCCTTTGTGGCACTGCAAAAGAAATGGCTGAAATACCTTTTCAAGCTCATTTTTCTTTGCTGTTTTTTTGTCTTTTTCCTTTATTAAAAATAATTGTTTTCAACTCTTCTGTCAGTTTTGCTGGGGTCCCATCTGTGGAGCCATGGCTAAATGAGGCCAGGGACAATGCAGAGATAATAGTCAGTTATGTTGAGAAAGAAAATACTCTATTTCCATGTCCTGTCTGCACTACTTCTCTGTAGGTGTGTGTCATCTAGCAGGCTTTATTAGTACAACAAAGTCCAGGGAATTGTCCACATGTCTGTCCCCAGACAGGGACTGTTTCTGTCCATGGGAAGGCACCTCACAAGTACAGGAGTATCAGCCATCCATCCTATACAATGCCATAATAATCAATGCAGCTGCATTTAGCTCATTCCATGTTTTTCTTCTCAATCAAACAGCAACATTCACATTTCAGCCAAACTGTTATCCCCCAGCCCTGATTCTTACCTGTGACTAGACTCCAGTTATGATCTTTGCACTGACTTTTCTCCTGACTGGCTCGTTTCAGGGCTCCAAAGAGTACGTCAGCTGGAGAAAAACACAAGGTACTTCAGACGAAAACTGCATGAAATGGGCTTCATCATTTATGGCAATGATGATTCTCCTGTTGTTCCCTTGCTCCTTTATATGCCTGGTAAGATAGGGTAAGTACTGAAAGAACCTTGCTGGCAAAATAAACACTATTGAATTTTGTGGGTTATTTGGTACACACTGCAGAAGATGATGTTCTCTGTGGTAGGTGCTTCCCAGGGGAAACATACACTGTAGTTTGAATCTGTCATTTAGTTCTGTTTTCCTTTTGGTCCTAGGTTTAATTTTGAGTTGTTCCAGATGTCAGAATTTTAAAATTTTTCTCTTTTCCTTTTTTAACATGGTCTGGAATAATACTTTTGATAACATTTTGAATTTGAATTTTTTTTTATTTTGAATTTGTAATTATTAAAGGAGGTGCATTGCCTTTGATGTATGAACTGGTTCAGAAGGATGCTTTTTTTTCCCCATCTGATCTTTGAATGCTCTTTACATGTTTTATCATTCAGTTCATCTCAAGCATCACTTGTGCACTGACTTGGACACAGAGACCAGAAGTCAGAAGTAGCATAATGGGAGTGTTGAGCTGTAGGAAGTATTTGTAGGTAGCTTAGGGTGGCTGTGGGCTATAGGTCATACATGCTACACAAGCCTTCCTAACTAACAGATCAATTGTGAGAGCAAATAAACCATCACACAGATTGGTTTATTCCTACTGGTGTTCAGGAACCAAGAATTTATACCTTCCACAAACCCAACCTCTTCCATCCT
Organism: Molothrus ater; assembly: GCF_012460135.2. Taxonomy (NCBI): domain Eukaryota; kingdom Metazoa; phylum Chordata; class Aves; order Passeriformes; family Icteridae; genus Molothrus; species Molothrus ater. Next base: position 9,260,240 of record NC_050480.2, on the reverse strand, counting down.
TATGGACTGTGAATACCCACAAGGTTTGACTTGCACTCAGAGACTTTCATTGACATAAATGAATCATGTCTACCTGCAGAGCCCTCTGTGCCATCACATTTCTAGTATTTCACACCCACTTGGCTTCATGAGCTGCTAAGCAGCAGAGAATCTCAGTCCTGCTGGTAAATTTCTGGCTTTTACAGAAATCAGTGGGAATATTCAATGAATTGAAAACAGGATTTTACCTAATGTTGCATTATATGTGAATGTTTTCTGTCTGTGTTCAGTTTATTGGGGATAATTTATTTTTGATTTTTTCTCCTTCTGCTTTTTCTCTCCTTAGGGCTTTTGCAAGACGCATGTTAGAAAAGAACATCGGGGTGGTCGTGGTTGGGTTTCCAGCTACTCCTATCACAGAGTCCAGGGCTCGCTTTTGTGTGTCAGCTGCACATACACGGGAGATGCTGGACACGGTGAGTGCAGCACATGTCCTGCCCAAATCAACTTCAGGTGCCAAGGAGACCAGGAGAAGCTCTGCCTCTGTTACTTTGAATCTCAATAATTCATTTCTACGTTTGTTTTCATGGCCTTGGCACTTGATCTTTAAAGGCATTTGAGCCTTATACATTTTATTTTCTGAAGTAAGTTATGAGACAGTTAACTTCTTATGTTCTTCTATTTCTAATAGTGACCAAATCTGTCATCACTAATAAAAACCTACATGAAAAGCACAGCAAGACAAAAGTTAAATGCTATGTCAAAACTATCAGAGTAGGAAACCTGAAACTATATGGAAATAATTGAAAATCAAGTTTTCCATACCCATAGTTCCATTCCATATTTCCATCTGTTTCTTGAACTGCAGAAGTATATGGGACAGCCTTGGGGGTACAGGTGGAAATTGCAAACAGTTTTGGAACTGTTTGAACCTCATCAAGTTTAATTGGTGCTGTCTGGAAAGTTTCAGTTCTGTATCTTTCTCTGATATCAGAAATATCATTAAGACTGTGTTGAGACTTCCATCATAAACCTCTGTTCCAACGTGGAAATATGTTTAAAATAAACTCTTTGAAACTTTTCATTTCCTTTTTTTGCCGAAGGTGTTTTTGGCCTGGCTTGAGATACTTTCATTCTCAGAATAAGCCAACTTAGAGGCATGAAACAAAGAGGCTTAACAATAAATTTCAGGCTTTGCTTTTCCTCTCTTTGCACGAGTGTTGATGGTCAAAGCAAAAAATCCTTGAACATGGAAATGCATTTGGGTTAAATGTGCCACTGGTTCATGCAGACAAGCACTGGGGTCTGCAGAGAGCTCCTGAATCTCCTTTTGCATCCTGAGATACACGTGGATATGGGGGCTGGAGCCCTGTCCTGCTGAGCAGCTCCCATACCAGTGTAGGTAGCTTTAAAACAACATCAAAAACCTGCTTTGCATGTGTGCAGTGTAAAATTCCTGTTGCTTTTAAAGGTTCAGTAGTTATTAACAAGGTATAATACCAAGGTAGTATTTTGTAGAGCAGAGCATAGCTATGTTCTTGCGTTGGTCCTTACCAGCTTTTGCTGTTTGACTGTGAGGATTTTGGTTTATGTAACAGGCAGTGAAGTTGATCTGAAGATTTATCTCTTGAGGTTGCTGCTTTGATTTTTTTCCTTTCTCCCCACCCCCAAATGTCAAGCCCACCTCATTTTTGGGCCATCATGGTGCATTCACTTCCTGCTACCTGCACCTTGCTGCTTCCAGGGAAGGTCTGGCCCTCCCCAGCCATCACTGAACATGCTGTGCTTTTGCCACAGTACTTGTGGCTCTCTTACAGCATGGGGGAATGGAAATGCCCTGGCTTTAATTACTTGCAGAAAGAAAGCTTTTAGGACAAAACACTTTGTGAGTGTGCCTAAACCCAGGGTAACAACAGGTAACAAGCACAATGAAAACATTTCCCTTTAGTAACTCAGCCTGCAACTAAAGAGAAAAGATCTATGCAAGGGCAAGCTCCCAAGAATAACTTCCTTAATGACCTGGAAGCTATCTTTCTGCATAAACCATTACTAAATTACTTCTTTTTGTTCTAAATTACTTTTTGTTTATGAGCTTGTTTTAGTGGCTTAACAGAAACAGGCTTAAAATCAAAGTTGCTGTTTCCTTCTTTGATGCCAAAAAGTTGGCTGCTCTTGAATGGGGGTCAGATGCTGCAAAACACTGAGCTGCTTCCCTATGGTACAGAGTTCCTCAGCTACTTTTTGAATCCACTGAGAGCTGGGGACACAGCTCAGCACATTGCATTACAGTATTAATGAAGAAAAATTTGTCCCTGTGATATAGAAAATAATGACATTCACTAAAATCGTCTTAAACTATTCAGACTATTTATGCTGACTCTGCTCAGCACTGTGAGCTGAGTACTACCTAAGAAAATGCATTGGCAACCCCAGTCTTTGGGAGCTATAGAGGAATACTGAAGTATAGCCTCACACATTTCTGTTGCACATGCAAAGATAACTTTTTATCTTGGTTGTTATCTCTCTGTGCTTTTGGAAAAAGTAATTTTTTTTCATCTGTGCTCAATTAATGTACTTACTAATAAACCATAACCTACTGAAGGAGTAAATTCCTTTCTCATAGATGCTGTTGTACATCTACAACTGCACTGATGTTCACTGTTGTTGACTGAATGCAAAATTTGCCCATTTGTCCTTTAAACGTTAATTGATTTTTTTAAAATAATCTTCTTGTTCTGCACTAAAGTAAAAGTTAGTAGAAGTTCATTTCTTTTCCAATAGAATTGACAAAGTATCATGGTCTTACAGGTTTTGAATGCTCTGGATGAATTGGGTGATTTTCTACATCTGAAATATTCCCGGTATTCCAAGTCATCTCATCCTGAACTGTATGAAGAATCTAGGCTTGAACTTGAAGATTAAGTTTTCCACCCATGAAAAGAACATTATGATGCTATGAAAGGGCGGAAAACCTGAAAACGAAACAATACAAATGCATTTCTTCCCTTCTAAGGACAATTTTTATTTCTCAGTTAATTGAAAGGAGGGGAAGCTCAGGTGTTGCATCACGTTGTATCAAACTTCTGTATTCAAGAGACTGAAATGTTGATACAGATTTGCCTCCCCAGGAGATCTGTCCTTCTTAAGGTATTTTTGATGCAGAATGAATGCATCCATTGATCCAGTTGGTAACGTACAGCTTTTGATATGGCCCTTTTTTATGAAGAGGCTTCAGATAGTCTTAATTGTGACTGAAATAATAAAGTTTAAAAAGTTAATAGATTCCAGTGTAATATAGCTGAGCTTCATCAGTGAGACTGATCTGTTAAAGAGCATAAATCGAGATGCCGGTGTGGACTGCTACAAAGGAATGAGCAGAAAGTGATTTCTTTAACTAAGTTGCACTATTATTCATTTCTCCAAGGACAGAAAGTGTTAGAAAAAGGCTAATGCTGAGAACAAGAAAAGCAGCCGGATGAGATCATGTATTTCTGACAGCAGGTTATGGGAAAGGGAAAATTCCTCCTCTCCACAGACCTTTTCTCGGTCACCTAAATGCACTCTAAACTTTGAATTGTATAAAAATTTAGGCTTAAACATAAACAGAAATGCTTTTCTGCCAACTCATTTGACCTACAACCTATCACATCTTATCACTACCTAAGTTCTTCAGCAGGCTTGCTCCCTTTTTGTGGGGCAGTAGTAAATAATTTTAATAAACATTTAACTTTCCCATAAAAACCTTGATCAAAACAGTCAGATACTTGCAGTTCACAAACTGCAGATGACATTTATGGGCTCATTCCTAAGTTTCTTGAACTACTTATGGGCCTCATAAATTGACTAACAAGTACATAATGCTGAAGCTGTTAGTAATGCAGAATGTGAAGTTCAGGATACCATTAGCAGTTCTGCCACCTGCTAAACAGAAAACTCCACCATTTCTATACATGCTACAGTCATCCATGAAATAACATTTCTTGAAATATTTTTGTCTGTTTTATGCATGTCAGGGGTTGTTCTGTCCAGGGTTGGGGTTTTTTTTTGGGGGGGGGGGAGGGGGTTTGAGTCTTTTTTTTTAATAATTATTGTCTCTCCTGAAGAGGAAGATGCCCTTGTCCCCTTGTCTACTGCCCGAGTGACAAACGCTCAAGGCTACCTGAAGGAATTGTTCCAGCCAGAAGCTTCCCTGCAATGCCAGCAGCCACAAGCATCAGGGCTGTGTGGGTTGGTGCTAGAAGGAGATTGGAGGCTTTTTCTTATTTTTTTTTCCCCAGCGTTGAAAAGCAGTTCTGCAGCTTTAAGAATGAACTCCAAACAATTCCACGCTATCAAATGTCATTGTAAACACATCAGATGAGGGATGTTTAGCTTTCTGTTGCACAGATGTACCACACTTTCATGTTCTCTTGAAAGCTGTGGTGTAAACTTAACCCACAGCTGCAATATTAGATTTAAGAACAGAACAATTAAATTGTGGAGTACCAATTACACTATATTACTCCCTGCTTGTTAAAGCAGCTTTCAGGATATAACAAGGCTGACTGATTATGAGGGCCCATTTTTTGTTGGATTTTTGTTGTTGTTGTTGTGCAAGTTAATAAAAATCCAGTGGTGCTATAACTTTAAGAATTGATTACAACACATTCCGTAATCCCAAATGTCGGCTTTGGGAAATATTTATCAAGGGCTGGGGGAGGACTAAGTGGTGTGTCATGTGATTCTTCACTCTGGTAGATGGACTGGAAAAGCATTGCAGAGGTTCAGGGGAGCTGTGTTTGTGGATAAGAGCAAACTCACTGTATAAATATATTTCAATACTAGAGCACAGGACAAGGAGAAATTAGGAAACTTCATCTTTGAGTACTCTGGCAGTTTGTGGTGCACAGCTTTGTTACAGGGTGAGGGCACTTACTGTGAAAGGATGGGTTGAGAAATTTCTGCAACCTGTTCCTTGAGGAAAAGTACTGGATTTGATATATTGCTTTTGGATCTCTATTGCTGAACTTCTGCGGCCAGATCCTCAGTTGACTTCTGACCTTCCATTTTGGGGTATACAGCCACAGTTTATATTTCAGCAAACATTATTACATGTACTGTTGCAGGCAACACACTGTTTCCCTCAAAGAGAGGCCTGAGAATGATTAAACTACAGAGTGATCACTTTCTGTACCCCAATAGGGGAATGTTTTCAGTCTAAAGCTGAATTCTTCCTGCCCTCAGAACATTACTCTCACTCATATTAAGGAGACAGGACAGCTATTTTTTAGAGACTGTCAGTTGATTTATTATGTGCTCTCTTCTGATTTCTTCCATCCCTTATACACTAGAGAAAGTACAGACTGACTACCCCTGGCCTTGGGGAACAGTTAGGGAGAAATCTCTGCTCCACTGGTGCAATAATAAAACTCCCAGGAACTTAAAGAAATCACTTTAGTCTTCTAGATTTTCCCCATGAAGTTTATAGTCTGGCACTTGCTTTTCTAACAGTGTGGAGTTTTTCCTGGCTTACTTCAATTTTTATAGATTTAGAGTTGATCAGCATTTGAAGACTCTATTTTAGCTGGTGTCTGAAAAAATCTGATGGAGTACCCATTAGGGAATTTGCACCTCTAGCACAGGATCACGTATTTCCTAGAATGTGCTCCCTCTTCAGGCACATGTGTTCTTGGAAAATATAGTTCTCTCTAATTGCTTCAGAAGGATTTGAAGAGCTGCCTTCCATAAATTTAAAAAATGCTCAAGTTGTCATATTTTCATCCAGTGGATACATGAAGTATAACTACACCAACTTTTTGTGGGCAAGCTGCATCCTGTTATCCTATGTAAAGTCTTGATTGACCTTTATGATATGGGAAAATATCACATAGCTAGAGTTTCTGTTTGACAGAGAAACTGAATTGTTTGCCCTTTCCTGCACCTTTATCCTTCCTCATCTTTTAGAAAGTCTTCATCTCCTGAGCTTATCAAACTTGTCAAGGTGGTTCTGTCTTTTTCTATTGTTCTCTCTGTTCTGCTGTTCTCTGTTGGGGGAATCAGGCAGCTGCAGTGGACCTGAGTGCAACAGTTGACTTTCTGGGCATAGCCTCACTGCCTGCTTTTCCTGGTATTCTCATCAGCTCTTGCAAACTTAATCTTTCCTTTTCAAGTAAAAAAGTTGTTGGTTTTTGTTTTCTTTTTTTCTTGATAAATTCAACATGATGGTGATAAATTCCTATGATGAACCAAATCTGAACTACCCAAGCTGTTGAACCAAGAATGGGCTTGTTCTGTCATTTATACAAGTGTAGATCAGGTTAAGTCTTGCTTTGAAGTCAGTACTGTTGGTTGAAAACTAGTACAATTAATTACTAGTACAACTTACAACTAGTACTATTTAAAAATAGTACAGTTGTGAGAGGAACCTGCCAGTGTGAGGTGAGCTGCCTGCATTTGTTTCAGAGGGGTTTGAACACTGGTGTCTCTGGACTGTTTCACAGCTGCTGCTCTTCACAGGGGACCAAGATATGAAGTGGATCTATTTAAGGTAGGATTTCAGCTGGGTTTTATTTTCTTTTTTTTTTAGCAAAATGTTTGGTTGAAGGTGTGTTGCATATTTCCCTGTCCTGCTGTGACAGGGAACAAAGTAGTGATGTAAGAAAAGCAGTCTATACTAAAGGTGTTTATGTACTTTGAAATCCATAGAGATCCTCTTACATATGATCTGCTTTGTATTTGTGCATGAGGTTTAACTGCTCTTCAATTTAAAACATAGATCAGGACCAAATTTTAAAGAAACCATACCACCAACTGAGAAATGGCATATTTCATGCCATGATTGGAAGCTGAACAGTAGATGCCTTCAAAAACAGCATTGAGGTGTTTCCTTCATTCACTCACACATCCAGGGTGGTTTGTGCTCCCTGCAGATCAGTCACAAGATAATGAGGACTCACTTTATCCATTTCAGAGGCAGAGCTTCAGGCTTATCAAGCTGGTCCCAAAACCACACAAAATCATAGTTCAGCACCATTGGAACAAGAGTCCAGGGTCTGAGTTAGGCTGGTTGCTCAGAACTTACTAAAGAGAGGAGTGTGTTTCCACATATGTAGCATGCCACTGACAAGTGGCATAAGGAACCAAAGATAAATGCACTTATATCACGTGCTAACCAAATGAAAAGCCTAAGTGTAGTGCCATTACAGGATCTGGAGAGATGTGGTAGACCTGGAGTCTTGGACTGGGTCCAGTTGTGTACAGGGAGCAAGTGCAGGTTCTGATAACAAACTCCGTGCTTCTTCTCTCCCCACTTCACTCTTGGAACCAGTCTTAAAGGTGCAAAACTTATTATCCAGCATAAACAGAACAGACAATTGGGCATACAAGCATCATAAAGTCACCCCAGGACAACTGTGCAGAACCTGTTCTGTGCGTTGCTGGGGATTCTACTTTCATGTGGGAGCTGCTTTTCCATCGACCCTCACATCAAGGACACAGCTACTCTCAGAGTGGCCAGAAGAGGCATGATATTTTTTATTGTTCCAGGACCATCTATTTACACTTTTGGCATTTCCTGATGTGCTGAACATCCTGATACAAACTCTCTGACTCCCACTGCATACTCCATTACCCATATTTTAAAATCTGCTCAATGAACCACTTAACCTAAGAATTAGAGCTCTAAACTGCATACAAGAGACCCAGTTCTGATCTGCCTCTGTTCTGCTAAGCAATTGCAGATGAGAAACATTAGTGTTCCTTGCCTCATTTCTATCCCGCTATAGGACTCTGATAGCAATCCTAATTTGTTTGTAAAACAATAAGTTGAACTGATGAGAAGAGCTACAAGAGTGAAATGTTGCTATTATCTGAGTGATCTTTTAATTTCTACATCTCAGAATGTCTCCATTAATCCTGTAAAAGTCACAAGTACTCTGTTTACGAGATCTAGAGTATGAAACAGTACAATGATGAAGACTAATTATAAATCATAGGAAAAAAAATTCTGGTAAACAGATTCCTTTAACATTTCCATTCTGTGCAGGCTTTGTCAGTGTCTTACGACAACGATGCCAGTTGGATCAGAAAGCTTTTTAAAATGTGAATCTATCTTTTCAAAGATTTGTAGCCAAGCCTTTCCAGTTTGTTAAAATGTAATTAGTGTCTGCTTGTTAATATAATGTTCATTGATTTTTAAAGTACACAGACTTCAAAGCTAGAAACAAATAAATAAAAAGAGGGATAATTCAAACCAGAGTGGAACAGCTCGGACAGTTTTACTCTTTTTTTGCCAGGATCCCGAAGCTGTTGTGTTCAAACAATGCCACAGTTTCAGTGGAAATGTGAAGATTAAATCCAAACCCTGCATGTCAGCTATTTTTTTGTAAATGACTATCCAGGATTTTAATAAAATGTCCAACCACAACAGATTATGTCGCAGGGATTTTTATTGTCTAACAGCTTGTGATAGTCTTCTGTTTCTCTAACGTATTATATACCAGTGCACCTAGCAAGAATCCATGGAATTTTGGTACCTAATTCAGTTATGCTCTTCTGAAGAATAATTTGAAAGGGACAAAAGAGGAAAGGGTTCATAGGATGATGGATAGTTGCAGAATCTCACAGTTTCACATCAGAGCACAAGATGGAAGGTATATAAATATAGAACGTAATTTGACCACACTCATGTACAAAATAATGCCAGTGCAAAAAAGACAAGTGGACATAACTTGAAACTCAGACAGAAATTCAAAGATGTGATTGAGGAACATCCTGAGGAGAGAGCAGAAGCAACACTAGCACTCAATAGGAAGGTGGCCTTGAGAGCAAAAAGATGGAAAGGGATATCCATGAGACAACTCTAGCCAAGAGCAGGAGAGAGGATGAAATTAGCTACTGTGGGAGAGATTAAGCCGAGCAACAAATTTATTCAGCTAGAGGAGGAAGACAATTCAGAGGCAAAGAAGAAAGAAAGGGAAACTACCCCCCAAAGACCAAATGACAGGACAGTGGAGACAGCCAGGACTGAGGCTCCACAGCAGAGAATGAAGGGGGAAATAAAAGACAGACATTTTCACACAGGAGGGAGAAAAGATCCCACCACACCAGTGGTGTCCATGGACAGGGGTGTCCATGGCAGCAGACAGGTTCCTTGGTGGTTTGGAACATGGGAGGAACAATGTGGAGCCAAAAAGCAGAGAGATGCCTTGTTCTTCCATGAGTAGGAATGTTAGATATGAACCAAGGGCAAAGAAAATAAGGAAAACTGGTGGAATTAAGGATTGTCTTCTATTCAGGACAAGTGATACTGTGGAAACAGGTGAAGAACAACCCCAACAGAGAGAGGACAGTGCTTTAAATCACAGATGCTCTGGGATTTTCTTCCACAAAACTCTTCCAGTCCCAATGGAAAATGATAAGCTAATAAAAAAGTTCTATTTCCTCAGAACTTGCCCAGTGAAGGAAGCTGCTGACAGGCAAGCAGCTACAGCAGATTCCTCTGAGGGCAGGCTCCATTTGGCTACTCGTGATACTTGCCTTCCAGGACTGAAAATTGCAGTGAGTAAAGCCAGCTTTCAAGTGTAAAACAGTGAGAAACAGGCACAAGAGCCCTGTCTGATTTTCATGCTGGGTTTTAACAGATGGCTAAAGGAATATCCTGGTGGTGAATATAGAAAGGGACCACGGACCCCAAAATAAGAAAGGAATACTGGCAACAAAATACTCATTCTGTGCTGGTCCCAATACTTGAAGATGGTTTTTTTTTTTTTTCCTTAAAGGTTTTGGAAATGCCATTCACTTTAAAATTGCAGATTTGCTGTGTGATGCCATCCACAGTGAGCACAGAAGGAGTTTAGATGTGTCATGACATCTAAGCTTTGTATACAATATAAGTGTTCTGGTCTCTATCTGTTCCTTAAAAATTAAGAGGCCACCTAAGTTTTGAAATGGCTGCACAGTCATGCTAGACAGTACTGACAGGAGATGTAGGCAGTGAAAACACTTTACCAAGTGGTGAAAAAGAAAGTGCCAAAGGACAAAGGGGAATCACTGAGTTCAGGATTGCCCAGTTGCTTTAGAAACCACTATTTGTAACAATCTCTTGGTCTGAGTCTTGTTGAGTCATCCCATGAGGCTGCAGACATGGCTTGGCTTAAGCCATTTCAATAATAAATCTCCATTACCTTGGTTGGCTTTGACTTCACCAAGCTCTGGATAAAAGCACCTCAGCAGGCAGACAGGAGATAGAAGATCATAAATTGCTACAGAGTTTAGGTGATGGCAACTTTCAAAACAGGGATGATGCTGATGACCACGAGGGAGCAGCAACTGCTTTCTTTGATACTTCTGAAGCCAGCAGGAATATTTGTCCTTGGAGTTGCCCATGGATGCAGCATGATGTGTTTCTCATCTACCTACAGTTAAATCACCAGCAGCCAAAACATCAGTGAAGGGTGGAGAGATCAGAAGCTCAGGGTCTTCTTTAAGTCAGATTTTAATTTCATGATCATCTTATGGATTTGCATCTCACTGATGTCTTGGGGAGAGTCCTGGGGCAGAAGAGTGGCCAGGGAGAATCTTCTTGACCTCACAATTTATGTAAGTCCTCTCAATCTGCGATAAGAAGTAAGTTCAGATCTTGTAGGCACAGGACAAGTGGCAAGGAAAAACAATGCTGTGATAAGAAAGCACCAAGTGAGAGCTCTGAAACATCTACCTGAGAGAAATGGTGCAAATAAGATGAAAGCACATTATAATGGGTCTGCTGGCCGTAAAAAGAGAGGCAAAACATTGAGTCATGACTGAGTGAAGTTTACTGCCTATGGCAGCAACAAAATAAAGTCAAAGATTTGACTATGAATGTGCCAGCGTGGTGGCAGAGGTGTGATGAAACACAGCCTGCAGCACTGAGATGTACACAGCATATGGAAAGGACAAAGCACAGGAAAAATAAAAGGCAATTTTGGAAAGACTTAAAATAATTGAGGGGAGGGGAGATAGCCTGGATCCAAACACCCCAAAATTAATTGATACAGGGGAACTGAAGACCTAGAGGAGTAATCAAGAGCTTGCTTAGGCAACACACAATGGACATTTTCCCATGGAAGAGAAGTTGTAGGGTGGGTCACAATCAGTCAGCAGAGGATTAGATAACACACTCAGGGGAACAAGGCAGGGATAAAGTGATGCTAGGTGTGCAGGGCTGGATTTGGGGACCCACAAGGCCCTGTCCAGCTTAATCATCTACGATTCCATGGAGACAGCAGTGAAAGACCTCCATTGTCTCCCTGAGAACTAATTTTGCTAGGTATGGGCTTAGGTCACGTATTACAAATAGGTCTCTTTTATGTAGGATTCTAGTTTGGAGTTTGCAGTGATTGATGGATTCATTAAAACGTCATCACTGCAAGGGACAAGAATTTTTGGTTTAAAAATAAATAAATGACGACAGAAACAGCCAAAGAGCCTTCTGCTTTTTTTTTTCTGATCCTCCCTGCAGCTTAACATGCTTCAGGAGACTATTTGGTGGCAGAGAGAGGAGACAGGATAAGAAAGGATTTAGCAAGGGATATCAGCATTTCACTTAGATCTTTGGCTACCTGGTCATTCTTGAATTCTACCTCCCAGTATCTTTGTTTTTATGAATGTCATGTAAGTATCATTTTGGTGCCTAATAATACTTACATTCTGATCTCCCATTTGGTCTGGAAAAGGCACTTGGCCAAATTCTCATATGGTTTTAACTGAACTTTGTTGTACAGATGTGAGCAGAGTTGCACTTGAAGATCCAGCCCGCTGGATTGCTGCTTGTACAGCTGCACTGTCTTTTTAAAGCCAAATTAGTCGGTATAGAAAGATTTTCTCCACAGAATCTGTCTGTCATCCTTGTGACAGTATTTTATATTTTCAAGTAGATCCCATGGGCCAAATTAATTGTACTGCTCTACTGATGTCAGTCATGTTACCCCAAGTGTGAATTTTGCCCCATTGTTCTAAGGCTAATAGAGATTTTTTTTGGGGGGGGGGGGGGTGGTGGGGGGGGTTAATGAAAGTGGATCATAAAATATTCTTGGATTTTCATCTGGTTTTACTTATAATAATTATCCTTTCCCAGAGCTGAGTAGTAGAGAAAATATCCGTATTCTCCAATGTCTGGTATAAATTGCATTTCTTGTTTGCTGCAGCCCAAGACATGGGCTAAGGACAGAAATTGATGCATTTGCCCATGTGTCTACGGACATGGCAAAACCTCTTACAGTTCTCTGGCCTATGTCAATGAAACACATTGATTGATTTTCAGTGGCCTTTTGTACTTTAGAAGAAACTCTCCTGGCAGCAAATGCATCAAGATAACATTAAATTCCACCCTTTGTTATTAATGGAGACAAAAGACATGTTCTTTTTAACTGGTTTCCATCTTTTTGAAATAATATCTGAATGACTTACAGAATTAATACTGCCAGAGAGAGCCAGTACATTTTTGCTGACAGCTTGCACCAAATTAGGTCAGAGAAGATATGGGGTGTGATCACAGTAAAATTAGCTGAACCAGGCAGTGGTTACAGGTGGTGCCTACTCCTGATCTAATAACATACCTGAGGGAAAGTGCAGTTGGGATACCGCTGCTGTCATTTTGGAGAGGGAGGCTGGCTATCCCTGCCTGGCCACTGCTGGATTGCACTTGCTGAGTGTCATATCTGGTGCTCCCAAATTTGTGGTGTATGGAATGCCAAGAATCAGAGTGGTCTGGTTGAATTATTGCTTCACTGTTCAGTCCAGTTCTGAGGAATATCAATGAAAAAGTTTAAGTGGATAGAGGATATGTCCTGAAATGCCATATAAGGATTAGAAGGAACCTTTTAAATCATAAATTTATTTATAGCAAATCGTAACACCTGGAGCTCTCCAACCCTCTCTAAACCACTTGGATGCCTCACAAACTCTTGTTCACCAAACCTTTTGGTCAATTTGACATTGCAATGGATAATCACTGAACAGGAGTACCCCTGATTCACACAAAGGCATCAGCCAAAGACCTTGACCTCCTGAATAAATCTTTGAAGAAAAGGGTGTGAAAATGAAGATGTGGACCTGGTAGTGCCTCTCCAGCTTAGGAATCTGTCTCTGTGGGTACATTTGAGGCTTAATCTGGGGCAACCAACACCAAGAGTCCACAAGAACTGCAAGGAACTATGGATCCAAAGGAGCTCTTTCTCTCTGAGCTCAGCTTCCTCTACCCTAACACACTGCTGCAGCATATCTGGCCCTCTGGATGTTTAATGAAGAATCAAGACCAGTTCTACATCAGTGGTGTTGAGAGTGGGAGTTATTCTTGAAAAAGGATTGCTGATATTGGATCAGCCCTAAAAGTAGTGGTGAAAGCTCTTCCCTGATTATGCAATTTTCTTCTCTTTCTGTTGTGAGTAGTGGTGGAAGAAAATGCAGAGATTGACCCTGTGCTCATGTAAACAGAGTATCTGTGAAAATCATACTTCTTGATGAAAGGAAAATAATATCCTGAGCAAACGGATAGGAGGTACCCTAACACAAAGAAAACAAAAAAAAGACAAGAGGGATCTCTAACTCCTAGCAAAGTATTTTTTCTTTTCTTCCTCCCCACCAGAAGAATGAGCTAAAGCAGCTGAATCTGTGTTTTTTGAAAATTTATGGAGAGTTTCTTAAAGACAGATCATTAGCCAAAAAGCTCTCTCTTGCTGGATTTGTCCTAATTTGACATAAATGTTTAAGTACCCTTTTCCTTCACAATTTAGGATTTTATTGCAGATCATTTTAATGTCAAAGGCTCAATTTTCAGTAGCATAAATTTCTCTCTGGTGTTTGTGGGAGAAATGTCAGCTGGACAGAGCTGCATGTACTGCAGGGCATGCTTCATGCTGTTTTTCAGAGCTCTATCTACTGACTGCTGCTCCTCACTGCCTAGGAACTCCCTTTTTTGCTATCTGTTTTTCTGCCTTCAGAGGCACATTGTGACTTCAGTGCCACTCTCCTGTCCCATTAAAATGGTTCCATGTATGCACAGCCTTAAAATACATAAGTGGAAAACAGGAGACAATTCCTTTTCTGTGGTAAAATAAGGTAAAATACTTTTAAAGGTTAGCCTTTAAAATTGGGTTGATGGAAAGTTAAAGAAACATGTCTGCTGTCAAAGATTTTCTCCTAGTGATGTCTCCATCCAGTGGTGTTCTCCTAAAGATCTGGATCTCCTAAAGATCTGTTCTTCTAAAGATGGATCATTTTATCCAGTTTTAACAAGTGAAGCCCTGGTATCCTTAAAAATGATTGAAGCTAGAGCAAAGCTTTCTTAATGAAACTCAAAACCAGGTAAAACTGCCTGCTTTAGGAGGTTTCATAAAATCCTGCAATTCAGGTCAGTTGTGCTGCTGTGTGCAAGCTGGGGCAGAGTTAATGGAAGTGCAGGAAATTTATTGTAACCAGGCAGTGCTGGGCAATCCAGGCACATCCTGCTGCTCCTGAAGCCAGCACCACTCAGCAATTTGCCAGGGGAGATTTTAGATGGACTTGAATTGCAGAAATTGAGTGTACCTTTAAGGAAGCTGAGTACATCAGATTCAAAACCAGGACAGATTACTAGTCCACAGAAACAAATATTATCCATTTCCATCCTGATCTGGCTGAAGCCAAGTGTTACAACATTGTGTCCAAGCCTCAAGGATGAGATTTTTGTCTCTTGTTTATAGGATGCTCTACTTTATATCAACATTTCTTGGGGACCTTCTTACCTCATAAGGTATATGGGAAATTCCAGAGAACTAGAACTGAGCAAATGCTTCACTATTTTAGAAGGATGAAGGAGGTGACCTCTTTCCCCAAGGAAATACAGGCCACTGAACCTGATGCCAGTTCTGACAACTGCAAGAAAATCAGGTGCACAAAGGAGCTAACATTAAATTCAAGAGATTGTGGCATAAATTACACCAGTCATTATAGTTTTGATCATAAAAATAGTGGTACAAAATAATTATAGTGGTAGAAAATAGTGTCACTATTAGTGACACTATTCACTATAGTGATACAAAATAATGTCACTACCCAAGGTGCAGTGCACATTAAGTGAGTAAATTGATATAAAATGTATCAGGAGGGTATTTTTATCAAGGCCCTGCAATGATTTGTTCTTTCCCCCAAGCTGTTCATAATTGTTATAAAGGATTTAGAAGAAAAAAATAAATAAATCAGCTGCTGGAAAAGTTGCAGATATGCCACAGTGGTAAATAAACAAAACAGGCCAAGTCTGTGAGGCAAACTGCAACACTTGGCAAAGTGGACTCCTCTGAACATGTGTTTTAAACCAGCAAAATGCAAGGTCCTAGATCTGAGAAGAAAGAGTGCAGATGACATTTACACCCTGGCAGCAGTGACTGTGACAGCTTGGCCCAGGTACAGCCTGTGGGATTCATCAGTGCATGCACAAGAACAGATTAAATCCAATCTCAGACCTCCTAAAATCTGTTTGTGTTAAAGCCCTGCAATCAGTTGTTCTCATTAGCCAGACCCCTCTGTTCTCAACCACGGAGTAGACTTTAGTGAAAATTTGCCTGTTTAGGACAATTTTCCCCCATTTTCCCACAAGCTGGAAAAAGGCAGAAGTATCTGACTTTGAACTTGAAACTTAAATGTTTCTTCTCCCTCTGAAATGCCTTATCATCTGTACTGAATATCCTGAAGGTTGCCACTTATTACACCAATTACCTGACAAGAGACCAAGTTTTAGGGCAGCTCTGCCAATTTTGAGAGAAGAAACAAGGGGCCCTGTGGAAATCAAAGTCAAAACAACACTAAAGGTCCGATGGATAAATGGTGATGTTTGATTGGAAAGGGTCACTCTTGCTTTCTTGAAGCTCATAAATCCTGCAAGGCTGAGCAGTTGATATGGTTCTTCCTTTTAGGTAAGAAAGTATTTCTCAGGTATTCAAATGATAAAAATGCCAGGATTAAGTTATCTGTGCAAACTAAAGTAATTTTCCTTGTGAATGGGGAATAGGATAGCTTCTCATCACATGACTGCTCTATTTTCCCACAGGTCCCCTACCTTAATTATTTCCCATTTGCATTACTAATTAATACAGGCTCCCAAGTTCTATGTGACATCTGAAAATGCAGCACAATCTGTAAATCACTGGGATGCTCTTGGAAAGCATCCCATTGAGTCATCACTGAGCAGGTAAAATGCCAAAAATGAACATCAGCCAGCCCCACAGCTGGGGATATAGGACAGGTAGAGAGTCAGAGGGATTTCCTTACCCTCTTGGACTTCTTATTTTAACCACAGGAGAAGCTGCAACACTGCACTGGTGACAATCCAGCCATTTCTATGGAGGCTCTTGCTTGTTGGTACAAATACTGGAAAGATGTGTTGTCAAGCTCTAGAAAGAGGCAGTGCACACTTACACACCTGCCCATGTTCCTCTCACTGGGAGCACTCCAAGATGGTTTTTATCTGAATGTTCATGTGATTAAAAAGCAGACACCATACCCAGAGCAGGGCTGCAATCTTTGCATTAATCAAATGCAATATTGTCCTCTCTGGAAAATGCTTGTGGCTGGCAATTTACAGCATTTGCCAGCCCTTTCTTGTTAAAGATGCATGTCTTTCCAGCACTGGTGAATAACATCCCTTTTCTGAGCTTTTTGGTGAAGCTGGGTTCCCTCTGTAGTCCTAAAGCTGCACATTCCTGCTGTACCTTTCCTTGCTTTCTGTGAGCTACAGCCTGTCCTTCCTTCTGGCCTGATGAGCACAATCAGACCTGAACAAAAGCACAGCATTTTCAGTGAAGGGACCTCCAAGTTCAATCAAACCTCTCATAGCTTCTGTGTGTGGCAGCAAAATTAGGACAGAGGCACAAAGTGGCAGAGCAGTGCTGGTTAGAGAGCTCAGCACCAGGGCACAGTGCTTATCATGTGTGATGGTGACACATCCCTTTTTGCCTGGTTGGCTGGATTTCTTTCTCTTTTGGTGTGCTTAGATTACTGTCAGGGGCTGTGTCAGAAAGGGGCAAGTCACAGAGCCAGGCTGCTCCTGCCTGTTCCTTGTTCCTCCAGTTCCAACCTTCTGGGACAGCCAAGCTATCCACTTCCAAGTGGTGTCCAGGAATTGGAAGTGAAGGGGGTTTTTTTAATCAAGATGCCTCAATGTCTGCATTTCTCAAGCAAGTGGATTTGGCTTTCTAATGAAAGATTGTGAGAGCCCTCCCTGTATGGACTTTTTTTTCTTTTTTTCTTCATCTTCCAAGCAGATTTGCCCTGCTATGACTCTTGTCTTGCAAAGGAAGGAAGGCTCCTGGATTTCCTGTCTTTACCCAATGAACATCACTTAGCATCCAGCCAGAAGGCTTGGTCAGGATGAAAACAATATTGAATTTTCGAGGTCTCATTTATTTAAGAGAGTAAAACGTCTTTCTTCTCAAAGTGCTTCTCTTTAGCTTTCATTTCCTGTGCACAGAGTAGCTTTGTCTTGAGTACAATAATTAAGTTGTTGACCTTCCTTAGAGGTCAAACATAGCTTCCCTTTCGAGAAAGATAAAAACAAGCAATAATAGATACTTTGACTGGTTTAAGATACTTGGTCTGCGTATCTGTGATGTTTCTGTAACTTCTGCTGGATATTTTTCTCAAGATAATTCAGGGTGACATGCTGTTGATCCATTTATTTTGGTAGGAACATAGTATTTACTGGAGTTGTGCTTTCCCCGTTCTTTAGGAGAAAAAAAATTCTATTGTAACTTCACCAAAGAGTGTGAAGTAGCATGCATATGGTCTAATGACAATGTTTAATGGGATTTTAAAATGGCATTTTTAATCTATATTAGTGATTTTTTTTTTCTCTCTAATCATCTGAGAATGTTTTTTCAAGATCAAAAATAAGAATGGTGAAGCCCAGACATTTTCATGCATTATACAAGGCAAATTGCCGTTCTTTTCATACTGCTCTTTTTTTTTGTATGTCAACATTCACATTCTCCTCCTTGTAAAATTGCACATTTCTAATTGTTATGGTTTTCTTTAATTCTTGTTTACTTGTTTTTATATATGACTGCTAGTTTACATTAATGTTCCTAATAGCCTGCTGTTGCATTCCGTATGGGATATGAGGTGATGCCAGCAGCTCAATTCACAGGAGCTGTGCCTGTGTGCCTAAGTGAGGCACTGGGATCATCTGATCCCTTTGAATAAGTATTAGCAGCAAGTTTGACTTCTTTTTTATGGAAATGTGAGATCTTGTCCATGGCATGGAAATTGGGGGCTGGATTATGCTTTACAAATTGGGCAAGAACTAGAAATGACTGCAGGGGGAATAAATCTGTAAATTCCAGTGATAGGAGGCCCTGTTGTTCATCTGTGCAAATGGCAATAGATGCTGGAATTGTACAGCATGTGGGAGGAAGGAAGAGCAAACAGGCTTCCACCTCCACTACTGGAATAGGATGGGGCAGCCTTCATAATTTGAATTATGAAAACTTCTATTAAAAACTCTCATATTCCCTGTACCTTTCTTATTCCTTCCAGAAGCTTTTTTCAGACTTTCAGATTTCTTTTTCTGGTGCAGGCTGTAGAATGAAGTCTGAAAGGGCAAGGTATGGAGCCATAAAGAAGGCCAAATGTACGTGTGCACTTGAGGAAAGAGGACTAACTCCCATCACAGTTGAGACCAAAGTTCCCTCCATTTCTCACTGTTGTTCCCCTTCATAGCTATTAATACATGAGCAATCCCCTCCTTGTTCACCAAAACCCTTAAATTCATCACACTGTCCCATCATGCAAATTAAAGTCAAACATGCCTTAATGACAGGGGGGTTAAGTGGAAAAAAGTCAGGCCTGAGCAAAGCATCTTTTTTGTTTCTGAAGCAAAAGAGCAATGCTGGTATCTAATTTTGGACCCCAGGGAAATGCCTCAAACTGAAGTGGTCAGCAGCACGTACAAACTTAGTGAGAGCCTGGTATTCCCCACTGCCAGCAGTCATTCAGACTGTGTGGGCGCCCCTCAAAACCCCTAAGTAGAAGCTATGGTTGCAGTTTTTTCATCCATTTGAGGGCTTTGTAGGTAAATGTGGTCCAGCAGCATCAAAAGGCTGTTCTGTTTCTAATAAAGATTAAAAAATATTTTTGAACGACCCTCCTTGTTCCTTACTATTATACGGTATTAAAATATAAGAGTGCAGCCAAAGAGAATAGAAAACAAAGAGAAAAGCCTTTTAAAAAAATTCCACATTTTTATATCCTTTCCCTACTAACCCACCACAGAATTCAAGGGTGGGGGATTCGAGGGCTGAAAGAATCTTCATATGGTGCCAAAAATTCCCCACAGATCTCTCTGGTCCCTCAGCATTTGGCTATTTAAAGCAAACACATTGTGTTTTAGATGCTAGTTTAGATCCATTTTCCATATGAGGAGGTGGGATGTAATTAATTAGCTGTTCTTTTGATTTCTGAGTATCACATGTACATTTCATAAGGGCATGTACTTTTGACAGGCTGGAAAAAGGAAATAAAATACAAGTTGCACCAGTTAAGTCTTCCTGGTACAAATGATGGATCAGCAGGGGATTGCTACCAATGCTGATTGAGTCACATGAGTGTTAATACAAACCTAAGGGGGAAAAAAATCTGGATGAAATCACAGTAACGGAGTTTAAAGTGTTTATTTTAGTCATAATTGCACTGTTTTTACATAATGTCTTTGATCTGTAGGTTGAAAAGAGGCAAAGCCAGTAATCCACAGTAGAGGTAACCAAAGATAAATTTCTCTGTACAGTTTAAGAAAATGAAGTCCATAGTCAGAGATACACACATGAACATATAGGACAGGGAGGTGAAACCCAAGTTTCAGCATGCCAAAAATTACAGTTCATTGCCATTTCAGCTAATGGAGTCTCTTTTCTGGATTTCTGTATTTACTTAAACCTTTATGTGGATCACGTACCAGAGAAAATCCCACGTGACAAAGCAGTCAGGAAACCTGAGGGAGAAACCTTTACACCTCCCATCCAACATGACAAAAACAAATAATAAATCTGCAAAGCTGGAACAGACAGCTAACTCCTCCAGATCCTTCATCAGCACAGAGGTCCAGCTGCTCTTGCTCCATGACCCTGTTGGCCACAGATGGTCTTGGAGATCCCTCAGAGGGTCACCTCCAGACTGGGAGCCAAATTCACCACAACAACAGCAATTTTGATGTCTGTAGTGACTTAACAAAATAAGCAAAATGAAGAAGCAGCCAAGTCCTCCATGTCTGCTCTCATACCAGGACTGGATTTACTCATCCAGAGACCCAGTGAGCTGCAGCACCAAAGCAAGTGGCCTGTGACCTCTTGGGTCAGGGGATGAACCAGAATAAACAAGCCCAAGAGTCCCAATTATCTCTCTCTACTTTTTGCCTCTTTATTTTGTTTTCTAAAGCTACGGAGCATCTCCTGACTGAAATGCTTGAAGACTGAGGACATAATGATACTCTTTAATTGCACAAGTGCTTTGTCATCTTTATCTCTGCCCAGAGGAGAGGAGGTTTGTAGAGGAGCTGTGACCTTTATGTGAGGTCTCCTGATGTAGCTGGGAAAACAGACTCTGTTGCACAGATCCTTTCTCTTGGAAGTGCTCTCTTCTGCTGGAAGACCAGATGTGTTTAGGGCATCCAGCGGGTCCCTCCTTGTATATTTGGTGAAAATGTCTGGGCATTATTTTGCGACTGCTCTTTTCTTTCCTGTTACTATGTGCAGTTTTCCCAAACGATGCCTGGAGGGTTTCATGCAGGCTGATTCTCCCAGAGCCCTCTCTGTAAGAGCAGAGGAAAAGGCAGGTTCCTTTGTGGGGTGTTTCAGAGCCAGACCCTACCACAGCTGCACCAAAATGCTGAGCAATTCCCCTCTTGCTGAGCTCCAGGGAGGCTGAGAGAGCCCCATTGGAACCCTCCCTTCAGCCCACTGTCCCTGTGAATGGATGTAATTGCAAAAGTGAATCACACTTTAATGACAAATGCTTCCAAAACAAAGCTATAAAGTTCTTGACTCAATTATTAACTTTAAATGAATTGTTTAGGTTGTTTCCTTCCACACACCCCACCTCCATTAACTTATTCTTGAGGGAATGTATTTATGGAGCCATGTGCTTCTCACATGGTTGAGGCTAAAAATAGCTTTAGAAACTCATTCCAGCTAAAACTTAATTTAAAATCCAGTTTGTCAGCCTAACACATTGGTCTTTTACCGTGGTTTCTTTATTTGTAATGATAGGCTTGACCAGTCATTCAAGTGCTGATTATTTCCTATGCCATTCTTTTATTAAATAATATTTAAATAAACACATTCCTGAGCTCAAGGAAACCCCCAAATTACATAAAAAATTCATTTTCTCTGCATGGCCTGGACTTCCACTTGGGCAACAAGCAAACTTACTCTCATAAATACACATGTGCACTGTGGAGACATCAGCTCAGGTTTCTTGCTTGGTTTGGGTTTCTTGGGGGAGAGAGAGCCTTATCAGTCATTGCAAGTACATTGTCTAAGGACTGAATTGTTTTTCCCACGTTCTTTTTTGTCAGCAATCAGCAAATGAGATGCTTCAAAATGTCTAAACCCTCATGGGTCAAACCCTTCTTCTGTTTATTTCAATATGAGTTTTGTCACTCATTTTAAAGCAGAGACTGTAGCCCATAATAGACAATTACACAATTCCTGGATGAAAGGGATGTTTTCTCCTTGCCCTAGATAATTAAGTCCAATGCAAAATCTTTCCATTCCCATCAGTAGTTAGTTGTTTTTTTTTTTTTAATTGGTCTTGAGATGACTGTGTCCTGAGCTCCAAGGGTTGAAATCCTCTAGAAAGAAGATTTCCAGCCTGTAGTTTATGAATCTGTGGGGCAGCAACAGGCAGCTGAAGAAAGCAAAAGTAAAGTCAGTGGGTTCAGGAACTGCACAGGGATCCCTGTGAAACAAATGCAGCATTCACATTAAAAACCAGATGGAGCACCACTGATTTTGCTCATATTATGCTATACAAGGGACAGATTTTGGAATGCTTAGATTTGCTGAGAAATTTTTTGCTCTTCTGGTTTCAACACTTTTCTGTCTGAATCCCACTACTCATTTCTACAGTGTTAGGCATTATTTATTTAAAAGCTTGGTCCTTTTTGCTTCCAGA
Organism: Molothrus ater; assembly: GCF_012460135.2. Classification (NCBI taxonomy): domain Eukaryota; kingdom Metazoa; phylum Chordata; class Aves; order Passeriformes; family Icteridae; genus Molothrus; species Molothrus ater. The sequence goes on along the minus strand of NC_050480.2, from coordinate 9,238,106 downwards.
ATTCATGTCAATTAATGATGCTCCATTCCCTTTGTCCAACAGGATGGAAGAGGTACTTTCCCTTTGTGCAAACCAGTTGCTGTTTTACTTTTCAATCCTCTTGTATGTTTGCTCCCTTCCTTCCTTTTTGCCTAGGTCCTTCCTCACATGGGAAAGTTCCTCCTTTCCTTCAGCTTTTTTTAGTTTTATCACATTTGGGTTGCCTGCTAAATTTAGCAATCACTTCTTAGGTTTATATATACATTTATGTGTGTGTGAATTTTTTTATATATACATATACGTGTGTGTGATTAGTCTACTTTTTTTAAAATGGACTGTTTAAATAATTTTCAGTCAGTGGCAGAATTTTCAGCCCTGATTGTTCAGTTCATGTCATCAGCTCTAGCAGGAGGCTCTCTGCAAGCCCAGGTAACCCTTGTCTGAAGGGTTTTGCTGAAACAATCAAAGAATGTCAGTGGACTGGAGAGGTACCAAATATCTTTTTATGTTCTCCTTGCAAGTCCTCTATTTCTTTAAGGACTGTATCAACTATTTGATTTGATGCTGGTTCCTACAAGAAGGAGATGCCATTACAGATATAACCACTGCTCTACTCAGACCAGAACTGGTTTTAGTCCTACTGCTTCTGAGAGGACTGCCATGTGTTTACTAGAGGCAGAATTAAAGCTTAACTCATTTGCAAATAGGTTTGATAACCACAAGAAGGAGACAAACCAGAGCAATTTAAACATTTACAGATTCATTTTCTCCCCCAAGATGGTGTCCACTTATAATCAGTTTTTCAGGCAGTCACATAAACATAGGTGAGTTTGCTTGGGATTCTTGGGGCAGGTTGCAGGCTCGGCACCTTCCTTTAACCATTGCTATTTTTGTTTATGACTCTACAATCAGCAGCTTGAATTTCACACACATCCAACTGATCTCTTCACACCTTATGTCTCTAATCACATTTTTAAGCAGGAATGGCCATGCCTTCCAGTCCTTTTACATCCTGCATCTGGTTTAGACATACATTCTCTATCTATTTCAGTTGGAGGGTATGGGATTTTTTTAGTTGAAATCCCTAAAGAAAGGGAGGTTAACATCAAAAGGTGCTTTATACTGGTATTGATAATTCCTGCAGATTGGAAAGCACTTTGTTTGCATCATCCCTACCTGCAGGGAGGGGGCAGCTACACCCCAGTCATACCAGTTTCAGACTGGAAGAGTTAAGCTGATGTAAAACCCCTGTGTCCTTTAGCCTCGAGGAGCAATTGGGAGTTAAAAAGGCAGAAATCAGATTTCAAGCATGTGAGTAAATGCATGCCAAAACCTAGCATTTACCCTAGCATTAAATTATTTCTTAAGGGCATTTTAATGTGGTTGGAAGGGGCACAATACTGGCTACAAAAGGCAGGAAATTCAGAGTTAGCACCTGTGCACCATCACCTTCTGTGTGCTGGAGCTGCTGCTCTGGGACACCTTTGGGGTTTACACAGCCCAGATTCTGCAGCCTCCAGACCCTGGGTGCTCTGCAGCAGCAAATGCCACCAGCAGTGACACTCCCAAATGCAGCTTTCAGGCCTCTTGGTTGAAGCTGGAGTGCTCAGGAGCTGGGAGATAAAATCTGCAGCCACCAGTGTTTGCCTTCTGCTTTGGAGCCCCTTTGACTTCATTATTTCCTCCATGCATGTCATCCTTAGCAATGCCAGTTAAAAAAAAAATCCCACTTATTCAGTACACTTAAGTAGCTCAAAGTTTGAAGGTTTTAAGGAAAAAAAAAAAAAAAAACAAAAAAAGCAGTTGTGAGGTTCATGGTGAGAGCAGAAGAGCAGATTACAGTCCAGGCTCTAACTCCCACAGCCCTCTCAGTGATTAAACACACAAACATTTAAAATCTTAAGTGTGGACCAAACTGGGCACAGCTCCAGGGGATTAGAGGCAGGTAGGGATGTGAGGATGAACCCTGGCTTGCTGCTTGCCTGGGACAGGGATTTGGAAACCCAGGCCACCACCACATCCACAGAAATCAAAGGACAGCAAGGAGGAGACAAAGTTCTGCTCTCTTTGAAACAAAGAGCTGACAAAATGTTCGTGTCAGGGATTTTTCTTTTTTTTCTCTTGCTTTGGGCAGGCAGAGCTGGGTTGCAGCCAAGCAGCTCAGGACCTCACTGGCACCCAGGGACCAAAACAGAAAGTGCAAAAATGGGGGTGTGTGTTTATAGGAGCTCTGTAAACACAACCCCTGCACACAAACTGTTAAGCATATTCAGGATTTGGAGTTTTTGCTTTGGCATCTCTTTATGTCCTTTAATGAAACTACTGGCAATGAGGTAGTTGGGTTTTTTTTCCCTTTGGTTTGAATTTCTAAAAAGCATAATTTCAGCAATTTTTCTCTGTTCTTACACACATACACAAATTGCTTTAGACAGGAAGAAATTGCTTTAGACAGGAAGAATTTTCTAAATTGAGTTAGACTTGAATCAAATAATTGAAAACCTATTTTTAAAAAGCACTGTGGTACTTTGCATTCTTAAAAAAAATTCTTGTATTCCCAATTGTTTTTCAGTAAACTTTCATCGGTCCGTTTAAAGTTCTGCAAGTGTGAATATTCAAATTTCAAACATCTGGCTTCAAAATCGAGCATTTCAGAAGTACTATATCCCCCTTACTGCAGAATTGTCAGTAAAACTTCAGCAAGGACCAACTCTTTTCTTTGCCAAGGGGCTGGTTCTGCATTATTCACTGAAATCGGCTTTTTTTTCCCCTTTGACTGGAATGGCAGCAGAATCCATCCTGAAATAGTAGCCCCTCCTGGTTTAATCCATGACAAGAGACAAACAAATAGACCCTTTGAAATGAGTTTCATCTTTTGTGTCCCATTTGTTCTCTGATGCAGGTGTCAATTGGATCTTTTCCTGTCTGTCTGTGGTTGAAAAGCAACATGATGTAGTTAAACCCACTTGTAAATTGGAGCATTTTACAGAAGAACTCCCCCGGGGATCTACTAAAAAGCTACTTGAGTTTAAGAACCAGAAGTGAAAAAAGGGTTAATTTGCTTTCCCTTTCTCATTCTGTTTCAAGTAGTTTCTTGTTTAAAAAAGATCTCTCTACTTATATGTCACATACTGTATTTATCTCCATATACAGTAAAAAGGTTTTTCCTACACAGGGTCTGATCCTGCCTGCACTGAAGTTCATTTATTTGTAAATCATGGAAAAGAATTTCCTTTTATAGTGGGCCCAGCGACAAATTTCCTATTTTCTTGAGCCAACAATCTTATCAACAACCTGCTTTGTGGATCTAGGGATAGAAACTGCCTCAGAGTTTTTAATCTTGTGAAAAGGTGACTCTGGTACTAAAACTGGCCCAGCTGCTCAGCCAGCTGGACAGACTGCTAGGCTGTCCAGAAAAAAAAACACCAGCAGCTTCAGCAGCAACAATAAATCCACACATATCACATTTTGAAAGAATGACATTATGTATCAGAAAATGCATAAATGTTGTGTGATATAACTGCACAAAATGAGCAACTTTAGAAAGGCCTGATCAGAGGGGCCTGTGCTGTTTACAGTGATGTGTGCCCCTTTTCTGTACCAACCCTCCCATGAGGATTTGTGTAGCATTGTATCACCTCCTGAAGCCAATTCCAACCACACAAGGATGTTACTCGTGCATAGAGAAGAAAAATCTTGGTTGCCCATTAGCAGCAAGTGACTGTCTGTGTCAGCAAGGTGGAGCTCCAGGTATGGCTTCTTCCATGCTGTTGTGTTTCACACTTGCTGCTGTCTTCAGGGCACTAGAGGAGTGAAAATCTCCTACAGACAGGGCAGCTGCCTTGAATAAACACCTGCTTTGATCTGCAGTGATTGCCTCAGTGCAGGTACCAAAGTGCTGCACATTCAAACCATTCTCCCCCAGGAGCCTCCAGCCAACCCAGAGCGGTGTCTCCACGCAACCACAGCCCTTTGCCAAGAACATCTGCTCTGGCAGGACCAGGAGAGATGTTTGTGTGATTTCCCCAGCGCCTGGTGAGTGTCTGTGCTCCCTGCCTGCTATTTACTGTCATGTAGCAATCAGGTTTGGCTCCCTGGAGCATTCTGCAGCTTCTCTCTGTGCTTTGACCATCTCATCCAGACCCACTCGGACTCCCAGCATTGCACTGTGGACAGCAGGTGAAGCTGTTGCTATCCAAACTGAGCCTGAGAGCACCAGCAATGTGCACATTTGTTTGCCAGACAGCACACTGGAAGTCGGGTAGCAGAGAATGGTTTTCTTAGAATTAAATACTCCACATGAGAGGTCCCAGACTCTGTTTTCTTTCTCTGTTGCCTTATTTGACATAAAGTCATCCTCCACATTCCCCAGTTATTCCTGTCCTCTCCAAGCTGGGACATTCCCCAGGGAGCCCCTCACTGTTTAGTACTGGGGTTATCATTTTAGGTACTGAGGTATCACAGACATGGGCACTGCTGGGAGCAGCACTGCACTAAGGGAGGGCACAGAAAGAGCCTGCACTTCAACCCAGCTGGGAGGAGAACCTGGCCCAACTGCCCATCCTTAGTCCAGCAGGAATTCATTTGGCATCTCAGCCACTTAATAAAAAGCATTAAATACACGTTTATGTATTTAAATTATTTCTAGTTTAAATTATTTCTTCACCTGCTGTGGTAACTCTGAGCCTGTTCTTGGTGTTTCCTTACAGCCAAGCACCTTTACTGGGCACGTTGTCACAATCCCTACAGAACAAAGATTTGCTTCCCATAAAAGCTTTTTCCTTGCATTTCAGAAAAAATGGGTGTTTTAAAAGACCAGTCACAGATGTCTCTGCAAGGAATACAGCATTTCTCATCAGGCTCTGATTTGGAGTACCAATGGCCCTCAGAGAAAGAGGCAAATGGCAGGGAAAGAACCTGCCCTCACTCTCCATGGTTCTGCCACCTTTGTTGAAACAGGATTGTGGCATTTTTCCTCCTACATCAGCTTGTGGTGTGCAGTGCTTATCTGGAAACGTTGGCTTTATAAAGAGAGTGTTTATCATTAGTACTGCTGAAGCACTGGTTCAAAATTGGGCTGAGAAACTTTAGTGTAAATTCAGCACTTCAGTATTTAATTACTGGAGTATTAAAATATGCAGGTTTCAAAACCAAATGTTTCACTGATGTGGCATAATTTTGACTTGACAAAGCACTGCACAAAGATATTGGGAAACACAAGGGTTGCCTACCAAGCAGAGGAACTGACTGAGCAAAACCAATGAAATGAAGCCCCTTGATTTCCTTTCCAGGAGGTGGAACTAGACCAGGCAGATCCTTACCTGTGCCCTGCAGCACCTCACCAACAGGAGCTCAAGTCCCTCTGCACAGGCTGTGCTACAGGGGTGTGAAATCACCCAGATGAGGCAAGGTGACACTTAGAACCTGAAGTCATTCAGAAATGAGCTCTGTTTTCTTCACCTCTGGGAATGAAGGCCTTCCTGCAATGGGCACAGGTAAACACTTCTTTTAGGAGACAGGCCTTCATCTCACCCACCACCACAGGATTCACTGTGAAATACTTCTTTCCCTTTTCTGCTGCAGAGCTGTCCTTCAGCCTGAACTGGCCTTATGCTTCTGTTATTATTACTATTGTTGTTGTTAAGTTTTTGATCTCCAGAGTCACAAAAGCAGCCTTGAAAAAAGCCAATTGCCTGCCAATAATGTGATATTTTCTCCCCAGAAGTGAAGAGTTGAAAACCATAGGTGCAGAAGGTATCAATTGCTCTATTTATTTTGGTTTTTTTTTAACTCTCAAAAACTGCTGGACATAAGGTAAGACCTGTCAGAAGCAATCAATAAATTCAAGCCTTAGTCAAACAATACCTTAGGGTAATTTACATCTTTTTCAGCTGTCAGGATCACCTCCTTGCTCTGTATTTAGCACCCACCAGACCTGTTTGGGTGCTGCTGTGCACCCACAGGCAGCCTGTGTACGCACAGGGTGAGCTGCAGCCTGATTTTATTTTATGTAATAATTTGAATTTAGTGATAAATTTGGCTGAGTCAAGTTAGTGGGTGAGCCAATCTAATGGCTCACTGCTGCCAAAACAGGGGCCTGCCTCCCTACTCTGGGCCAGGGGGCCATCTCTGTCACATGGGTCACCAGGAATGAGGGTAAATCAATCCAGAGTGGGAGCCTTTACTCTGTTTGAAACACTCAGCTCCACTGCACCAACCCAGGCACTTCTGCGGTGCTAAAACTCTCTTCAGACGAAAGGCATTTGCTGGTTTCACTGTATTTCCCCAAAGAGGCAAATTTGCCTTGTGGCATGCTCTCATGAAAGTCAGCAGAATTGAAAGTCTTTTGGGCACTTCTGGAAAGCCCAGCCTGGCATGCTGGTTCCCACAGCCCCATACTGCCACAGCTTGGCAAATGCTCCAGTGCAGTTGCACACCATCAGCACAAAAATGTGCAGCATATTGAAAAGTGAAAATGAGGCAGAGTGTAAAATAAAGAGAATTTGGTATTAAAAAAACCCAGCCTAGCTGTTGGGAAAGTGGACTGGACTGTTGTTTCTGTTTTCTCCATTTCCATATTCCATAATCCAGACTTGTTATACATTTCCGGTTTGGCTTCAAGTTTTAATAAAGTGGCTGCTGAATTTCCAGCCTGTCACACAGGCACTGCAGAACTCAGAAATCTTGACCCCAGCTGGTGGCAAAATATGTAGGTGGGAAGAAAAGCACCAGTCTAGGAGAAGCAGGAAAATTGAGAACTCTAAGCTAATCAGCTCTTTTAAAAAGAGGGTGGTTACTATTCAAGTAGTAATTTATTGAGATAAAGGAACCATGAGTCACAGAAAGACTTAGGTTGCCTGCAAGGGAATGTTATTCTTTTTACTTTCCTCTTTTTTTTCTTTTTTTTTTTTTTTTTTTTTTTGAGAGAAGACACTTGTGTGTGCATTTGCAGCTTATAGCTAAGAGGTTGGGGCTAGAAAGCTAATCAGCCATTCTGTCTCCTATCTGCTGATCTGCTGGCCTTGGGGGAAGGGGAATGTGGGCAAACAGGCATTAAATTCCACTGGCAGGCTACGGGAAGGTATTCCTTGATAAGCAGGATCCAAGATGATGAGCCATAAAGCAAAGCCCCTGTGAGGAAGCAGGGGAAGAGGTAGGGAAAGCTTTAAGCATCTGTCTCAACCCAGCCTTGCTCAATGCTTGCCAGAGCAGAGGTCACCACCAACAATAATAACCCTGGAGAAGCCAGACGTATGCTTTCCATTCACCAATAATCTACAAAGCATCTTAGGGTGAAATCCTGGCTCCTCTGAAGTCAATGGGAGCTTTGCCAACAACTTCAGTGGAGCCAGGTTTTCATCCCTGATAAATTTAAAGCAACCCCCAGGCTTAAAGATGAAACGACGGCATCCTGGGAGTGGGTGCAGGCTGAGGAGCAGCAATGCTTCTCTGAAAACTGTCAGATCTCACAGACAGGATGCCTTCACAGTCCTGGAGCAATGCCAAGGTGGACAGTGAAGAGGTCAAGTGGACAATCAGGTAAATACCAATAATTTTTAGCTGCTGGGACTGCTTCAGTATAGGAAGTCTTGATACTGTGACATAAAACCCAGCGGTCCTTCTCACTTCTGAGATAAAGCATATAAAGAAAGTTATGTTGGTTTATATTATATCATACTGATTTTTTTTCTCTCCCCTTCTTATCCAGTGATTTTCATGTTGGCCTTGAAGGTTGTCACCTGGTGGCACTCATCCAAAGTGAGGATTTTTCACACTTGACCAGGTACATTGAATGAAACAAAGCAAAATGTTCATTTCAGTCCCTAGGAGCACCCAGCCTCTGCAATGTGCTGTGTCTCAGGCAATATTTTGGTTTCCAGGACTCAACACTGAGTGTAGGTGCCTGCACAGTGATGCAGAGGGGCTGGCCCCAGGCAGTGTGGTGGACAGTACATGGGGTGATAACCTGTGATGGCTACAGCAGGAGACAGGAGCATCCCCATCAGGACATGTCAGCAAGGACACGACAAATTCAGCCCTGGACAAAGTGTGCTGGCTTGGAGCACTCAAGGTGGTACAGTGACATTTTTGTTGGCAGGCTGGTGTAAGGGTCACAGCTGCAGCCAACAGGCTCCTGAAACACCTCCCAGGAGAGAGTCCTCACCCTGTGGTGGAGGCTGCAACGTGGACAGCCACTACTCACTCTTGAAGCTGCACAAGGAGGAACATGTGAGGTGTGTGAGAGGCAGGGTGTCAAGGACCTCCCACAGCTTCCTGACTGCCACACCTGAGCTGGGCTACACCACCCGACTGGGCGCTGTGGTGCTCATCAAAGAGCCTGGGCTCTTTTCCCAGTGGCTCTTGCTATTTTCCCTGGCACTGGCAAGAAGCTGGGAGCACACAGGAGCTGAGCCTGCCTTTATCACTGGAGGGAAGAGAAATGGAAGGTAAAAGCTGGAGATGGAGGGGTGAGGTGTGAGCTGTGAACCTTTACAGGGAACCATCAAAGGAACACACCTCTCTTATCCCAGCACCACTGCCAGACCCACTTGCTGATCCAGCTCCCTGTGGCATGCCCACAGCCACATCCCAGGAGCAGCATCCCCTCAGGCTAGCTATGGTCTCCTCCTCCTGGTGAACTTCATCTTCCAGGGACTAAATGGGGGCTCCTTGAGCAAGTGTCCACCCAGCTGGGAAAAGAGAACTTTCTCCTCTGCTTTTAAATCCATCTCCCCCGCAGGTCTCGATTTAGCCATCTGGACTCATTGATGAAGTCATCTGCTGACTGAAGAGTGTTTGTGAATTTAAAGGGGGATCTCCAGAGCATGTGTGTGCCCACTCCTGCCTCGCTGCCCCAGACAGCCTCACAGGCAGCAATGCCATTCCCAAGTGCCACTTTTACACCAACTTTTTCCAGTGGGAAGAGGCTTTGGTTCCTCACTGCCACCCGCTCGCAGCTGCGAGCAGCCCTGCTCTGTCCCTGCCTCGCTTTGCACAACAGCTCAGTGCGTTGATGTGCCACGAGGAGATGCTCACCAGTACGGGCCCATCTCATCTGGATTAAAGATGTCTTTGGGTTCAGTTTCATAAGGCAAGGGAGAGCTTGCATTACCCAGAGCTTGGCTGGGGTAGATCCATGTGTGTTTTAAACCAGGCTGTCACTCAGACTGTTTCGCATTACGAGCCTTCAGCCTTGCTCTGAGGGTTGTCGACTGGAGCTATGAAGCTCTGAAATGCAGAACTCATGTGCCAAGTTTCCACTATTCTTCAACAGCCACTAGGTATGGTCAGACTTTGGGAAACCTGGAGGACACTTGTGCCTCTTGGCTGCCGAGCCTGCCTCCTGTAGCTGCCCTGCTTCTGCTCACTGCCACCAGGATGGCAGCAAAGGTGGCAGGAGGAGAGCCAAGGCCGAGCGATGACAACCAAAGTACAATCAGTGTTTTTATCTTCTTGATTAGCCCAAGGAATGTTTGGGTTAAAAAAAAAAAAGGCACCACATTTTTTAAAAGCCATGTGACAGTCCCACAGGCTGTTATGGCTTTATGCAGTATTGAATAGCTCTGGATGATCCAAGAGCATCGGTGCCATACTGGGTAATTTTCAACAAGTGCTGTCACAGGGTGGGAGTTGTACCTCTGGCACACTCAGGGCAGACTCATGGGAGTCCCTGCCCTGCACAATCATCTGTGCTGATGATTGCTGATTGCCTTCTGCAGTGCTAACGTGGAGTATGTTTGTGGATTTAAAAATCCTTAAATCTGAACGTTTGGGGTTTGTGGCTTTTGGTCACATCTTTAATGATAGCCCAGTGCAATCATATTAACTATATTCTTGCCCGATTCCTGCGCAATCATTGACAGTGGTTATCACTGGACATCATTCTGACTCACACATGACCACAGCCTACAGATGCCCCAAGACCTGCAAGGAACCTCTGGGGAGCTCTGATTCTCCTCATGCCCCAAAAGTGCCACTTTTCCAGGGCACAGTGCGAGCTAAGGCTCCCATGATGTGCCTTTGTCCCAGCTGGCACCGCACACTGGAAGAACATCTCACCTTTACCTTGCAGGAAACCCTGCTGAGGACACTGGTCTCCAGATGAAAATGTTTCAGACTGGGGGATACTTCTTCCCCAATTTAGATATTTTAGACCAATTCAGCCTCTCAGCTGTCACATACTCACAGATTGTTCGTATCCTCATTTTTACACACAACATTCCCAATCGCGCAAGAACAACAACAAAGATTCCAAAACTCCCATTTTTTGTTAGGTGGCTTTATTTATGCTTCAAGTTGATTTGAGCTGTGTTTGCTCTTGTTACACTGAGCTGCACCTTGAGCACCCACAAAGCAGCCCAGATCCCTCAGACTGGACGCTGACTTATAGCAAGTGATAATGCAACCCTCATTTTCACATACTCTCAAGTCCACGTTACTTTTAAATTTGAGGGCCTCCTATCTGAGAGTGAAATTTTTTTCCACAGTACTGACACAGGTCAGCAACCAAGAGGAAGAGTAAGGAGTCTCAAACCCTGGTGGAATCCCACTAGGGATGCACAGACCGGCTGAAAGGGACGTGTCCCTCCAGGGCAGATCCATCCCAGCCGATCAGGGATGGCAGTGGGGACGCAAGGTGCGGCCGTGTGTGCGGAGTGGGATGTCCTGGCAAAGCAGGGCACGGAGAGGAGCAGCTCGGCACGGGGAGGAAGGGAGCAGCCTGGGGGGGGACACGCCAGGCTGGAGCAGGAGCTGCAGAGAGGGCGAAGGAAAAGGGGGGGAGCAGGGGAAGGAGGCAGGGCAGTATAAAAGCATCCGACACGTACCTCTCCCGACACAGAGCGAGGGGGCGAGAAAGTGGGGCTGGAAGCAGCAGCAGCAGCAGCAGCAGCAGCAGCAGGCAGGAGGAGCGGCAGCCGCTCGCAAACACGCACGCACGGTGGCAGGAGAGAGTGCGGCGCTACCCCTGCCAGCCCCAGGGCACTGGAGGGAAGAGAGAGGAGAGATGGAGCCAGGTATCCAGCTCCCCGGGAGGGCAGGGGGCAGCTGAAGCTTTTCGCATCCCCTCGACCCAGATCTGCCCCCCATCCCATTTCCCACGGCTGAGCCAGGGGAGGAAGAGGAAGGGGGACGGGAGAGGGAAGCTGCAATCTGCCCCTCTTTTTCCCCGGGGAGCTCGCAGCTCGAGGGGAGCTGGGAGCCGGCGGGGGTCGCGGCGTGCCCCGCTCCGTTCTCCCCGCACGGCGAGGGGCCGGGGCAGCGCGGGCAGGGCCGGGCCGGGCAGGGCGACGCCTCGACGGCCGTCGGGAGGGGAGGGGGGAGCGGCGGGGCGGGCGAGGACACAGCGGCGGCGGCGGCGGCGGCGGCGGCGGGGGAAGCTGGTTCGGGGGCCACCCCCATCCCCGCGCACGGAGGGAGGCGATAGCCCCGAGCTCTCTCCTCCCCTCGGAGCGTCCCGGCTTCCCCGCCATGTGAGACTCGTCCCCGGCCCCCCCCGCCTCGCTCTCCTCCCTCCTCCCTCTCCGTCGCACACGCACTCCCGGCTCCCCCCGTGCTCGCAGCGTGTCCCCGCCGGCCGCCGAAAGCCGCTGCTCTCCGCCGGCCGCGGCTCCCCGAGGCGGCGGGGGTTCGGCCGCCCGCTCCCTCCTTCCGACGGCCCGCGGTGCCTCTGGCTTGCAGGGCTGCCCGCAGAGACGCCGCCGGCCCCGGGTACCTGCCGCCCGCCGCCGGGCAGCGCCGGGACTCTGGCCGCATCCCGCCCCGACGTGGCTCCGCCGTGGTGCGGCGGCCCCCGCTGCTGCTGCTGCTGCTGCTGCTGCTGCTGCTGCCGCCGCTGCCCCGCGCCCGCCGCCCGCCCCGCCGACGCCGAGAGCGGCGCGGTCCCCGCCGCCCGTCCTGCGGCTCCCGGGGCCGGGGCCGGGGCCGCTCCGGTGGCGGCCCCGGCGGCGGCGGCGGCCGCCGCGGCTCCTCCTCCTCCTCCGCCTCCTCCGCGCCCGCCGCCGCCGCCGCGGGGCCCTAAAGCCGCCCGGCTCAAGAGGATGGTGCGGCTGGCGGCCGAGCTGCTGCTGCTGCTGGGGCTGCTCCTGCTCACCTTGCACATCACCGTGCTGCGCGGCGGCGGCGGAGGAGAGCCGCACGCCCCCTCGGCTGCCGGCAACCACAGCCAGCGGCAGGTGAGTGCCGCCCGCCTCCCGCGCACCCTCCCGCGTCCCCCGGGGGCAGCGCGGGGCTGGCCGAGCTGAGGGAGCCGGCGCCGTGCACCTGCCCCGTCCGCCGCCTCCTCCTCCTCCTCCTCCTCCTCCTCCCGCCGCCCCGCCCGGCCGGGCCCCGAGGGCTCCTCCGCCCGAGGGCTTTCCCCGGGGCTTTTTTTACGGGGTGTCCCCCACCCTCCTTGGCTTTAGGCTGTCGGGGCAGCGGTGGCAAAGGCAGAGGCGTCGGGGCGGCTCCCACGCGTGTTCCCGCAGCGGACGGCGGGCAGCGCACCTGGGGAGCCGGTGGGGCAGGCAAAGGATGGGAACAGCCGTGTCGGGCACGGCGTGTCCCACCCAGGGCATCCTCCCTTCGTGGGGCACAGGATTCCCCAGAGTGAGAGGGGAACTGCTGGGTGTATGGTCTCGGGAAGTGTTGGAGCTAAGTGAATGGCTTTCCTTGGAAAGCACCAAGAGACAGGCTGACATTCAGTCCTGAAATAGGCAAGAAACTTAGGGTTATAAGTGCTTGTGATGGGAAGCACAGCGCTTGTGACCCAGCTAGCCCATTCCAGGCTTTTGAAAGACTTCTCCCATGAAACTCCACTGTGTATTATGTCCGACAGAGGTGAAGGACTATTTTTTTGTTCTGTTTCGGTATTCTTGCAGGTCGTTCTTTTTATTCAGTATCACATGTTGCCATTCATTTATAATGGTTGGAGACAGTGATCAAAGCTGCAGCATCACCAACATCCGCAGACAAAGCTTGTAAATCTCTGGTCAGTTGCATGTGCCCTGGCCAGCTCTCTTCTCCTCCATCCAAGCGGTAAAATAGAATCAACTACCAAGTCATGGGATAAACTGACAAAAAAATGTCAGAATTATTATCGCCATAAATTTCTGTAAACCATCCATCATCTGGGTAAGAATCCTAGCACCAGCAGAGGATAAAAGCCAGGGAGAAGTCAGGAGAGTGCAGGCTGCACTGGTCACTCCATGCAGGGGATCCCCAGCTGGTGGTCCACAAAATGAACGCACTGGCCACGGGAGGGAACCCAGAGCTGCAGGCTCAACATCCCAGGCACAGCCTGGAGCCAGGTCCCCCCTAACTCAGAAAACCTCCTGCTGGACTTGGTGGGAGTCCTGCTGGGGAGTGCTGAGCCCTGCACTGTGGGTCAGGCCCCACCATGCTCTCGCTGCAGTTTTATAACCGGCTTGACATTCCAGGATGTGTTTTTTTTAATATCTGCAAGATTTCGGGTAATAATGTTTTATAAATGATGCTTTCTTTTCTCATGGGCACTGGGAATGCCTTTTTAAACGATGTTCCTTGGAAAAGTAAATTTGGAGAGGTTTTTTTATGAGGTGTTTGCTATCATTAGAATAACCCTGAATTTGCCTTTTCTTGACAGGCTTGTAACATAATGAGAGAAACATCTGGGCAAGTGGGAACTCTGGGTGATGCCATTTCCCTGAGGAGCTCCTTTTAGAGCACTCTTGTAAGGTTAGGGTGAAACAGGAGGAAAATCATCTTCAGATAATTATCTTGGATTATTATCATTGCAGTTGGCTGTCTCATGAAAACCCGTAGATTGTTGGCTTCAAGAATTTTTTCTGTTCGGTGATGTTTTACAGATTACCTTAATAAACTCTGCGCCTTTAAGCACCGTGATAGCTTTAGCAGTTCATATTTTCATAATGTTTTGCCATTTGTAGAGTTGAAATTCTTACATACTTCCCAACTCCATTGATTCTGCAGTTATGTACTTGAGAGACGGTGTCTGTACAAAACATTACCGGGGGAAAGGATATTGATTAGGGCAATTGGTTAAACAGATGGAAGTCTATCTATTTTCTGGTTTTATAACTTCCAGGGATTCTATTGCTGGCTTTAGAAAGTTGCACTTAAGCAGGCAGATGCTCAATGAGAATTTTGCACTGGGGTCTTCTGATTTTGGCAGGTTTTGGGCTGTATCATGGCACGTGCTGAAGTAAATGCAAAATCCCGGTGCACTGCACTCACAGGGAGAGAATCAGTGTGGAAAATACTGCACAAATTCAGACTTGTTGATATGAGCACTTAGACTTCTCTCAGGGTTTTTCTGTCCTGGTACATCTGTGGAGAGGAGTGATTGTGAGAAGTGAGTAGATCGGTGTTGCATTTGATGAAATTTGTCTTGAAGAAGTGTGGCAAATCCAGGAAAGAGTAATCTTTGCAACAAAGATGTTTGTAGGTGTCTTTTGACATGGCAAATTTGTATCAAATGTCCCTGGCAATTGTCAAAGAGAGGATATGGTGTATTAGGGCTTAGGCAGTCTGTTTGCACAAATGAGGTAGAATTGGGTCCTTTTTACATAAAATGAATTCAGGAAGAATCCTTCGTAATCTTAAAATACTGTTGGAGATTTAAATAGTCTAAAACACTTGTAAGCATTTGAAGTCGGATTCAGTGAGAGAAGGAAGAGCTTCTCTTTCTCCTGTCCTTGGTCCTTCAAATGAAGGAAGGATTTTGTAGGATAGGTTTTGATTTCCTTTGGTCTTTCAGTTGGGTTAACCCCTGCAATTAATTGGACTGAGAGATGAAAGAAATATAGAAAAAAAAAACCCTTCAATCCTAAAATTAAGTTATTTTTTCCTTGCTCTTGCTGCTGTTAGAACGGGGCTGTGGCAGGGCAAATGAGCACAAAATGGGAAACCCATGCTGGAGTTGTAAAACAGCTCACAATCTTGAGTTATGAGAGGGAATCAGCCTTGTGTTTCTCAGTCAGATTTTATTCCCTTCCTTCTATCTCTTCCAAATGGGAAAAAAAAATGGATAACTGAGGAAGGGGGAGATTTTTTCTGCTGAGAATTCTACTAGGTCTAATTTAATTATCATCCATAAGCAGTTCTGGAGCATATTTATGAAATAAAGAACTACAGACTTTCTTTCCTGAAGAAGAGCAAATGAAGCTATATTAAGAGATGGAAAAAAGCAGCTTGGGTATGTTTTTATCTTTTTACATAGTTCTAAAACCAAGGGAAGGCTTGAACATAAATTTTGGAAGACATTTTTAATACTTTACGATGCTCTAAAATCTGTGTTTTCATTCTGAGAGAAAATATTTCATCGTTAAGTTTATCCCCTTCACTTCTAATTTTTCCATAGCAAGCCTTGCACACCAAGAATAACAGTGTTCCCACACCAAGAAAAATGACCTTGTAAAATGCAGTAGCAGAGCCACCAACAATATATGCCATAGCACATGAAGTCAGATTCTCCACTGCAATTCTTGCAGCAGTATTACATTAGCCTGAAACTCAGTAGTTGTGCCTAAAACTGGAGCCGTGTAAGGAAACATCATTTGAAAAGCAGCACAATGCTGTAAACAGATTTTTATTTTCCTTTTAATCCCCCTGCTCCTGCCCTTGCCTCCCTCTTCAATAAGCATGCAAAGCAATTACACCCTGTAGGAAATGCTCTCTGAGCCCTACCAGAAAAAAAACAATCTGTGTGGGGGTACCAGTTGTGGGTTTTTCTGGGTCTGCATTGAAGGCACTTGAGATGGTATTTCATGTTTGGACTCCAGTGTTTATTATTTCTTATCAGTAAAACAGTCTCATTACTGTAGGTTCAGCAGCTTTTCATTAGAAGGCACAAAATGGCCAACAATCTCTTGTTACAAGGTCTTTTAAGACTAAACTATCCAATTAAGAAAGGACACCTCGATTATTTTCCCTTTTAACCCAATAACTGATCCCAAAGAGCTGCAATGTGGATTTTTCTGCCCAATTACAAAATGCCAGCCCAAACCCATGAAGAAGGAGGAAGAAGAAGCATGAAGAAGAAACCCAGAACAACACCCTGTGCCCTCCATCTTGCTTCCATCCACAATATACTAAAAATCCCAAAACCTAAATTTCTCACCCAAGGGACACACCTACACTACTCTCTATAATCTATTTCACACTTTTGTGGATTCCAGTCTATCTTGAAATCTGGGAAACTTTCTCCATGAATGAGGGTCAAAGTCAGTGCTCCCCTGGGGGTCAGGGCACCCCAGAGCAGACAGAGAAATATTCCCAGTGCCCTGGGTTTCCACAATCCTGCTGCTTATAAATGGTTGCACAGGAGTCACTCTCTAAGCTGTGTGAGCAGCCCTTTACAGGGATGAGCTTGTAATTTTCTCCCAAGATCCCCAGTTCAGTGCCGTGAGTGGTTTAGCCATGGTCTGCTCTCTGCTACCTTTGCTGGGGTGCATCTCAGTCTCTTCAGGGCTTGTGAGTTCTTGCTGACCCTTGTACTGCATTCAGGCAATTTGTAAAACTATCTCCAGTTTTCAGCTTTCAGGCTTCTTCAGCTAAGTAGGACTCAAGCTGTTTAACTTTGAGAGCGTTTTAGACTTGTTTTTTTTTAAGTAAATTTGAGCTCTGGAGCTTTACATTTGGTTTGCTCTGTTAGGAAATTATTGTCTACATCATCTTTGAAAACCTGTCCATTCACATTCTGCCTTCTTGTTTTCCAGACTGCCTTTAGCCTGTATAAGGTGCCAGTAAGTGGATGTACACTGTGTATTTAATATGAACCCTAAATCCTTCCCTGCCTTAAGAGACGTTCATACATTACATGAACAGCTTCCAGAGCAGGTGGCTTGTGAGCTGGGCAGGGTGATTCTCTGTAACCCAGAATCTCTTATGGTGAGGGGGTTCCTCATCACAGGGGGTGCTGTTTTGTGCTTTTTGGCAGTGACAGTGGAACCTGTTCTCAGCTTTGCTGTGTAGATTCTTAGCTAAGGCTCACCCTTTGGCATGTGTTCCTCCAGCTATGTACTGAGATTCAGCAATGGCTTAGACCATGTGCAGTTCATTCTCTGCTCTCCCAGGGGAGGGAACTGTGTGTGCTCTTTAGTGGTTTGGCTCTTGGGCTGTGGCTTGTTCCAGGATCCAGGGAAGGGTGATCAGCTTTACGTGTGCTGCTGCTGCATGCAAGGAAGCAAAGGATAAAATGGGAAGCAAGGGTGAAGGAATGAGGTTGCTGCACTGAGCAGAGGACCATTCTCTGGCATCCTTTCTCCTTTCAAACCTGGCTCCCAGAAATCTCCAGAAAGCTTTAATTTAACTTCACTTCATACCTATCACTTTGATTAATTTCAGAGCAAACTAAAGTGTCCTTGGTGGAAAAGTGCTACTGCACCTTCAGGATAGGATGTGGCAAGGATTTTAGTATCTTAGACTCCTGCAATAATTCAGAACAGTTATCCAAGAATATTGTAGTTATGGCTGCAAGGAGCAATATTAGGCAGGTGTGAATGTAACTTCCTGAGTTAAATTTTACCAAGATGTTTGGATGAGGCATATTTTGCCAAACATCTCTTAAGCTCAACAGCAAACAGTTACTGTACAGCTTATCTTGGATCATCACTGATAAATACCTGGCATTAAATCACAAGGTGCCTCTCTATTTTGTCTCTGTAACTACAGGTCAGAGCAGTTTTTTCCTAGTGCCTCATACTGAAGAATCTCTTTGAGTTATTTATTTCTCTTTAAAGCAAGATTTTGGATTGTTTTCCAGCTCTTTATAGTATTGGGCTATTTGTAAGAAGAAAGCAGAGTGTGAGTGTGTGTTCTAAATTCATCCTGGGCCATCACAGTGTCTTCTTGTTCATTCCCATGGTCCTGGAGCCAAACACCAAACACAGTGGCTGCTACAGGGAGAGGTCCAGTGACATGGTGGAGCTGCATTGGTGCTTTCCACTTTGTCTCATCTAACCTGGACTACCAGCACAAGTTCTGGAGTAGCTTTTATTTTTAACTTTTGTTGATTGTGTGGAGAAGTTTGTTCTACACAGGAAGAACAAACTCCAGAAATCTCTAGAAAGCATTAATTAAACTTCTGTTCATACCTATCACTTTGATTAATTTCACAGCAAACCAAAGTATCCTTGGTGGAAAAGGGCTACTGCACCTCAATAACTCAGAACAGCTATCCAAGAATATTGCAGTTATGGCTTCAAGGGGCAATGTTAGGCAGGTGTGAATGTAACTTCCTGAGTTAAATTTTACCAAGATGATTGGATGAGGCATATTTTGCTAATTTTGGTCACAGCAGCTATAACAACAACTCTGCTCCTGACCCCTTGCTCTTACTTGCTTGGTATTAAACTCTCTCCTTTGCTTCTCCTGCTTTGGTTGCCAACCCTTAGGTTCAGTCACATTTCCCTGTTCTGTCCTTTCCCAGTGCCAGCTGCCCACAGAAGGAGGAGGCCTAGAGCTGCAGCTCTGCTGGTGGCCTCAACAGTTTCTTCATCGTTGTGCTGTGTGGTGCTGCTCAGTGTGTACTCCCCTGTGGTTTGTAACATCGCTTTTATGACCTGCAGGTACTTAGAGGCTCCCAGTGCTCAGAGGTTCAGCATACTGAGCTGTTTGACACCTTGCTCTGCTGTGGAATTCCTTTGCTGAGGTGACATCTGCTTAACCAGTACAGGTTGTGTTGGATGTAAATTGGGAACTGTGGCTTGAATCCAGAATTGTTCTTATGTCTCTGCTCATATCTACAACATCTCTGTGTCAGTAATCAATGCTGAATTGTTCCAAAGTGTGGAAATCTCCATCAAAGAAAACAATGAAAGAATTGTTGCTAAGGTGGAAACACTTGTGTTAAGCTCTCAGATGCTGTGTTATGTCACAGCATCTCAGAACTTGACAGAAAGTGAAATCCAGAAGGCTTCATTGATAGTAGTATTGATAATGATGCAGACAATGCAGGCTTGGCCTGCCAACATAATGTGTAGGTTTGAAAACTTTCTGAAACCCTATGTGATAGAGATGACTTCTGAAATCCCAGTCATTGGTAGGTATTCCAGTGGGAAGAAAAAATCAGTTTGCAAATCTCTAATGTTTTCTAAGATGCACTGGTTTGTGAACATTCATGCTTAAGAATTTCTCCTCTGTTTTCCTTTATTATGTAAAAGTGCACAGAGTGCAAGTAATACTAGAAAATTATTTTGCATTCTTCTCTTATGCTTACATTCTTCTGCATTACTTTAAAATCTTGAAATACACTCCTATTTAGAATATATAGATAGACAATTGAGATATTTCCTTACACAAGTGTAAACCTAAAATACTGAAACCATGTAATTTTGCTCAGTGCTTACATCCTGACTTAGCAGCTTTGGCAGGTTTAACTGTGAGCACTGGTTGTTTTGTGTTCTTCTGTGTGTTTTGCCAGTGTTTCTCACAAACAGATGTGGTAGTACCCAGTTGTGCCTCATTTGTTCTCTTCATGGTGTTGGTTAGTGCTTACTTGGTCCTTTTGTTACTGCTCTTACCTTGCTGTCTGCTTTCAGACTACACTGCATAAAAGCCCTTTGAACTGACTGAGTAATGTTCAGTTATCAGAAAGGTGACTTTTCTAGGGTATTATTTCTCAGTGGTGTCTTTTTCTCCCCCTGATTTTACTTTTCAAATGTCAGCCCAAGCTTATGGAGGTTGAGGTTTCGGTATTGTGGTGTAGCTTGTGAGCAATGTGCAGTGCAGTGGGTCTCCAGCCTGAATAGAGGCACTGTCAGAGATGAATAATGAAGTGTTAACTTTAAAGTGAAAAATACAAAGTGCTTCAGTAAAAGGCAGAAGGAAGCACTCAGAGATGCAGTGGTTACTGCTGCACTTTAAGACCATTGTGCCTATTTTACAAGTTTTAAAGACAGTAAATGCCATGCTAAATTCATAGTCCAAAGCATAGAGATGAATAACATTTCCAAGAAACAGCACAGTGAGCTCACTGGTACATCAGCAAGAGCAGAATATTTCCAGTGTTGGTATTTCCATGAACTTTTGATTTGAAATACCAGAAAAAGAAAGAAAACAAAGTGAAATGTAACTTATTATTGTAATAAGGGATGGCTTGCCACAGTGGTCACTTCTGTGGCACCAGAATGCTTGGGTAGAGGAGCTGGTGTGGGCGTTACTGGTAAGCAGTTCCTTCATCCTTTTGTCCTTGTTTTTCAAGTGCTTAGAGAACTCATAGCCATGGGTCATATCTTTTTTATTCCTCTCTTCTAGCAGTCTGGCTGGACAAAAGCAGGCCTGGAGTTGTTCATCTCTAAGCCTTTAATGTAGGGAGGTGCTCCTGAAGATGAGAGGGGGGAAATCAGGGATGAAAACTTTCTCTCACACTCTTGGTGGAGTCAGTGCACATTGAAAGGCAGGAGGAGTGCAAACATCCCTTGGCTTTTATGCTTCTGTGCTAGATCTGCCTTCTCAGTGTGTTTAAATTGACCTCCTTCCACTGACTTCCACAAAGCAAGGCAAGTCAATGATTTGTGTCAGCTGCAGAGCCAAGATCCTCTTGAATATGAATCTTTCACAGCTCAGTTTTCCCTCAGAACTGATAAGCACACAGCAGATGTCATCAGGACCTCCATCCATAAGGATGAGCTGGGCCCTGCAGCGTGGCTTTCTTCATGTTGCATGAATTAATTTCCATCTGTTATGTTTCTCTGCACTGAAAAATCCAGGTGTTTGTTTGTTCCACAGTAGTTCTTCTTCCTTGGGAAGATTAACATTTCCTCTTTGCCAGCATGGCTGTTGAGATCAGTTCTCATGACAAAACCAGGGAGTTCTCTGTAAGTACCTATAAAAGCCAATAGTGCCCATCTGTTTCTGCCACTCTAAGAAAAGTGGATTCTTCCTCTTCTGGAGCTGTCATTGGGCCCATGTCATCCATGGGACAGGTTTAACTTCCTGAATGCTCCTTTCAGGCATCTTGCCTTTGCATTCTCATTGAGTTGGGTGCTCAGGTACTGAGGTTGGGCACTCAGTCAAAACACTTCCACAAATAGAGAAATGCCCAGGAATTCTGAGCAGGAGGTGAAGTCCTTGCACTGAAAGAGATGTGCTGCAGGCTGTGATGGCAGGAGGTGACAGCAGAGAAATTGTAACAGAAATAACAGGCAAGAGGACCTAGTGATAAGACAGCTATTTTTTTAAGCTAGTGCTTCAAAAATCAATGACACAGCTTTGGTATCTTTACTGCCTTAGAAGTAACCCAGCAGCCTCAGAAGAAACCATCATTACTCCACTGGAAGCTGCTGCTGAAGTTTATAAAGATAAAACATAAATTTGCTTAGTTTTACCTGCCATATGCATCAGTGCAGGATTTCAGAATAAGTATGAGAGTGGTCTCAATATAACCAGATATCTACTAATGTCTGTTTGCACAAGCTACCCAAAGAAACAAAAATGATTAATAGTTTCCAACAGAAAATGAGAACCATAGCTGTCTAGCATAGATTCTGTAACACCCCACTCTACTTGCCTCCTACATCATGTAAATTGTTTATGAACTATTTAACTTCATAGCCAGAAATTATTTCTCTTCTATTTAGCAACATGAGAGCAATAAAAATGCCTCTGTCTTTAATGTCTGCTGATTCAACTCTCATCTGAAAGTTACCTCTGGAAGTTACCTCAGTAATCAGACTGGAGTTGTTTTTAGATGCAGTCTGTATATCAGCATTTTGTGCTCCTGATTTTAAGATTCTCTGGTCAGAAGAAGTCTGTAAAGGCTCACTGCACAGAGCAGGCTATAACAAAGCAGTTAATGAGTCTCATGGCATGAATGCTGCCATTACAGTTTATTTGAATGATGCTGGCATTCTATCTTAAATATATCACTTTTTATTAGTTGGTTGAGGTATTTTTTTGAAACCAACTCAATATCTGGCCTGGGTATGCATCTTAGCTAAACTATAACCTAGCCAGTCCATGCCTTTTGCCCTGTGGAGTGCCCAGAGTTTTTCAAAACATGTAACCACAGTGATATTTTTATAAAGGAATGTTCACCTCATGGGATTTTTTAAAGGTGTTCTATTTTTTTTCCAAGTTACAGCTTCACTTTATTGTACATGATGTCCAATAAAAAAGATATATGTCTGTGATTGGACTTTGAAAAAGGGCCATGGTGCCTATTCCATTTAAAGAGAATGAAGTCAAGCAGTAAATTTGCTGGTCGCCCTTTTCATATTGACTGTATCTTGGCCAGCAGTTGGTCTTTGATGTTGTAACAATAGAGCAAAGGCAGAGGAGGAGGAGGATTAGGACCTCCATAATATAAAAACAAGCCTGCATTCATCATGATTTTTATAGAGCACAGTCCCTGTCTGTTGGAGGTTTGCACTATAGGCTTAATGTTCTGCAGAAGGGTACAGCAACTTTAACATTTGCCGGTGGTTTACAATTCATCCATCATTATTCCTACCATCTCTTCTTAATTCAGTTTGTTTAGGCATTCAGCATTTGACTTTTTCTATCATGTTATTCCTTTCTACAAGAGGAAAACAGATGTTTGTCAGCCAGGACAGAGCTCCTGGAGTATCGTTTTCCATTTTGGGGGTTGATAGTCACATTATTTATGAAAGGCTCACTGCAGCTGGCCAGTAGAGTATCTATTCCTCACCTTGTGCTTTAAAGTCCAGGCTTTTATTGGGAAAGAATGGGGGACTTGATATGTGTGTATCTAACATTTGTGAATTTATACCTCAAAGGGGACCCAGGGCAGCCACACTGCCTGTGACTTCAGGTGTATCAAAAGAATAATGGCAGAGGTTTCAAATGAGCTGTTTGGCCTGGTAGAGTCCTGGAGAATTTTGATGTGTGTTGAAATGGTATCAGCACCAGCTCTCAATCCAAACATGCAGGAGGAAAAGGGTCATCCACTTCCTGAAAATGTTCAAGGTACCAAGATGTGCTGAGTGCTGGTGGGAGCAGATAGGCCTCAAAATGTGAGCAGAGCTTGGAAAGAGACAAATAATCCATAATGTGCTGTGTGCAGCACAGGAAATGTGGAAGGCAGCATGAAGGGAGTGTTCCAGGGGTGTGATGATGGCAGCAGCAATGAAGGGAGTGTTCCAGGGGTGTGATGATGGCAGCAGCAATGAAGGGAGTGTTCCAGGGGTGTGATGATGGCAGCAGCAATGACCCTGCTCCAAGGGGATCCAAAGGCAGCTCTTAGGACATGGTCTGGGGCTGGATCAGGTTAAATTGCTTTGCTGCACCAAATTCCAGTGGCTCTTGCTTAAGGCATGATCCTGAAGTCCACTGACAAGGCAAAACATCAGGGAGCTTGTCTGCTAGAGTCCAAAGACACCTGTCCCAAGGAAGGGAAGGGGTGAGGGGAAGATGCCAATCTGTGATGCATTTGACAGTTCAGCACTTGATTTAGGGATGAATCCTGTGCCTTCTAAGGGTTCAGATTAGACCTGTGAGTCCAAAGCCATGAACAAGTCACTGCTTGCCAGCTGAGCTGCAGTAGCTCCTTAGATGTCTTATTCCACCTTCATCCCGCACAAAATATGAGGTGAATTTATATTTTAGTGAATCAGCACTGAGCAAACAAACCCTGCCCACAACTCTCATCAGGGTGACAGCAGTCTGTCCTCAGACCAAGCACAGGGCTTGTCAGTGGGGAATCTGGTTTTTAGTGAACATCTACCACGATGGCCATTTTCTGCAGCAGATGTAGCGAGGCAGCATCAGGTGCAGAAAATGCTCACCTTCCATTTCTGTGCTCAGTTCTGTGTGTCCTACATCCAACCCAGATTGTGTTGTCTTGGCTGTTGCTGTTTTCCTCAGCTGCTGAAAGCAAACTACATGAGGCTCAGCCAGTATTAGGTGAGGGTTCTGGCTAGTTAGAGGCATCACCTAGTGTTTAAAATGGTTTGCCCTTGAGAGATCAATAGCTCTGAAAAAGCTGCTGAAATCCTCCAGTGGATGTGAATTTGATCCCTGCTCTTCTTTGATCTGGCATTCATGGCCCTTTGAATAATGTAAATCAAAGCTGCCTTTCTCACCTACCCATCCCTTTTTCTTCTTCTGTCTCCTATGAGGATCATTTTTTCATGTTCTTAGGAATACAGCTTTGGCTGTCTGAACATCAAGATAAAACAAACTCATTATTTGCATAACATCAGAGTAAGGGCCAGATTAATACCACCTCTCTGATTTTTTTTTTTCATCCTTTGTGCTATTCCTACAATAAAATACAAGGGGAGTATGCAGCTGAAGTCATGTGTTTGCACACATATGGACTGAGTGGGGGAAAAGAGATGCATGTGCCAATTCTCTGAAATGCACTGCTGCCATTGATAAAAGGAGCAGCAATTACATTGTTATATTGGGCTATAAACCCCATAATACTACCATGACAATTATTGCAGTTTGCTTGTGAGAGCTATATGAGGAGAAAATATATATATTTATTTCTTTAGCAGAGTTAAGTAGCTGGAAGTGAGTTCTGAGCCATAGCCTTCAGTGTCTTTGCTGCTTTTGCTTTGGGATCTCTCTTTGTATAGAGCTGTTCTCCCTCCCTGGATATGGCTTATCCACAAGGGTTCCATCTCTGTTCCTTGCCAGAGGAGGTGAGGACACACAAAATTGAGCTTCTTATCTTTCCTCTCTTACCTTGCTGCTGTGTTGGGCTGCTGGGACTAATCTAAAGATGCCTTTTGCCTGCTCCCATACACTTTATTGTCAGTGGCATCTGGGTGGCTTCAGGCACATGCTAAGACTATAACAACTTTAAAAAATAAAACCATTTACCCTAAAAATAGCTCAGAACTAACTAGTGATCATGGGGTGGGAGGGAGACAGAAATGAAGATATTTTCATTTCACGTAAGTGTCAGATTCAAAAGCATCTGCCTTGTGCAGTGCATGTATGGAATTCATTTCCTGTCTGCAGTCGATTGGAATGCCCCCCGAGTCGTTAGAAATTGAAAATCAAGGCATGCTTCTTTAATCAGCTCTAGGAAATAGCCCCCTCCCTAACTGTTCTAGGAAAATTTATATATACATGCACTGAATTCACGGTGCAAAAAGCCAGCGCTTCTCTCCAGGGCACATCCTTTCTCCCCTCTTAGACAGAGAAGGGGTTCTCAGTGTCTTGCCATGGTGTGCCACCTATCCACTCACTTGCTCTTCTTCCCTATCATGTCACTGGAGGGAGGCCTTTCTCCTGTGAATCCACCTCCTCTGGTTTCTTGATCACTCAGGCAGCCCAGGGAGGTGGAGAGAGAGAGCAGGATGTCTGTCAGGTACCTGCTGCCAATTCCCCGAATTCTGGGACTCTGGCTCCCAGGGGCTTCCCCTGTCAGGGGAGACCCTCCTGGAGTGGTCTTGTGTCAGGAAAGAGAGATGCACTGGATTTTTTCAGTCTTCAGGTTCTTGTTTATTGTTATCTTATTTAGAGTTTTGCACGCTGTCCACAGCAGGCTCGGTGCACTGGAAAAGCACCGCAAAAATGGCCAACAATCTCTTGTTCCAAGGTCTTTTAAAGCTGAACTATTCCATTAAGAACTGACACCTACATTATTTTCCCTTTTAACCCAATAACTGATCCCAAAGAGCCCACAATGTGGACTTTTCTGCCCAATTACAAAATGCCAGCCCAAACCCATGAAGAAGGAGGAAGAAGAAGCATGAAGAAGAAACTCAGGATGACACCCTGTGCCCTCCATCTTGCTTCCATCCACAGCATACTAAAAATCCCAAAACCTGAATTTCCCACCAAGTGATACACCTACACTGCTCTCTATAATCTATTTCACACCTTAGTGGATTCTGGTCTATTCTGGAGTTTAGGAAACTTTCTCCATGACTGAGGGTCAAAGTCAGTGCTCCCCTGGGAGTCAGGGCACCCCAGAGCAGACAGAGAAATATTCCCAGTGCCCTGGGTTTCCACAAATGTCCACTGCTGATGGCTTGATATGAAACCACAGCAAGTGTTGCCTCTGTGTGCAAATGCCATGTATGCTAACTACTTGCAGTTGCTCCTGTATCAGTCTCCAGAGTTTTCTAACCAGAGAGGGTAAAGCTGTGCACTTGAAAGAGTATTTCCCTGCAGGAGCTGAGGTGCGTGGTCCTGAGGCAGCTGCTCAGATTTCTGCTGCTGTTTTGCTGTAAACTCCTGGGTGCAGTAACCCCTTCCAGAGAGTGCTGTGGTGCACAGATATTGAAGGTGAACAAACACTGCCTTTCCTCTGCCTCCACCCTCTCACTTCCATCCAAAGGAAAGTGAGCATTTGTGGGGAAGGCAGCTAAGGGAGAGGCACATAAATTATCTAGCAGCCATTTGATGGTGTGTGTGTGTGTGTGTGTGTGTTTTGAGCACCAAGACTAAAGTGATTTGCCTTTTTTCAGGCACAGAAGTAGCTTTGCCAGAAGCACAGGAAACATCATGTTTTTGGAATATAACACTTGTCCGCTTTCTTGCTTTCCCGTTATTAGCTTTTGCTTATGTGATGAAGTCATCATGTAACTTTTAGTCCACAGGGACTAAACACTTTCTAGTCTCTAAAAACATCTGCCAGTTAACACAGCCAGAGTCATAGACACTTTTGAAAGCATAGGGTGGATATTCAGTGGCATATGAGAGGGAGACATGGAGGCTGGGAATAGCTGTTTCTCGGAAACTAACAGCTGAAGGCAACTTTGGAAATTGAAAAGGCTTCAAGTAAGGTTACTCTTTTAGCTAGGGAGAGATAAAAACTTCACTTATAAAAGCTGGTTCACCTAGTGAAATCCTAGCCATAGGGATTTAGTAGAATAAACTTGCAAAAAGACATAGTTTAAAGAACTTAAGATGTATGTTTGTTCTCTTTCATTTACACTGATGTTTTGTGTGCTGACCTGCAAAGCCTGAAAAAAGGGTTGTGTACAAAAAGTATTAATATTCTGAATTTCCTTTGCAGTTTTGTTTGCAGCTTAAGGCAGCTTTTCCCATTCTGTTGGAACCTAATGTGTAAATTACGATGCAGATTTCAGATGATGGGTGAGATTAAACTAGTTTAATTGAATTTAGCAAAAGTATAAGTAAATTCTATTTTAAAGCTTTATTTTACTACTGATTTGATGCAAGTCTTTAATAAGGCCTAAAACTAATTAGAACTTTCAAAGAATTTGCATTTTGGCACCACAGGTTATTGGTGTAGAATACTTGGGCTACTCTTCAGCTGTACCTTTGCCTGCTCAGCCACTAAACCCTGATTTAGTCCTGTGTGGAGAGCTCAGCAAGGCAGTGATTACAGGGAAGATCTTTAGAGTCATGAAGAATAACTAAATGTTTATCAGCAGCTTAGGCAACTGAAAATACCTGTTAACTAGAAGCAAAATTTGGCACTGAGCATCTCTCAAACCCTACACAATTCAATTCTGTGTGCTTGGCTGTCCCCTGGATGGCTGAGCAGATATGCTGAAGAACAAAGCACCAGTATTGTACTATGTTAGGAAATTTGCTGAAGGGCCTCTGGTTTTTTTCCAGCAGACATTGAGCTGCAATCACCACCAAGTTTCTATTATCAAAGTGTTTATACAAACTGGCAGTTCTTCACCTCCAAGCTGAACCATGCTGTTTGTATTTTCCAGCTGAATGAATACATGAAATACAAGCAAACAACAAAGAACAAAAAATAGCTGTGATGTGAAATGTGTGTCCACAACATGTAGCAAAAAGATCTGAGTATAATATGGTTGGTTTTCTCCTTAATCCCAGAGTTAGAAACCTTGTCTGCCAGAACCATTCAGATGTGGATCCACTGTTTGCCAGTGGTGTGGAGGGGACAGGAAGCTCAGTGAGCAAAACTCCCAAGCAGAATCTGAACGAAAGATGGACCAAAGCTTGATGACTGCAAGTGAATAAATTGGCTCAGTAGGGGAGGAATGGTGTTAGAGCTGCTCTGGCACTCAGGAGGTATCAGTTCACAAGGTTCAACGAGGCAACAACAGACTTTTCCTCCACTGCAGAGGGTCCTGATGTAGTGTTAGCCACGTGCCTCAAAAGAGGTGTCTGGTACCTCCTAGATGATGGGACCCTCAGCCCTACAGCCTGAGGATCTCTGCACTCATAACACATGTCCTGGCCACACATTCAGTCATCAGGATTTTCTGTGTAGCCACGAGGGCTGCACAGACAAGTTTATAGTGTCGAAAGCCTAAAATTCAAAAGCTGTGATTCTGTGATGAATGTGCCCAGATGCTTGGAGATCCTGGTTCTGCTGTATGCAGCTCCTGAGAGCTATTTCAGCATAAGGCAAACAACCAGCTGGGGTGCACTGGGTGTGTGCCGGGGCACCCCCAGCACTTCAGTTTGCCACTGGCACCAGCATGTGCAGAAGCCACTCCATCAACAGTGACTGTGGATTGATGTCTGCCCTGAACTTCTTACTTGCAGCAGTATTTGTGACTCCATCCTGTTTTCCACAGAGACAGAATCTCTTCCAGAGCCGTACAGCCCCTGAAGTTCCAGTGTCCCAGAGCAGAACACTATGGAGTGACTGGATTTGGTCTGTCCATGGCCACATAGTCACACAGGCAGGTGTAGTGCAAGTTAGAACTGCTTACACTGTCATTTTACCAATTTTCCTGGAGAATTGAATAATAATAGAGAACTGTTAAAACACAGACCATGATTAACAGAACTTTATTATTGTTATTATTATCATTATATTATCGACTGTTATCAGTGATTCATCTTTTATTTGCATGATGTTTAAAGCAGATGCTCTATTTTGGACCTGCTTAGTGAAAACAATTGTGTACATACTAGCCAATGCCATCTGTTTTAAATTATTTGTTAGGAGTGATTATCTAAAATGCAGTCTTTATTATTGGAACAATTAGTTTGTGCAGTTTTCTAAAGATAAGTAATGTTTTTCCCTTTACTGCAATATGTGAGTGAGGGGCAAGCTCATTTTAAGGAAAAATTAAAATGTCTTAGAGTGGTTGATGTAACACCCCTCTGGTCTGACTTCCTGTCTGACTGCCTGGACTGTATGTGGCATTAATCATAAAAGAAATCTTTCTCTGTGTGTCTCTGATAATGTTTCTCAGCTGTTACCCTCACTGCCTGCTCCTTTCACATGCCTGATAGGTGCTGTTTATACTCATGATAGATGCAAAACATAAATAAACTCCAGGAATTAGATCACCCAAGTTTGTTACACATCTTGGATCTGTGCCTGTAAGAGTCTCATGTAGTATCCTGGTGTGTTACTCAGCCTCCCAAGACTGGTTAATTTTAAAGTGATCATTTAGCACTAACCTGAAAACCCACAACAGCCTTCGAAATGAAAACAATCTGTTTGGGCAGGTGGGAAATGAAACCACTCCTAATGGCTAAAATGGTTTTCTGTGAAGGCCTCAGGCCTCATTTTGTCTCTGATAGCAATACAGCATCTGTGAAGTTTCCTAATAAATAAAAGTTCTTTGTTGCTGGTGATTGAAGATGCTGTACAGGTGCATCATGAAAGTGCAGTGACAGACCCTCGCTTTTTAATTCAAGACCTCTTGTCAAGATCATTTTACAAGATATTTCAAAGGAGTATACAAGAAATAAGAAAGCAATGTAGCTGCAGCAGGGATTTAGTAAGAGATTCCCTTGCTGCCTGGGAGCTATTAGAATGTAAATTGTATCAGTTTTCTAAAATCCTCTCAACTCCATAATTAGCAGTGGTTGCGAATGTGCTCTTGCTTTGGCAAGTAGGGAGTGAAGGAAAGTAATAAATATGAAGGGCAGAGAAAGAGCAACTGCTTCAGAATATTTTCTATATTTACAGTCATTCCTCACTTACTCTCTGTCTTGGTTGTTTTTCCAGAACTGGAAATGGTATTAAAATAAGGAAGAGGGGAGGGAGATGGACTCCTTACTTGCCAAAATTGCAGAGAAATTCCCTTTTCCCCTAGTTTGGTATTTTTACAAGTTCCCGTTTCTGTTTAGCTTTCTGTGGGGAAGAGAAATAGTCCATTTCCCTGCACCTCATGTCTGTTGTGACAGAGGGAGAAACATGATGGGAAGGCCAAGGAGGGTGTTAAAATACCACTCTGATTATTGGAGAGTTAACCTGCAATATCAGGCAGAACATTTTTCCTGCATGCAGGGTTGTCCCTTGGGGCCTTAAACCCTGCCATAGTGCAAGTCCCTCCTGGATCACTGAAAATTATCCTCACAAAATCCTGTGAATTGCTCTTCTTTTGTGGTTTATAGATGGACACAGACACATTGATATGTACTGACCTATTGCCCTCCATCTTTCAGAGATGGGTGTTGCAATGTGTTTCATTCTTTAATGCCAACAATGTGTCAGATTCTCTCTGAAGGGTTTATTTCATTGCTTTCTCACACAACCCATGGCAATGGGCTATATCTTCCTGTCTTTATATACTGTCCACACTTGGAACACTCAAAAATCCTAAGCTGTTTTTGTATTAGGAATTTCTATAATTATCTGATCCCATGGGGCTTGCAGAACTGTAGCTTACAGCCAGTATGAGTAACCTCTTAAAATCATCTTAATGGAAAGTCTAAACATTGTGAATAATCCTTTTAAATGAAGAGGGTAAAAGTGTTTTATCTTAAAATACTTAGAGCAGATGCATCATTTGAGTAAGAAACCAGTGTGCTTGAATTAGAAATGTCATAACTTCAAAGAAACTGAGTCAGTAGTTCTGAATGAAGTGACATAGCTTTTAAAGGAAGGCAAACAACACTGCTTTCCCAAAAGCATCAGTAATAAAATTGTGTACACCTAAAAATAAACAGTGTGAAATATAAACATGGGAAATAACGTAAAAGTAAGGAAAGTAGAATATCCCCCTCAAAAGAAAAAATCAAATTTCATCTATTAGCTTTGGAACACAAACCCTGCTTTCTTCAGAAAGGATGCTGGCATTGCAATAAGGACAAACTTTTTCCTGCTAGATGGGTCTTGGAAGAGCCCTTGCAGAGCTAATGCAGTAGCACAGGGTGAGCACAGTCTTCTCTTCACATGCAGTTCAAGCTCACTTTTATTTTTGGCAGCCTCTTTAATCTTTTTACCAGAAATGCACATTTCTAATAACACTGCAGGTCAGCTTAGACATGACACCAAGAAGTATCTTCCTAAAAAAATGGACATTCTCTTCATTTTATTAACTGGAAACAAATGTCTGTTCACTCATCGTACCACGAGCGGATAACTGGAACGATCGCACACACTGAGCATTTCCATTTGCAGTACAACACAGAGGCCCAAGAGCTCCTAAAGTCCTTTCCCAGCGCAGAAGGGACTGTGAGGGACAGCCCTGCCTCTGGGCAGAGCACTCCTTAACCTGGGTCATTCCTGCCAGGCATTAGCCAGCCCTGCTCTTGAAGTCAAGCTCCATGTGCCACCCTGGGGCTCGGCTGCCATCAGAAATGTGCACCTGATGTGTCACTGGGGTCTCTTGGTCATGTCCACCCTGGGCAAGCAGAGGGCTCCATCCTCCTCCCTTGCCTGCAGCAGCCTTTGTGATGGAGCAGTTATCTTGTCCCCCCTGTTTTCCTTTCCAGTGTGGAGCAGCCCCGTCTCGCTGGGTCTGTAATTAAGGACAGCCCCTGCCCCAAGCAGCTTGGTAGTGGGCCCGATCAGCCTGATGTCATTACTTCACCATGACAATTTCCTAACTAACTCCATGTGATATTCCATCTGTTTGACACTATTAAAAACTTTTTATATGGCCCTTATTATTGTAGTTGCTGAGCTCCCCGCAAACATCACAGTGAGGAGGGGAAGTGCTGTTATCCCCACTGAGGCACCAGCAGAGCGTGACCTGTCAGGATCACACACCAAGTCTGGTCAGAGACTTAAACCTGGCTCTCCAAAGGCCTTGGCCAGCTCTGGCTGCATGATATGTTAATGTGGAGAGAAGCAGGATGCTCCTGAAGGAGCAGGCATATAGGGAAAGGATGGAATCGTATGTGAGAATTTTATTAGTTTTTAATAAAATCTTACTTTATTTTTAATAAAGGTAAGATTATGGGCATGATACCCCACTAAAAATAGTTAAGTACCACATTTTTCCTGTTCCTCCTAACTGAAGTAATTTAATCACAGCACTATTACGCCCTGTTGTTAGTCAGACATAACCGAAAAGCCATTTAATCCTCATGCACCAAGCATGTTAAATTCTATCTGAAAACTGTTAAGTTAAAGCAGTAGCATATGAGTAAGGAACCTAAAGTTAGCTAAGTGGCCGTCAGTTTAATTTCCCAGAGCTTCCTGCTGTGTGATCTGCTTTCTACTTTGTATTGAATAATGGGTGGGCCACCAAAGGCATCTGAGAGTCCTTCCTGGTCTCCAGCAAAGAGAAGAGCCTGTTTTAGCCTTCAAGCAAAGCAGACTGTCAGGAGCATACACATTTTTAGCACTGCACATATACACTAATTCAGAATTTGGACCTGTGCTGTAGATGTATAAGATTACCCTTTTGGCACTTTCAGAGTGTAACTGTTCTGGGAATGACAATGCAACAACAGTATTAATTCTGCTAAATTTGCTCTTTACAAATAGGGTGCAGTGAGGAGGGTAGAGGAGAACTACCTTCATTTTTACTCGAGACAATTTCACTTAGTCCAAGATTAATTCTTCAAGCTTAGTTTAACTCAGTGAATATTTTTCTGTAACGTGCACAGGTTTTATTCTAACATCCCTTTAAAGGTCAATTTAGAACCTTCTAAGCAAATAAACACAAAATAAAAGAAAAAGCATTGGAGCTGTTATCTATCTGAGAGCTTAGCTAAAGGTATGCTGTGGCTTAATTTGAACCAGGGGAGCTGGATGGAGATTGCGTTTAACCAGAAACGCTGGCGAAAATATGCTTCAGTAGAGCCAGAACCACATGTGGCCATTCCACTTTAATTGTGCTTGTTTTAAAAGATAGGTCTTTAACATTTACCCTCTCCATGCTTGCTGTCTCTTTATGAACTGAAAATAAAAACTCCCCAGGCAGTCATACTAAGACCTCAAGCTAAAATTTTTTCAGCTGAGTCAAACCCAAAACCTGTGTGGAATCTACCCCATGCCTTTTTTTTTTCCTTCCATTTTTTTTCTTTTTTTTTTTTTTTTTTTTTTGTAGCCATAAGAAGATTGGACTTCTCTGCTGTTTTTCCCCCAAGTCCCCCAGGCCAGTCCTAACCCAGGGAGCCAGTGTTTTGATACTAAATGTGTCTCCTTGGTGAGGTCAAAGGCAGTGGCAGCAGTGCTACTGGTTCAGAGGCAGCCTGCTGCAATGTACTACAAAACCCAGAAGTACGCTCAACAATAACAAAAGCATTAACCACTGACCCACAGCTTGGTGAAATTCAATCCCACCGTTAGGCAAACATGAAAATGAGATCCCAGAGGAAGGAAGGTTCAGATGTTCAAGACCAGAGAAATTGGGTGAGGAACACAGAGACGAGATGGAAGTTGTTGCAGACTGAGGGGAGAGAAGGGGAGGTTGCCAGCTCAGCGGTAGGATCTTTTAATACCATAAATTTCAACATGGCCTTAGCAGTCAGTGTTTTTGCTTAGCTTTGGAACAAAGCAAACTGAAATGATTTAAGATGGATGCCTTTCAGCATTTTTAGGGACATGTTTAATGTGGTACAATTTGATTTCCCAGAGGTTACTTCAGAGCCTCATGTTTCTAGGTTTGTTTTAAGTCTGATGCTTGTGTCCATGTGTAGGTGCTCACCACAAGGCTGGAATGGTTCAGGAGCCTGGAAGAACTAAAGTCCCCAAGTCTGACTCAGTTTTATCTTGTGTCAGCTGGTTACAGATCTGTGTGTCAGTAGTGAGCTGTGGGTCTGGGTGCTGTAAGGCTGCAGCTACTGGAGGGATGGAGGCACTGGCAGGACTGCACGCTCTCAGTTGTCGTTATTGGGCCTTGCTTTTCTTCCCTAGAGCACACTGACTGCAGAGGACCATTCTCCTGAAGACAGTTTCACCCTGAACCCCGAGGAGCGAGGAGAATACCCCAATCTCCAGGCTGCCCACCGGCCATTTCCCAAGGAGCAGTTCAGGCAGGAGAGCGGGCATACGGCCTTGCAAAGAGATGGACCCAGGTCTTTTCTCCTGGACCTCCCAAACTTCCCTGACCTGTCCAAAGCAGATATCAATGGGCAGAATCCCAACATTCAGGTACAAATTTATGCTAATATCTGACTATTTTATAAGTTACACAAAGTTATTTTACTGAGCCAAGACAACTTTGAGCCTGGCTTCCATGATACACAGCCAGAACAATCCATCTCTACCAACAGAGAATCTATATAGTCCAATATAATGTATAACAGT
Source organism: Molothrus ater (assembly GCF_012460135.2). Taxonomy (NCBI): domain Eukaryota; kingdom Metazoa; phylum Chordata; class Aves; order Passeriformes; family Icteridae; genus Molothrus; species Molothrus ater. The sequence goes on along the minus strand of NC_050480.2, from coordinate 9,203,833 downwards.
ATTATATATTAAATATATATAATGCATACTTTTTCTCTCTAAGTTAATCCACATATTGCAATTTTTTTCTGAATTTCTTCTTGAATAGTGTGGATTGCATAAGTGTGGAGATCAATGTAGACCTGCTTGTGATACTGAACCCATCTTTGTGATTGCCATTTTGGAGCATATTAACTTCATTGAAAATAAATGGGTATTTTAATTTCTGCCTTCAATTTACTGTTGTAAAATTTGTTTGTGAACAGGTTTGCATTTTGTAAACTATTATAAAATGCAACCATCCCCAAAGGCTAACAGAGAAGAAGTATTTCAGTTTCAGCTCAAAATGCATTCTTCTGTATGGAAGTGAGACTTAGAGTTAATTTCTGTAGCAGCTGCTTGTAGTATAAAAAAGTTGTCTGCAAAAAACTTTGTTATATGTTATTCCTCAAACAGTTCTTGGGTTTGGAACGGCCTCTAACAAGCCACTTGCATCTTGAAACTTCAAGGATCGGAAAGAGGAAAAAATGAGTGATTTGTTTTTAATTCAGAGCCTTAAAGCAAAATTGGCATTAATAAGCAGTCTTTTTTAACCAAAACAATAAATTCAAATGTTCTTCTGCCTATAAAAACAATGCACTAATAGATCTGGTTTTTTGGTTAAATTAATTCCTGGCTTCTTATAGTCCCCCAGCCCACAAAATTACCATCCTTTTGATATGTCTAAGAAGTATGTATATATAGATGTAACAGATCTGCTGGGGAGAGGCCAGCATGCTCAAGAGCGCTGGAGCACCTCTGCTCTGGAGACAGGCTGGAAGGGCTGGGGATGTGCAGCCTGGAGAAAAGAAGGCTCAGAGGAGACCTTAGAGCGCCTTCCAGTGCTAAAGGGGCTCCAAGAAGGCTGGAGAGGGACTTTTCACAAGGGCATGGAGTGATAGGACAAGAGAGAATGGCTTTAAACTGGCAGAGGATAAGTTTAGTAGCTTTAGCAAGTAGTTTTAGGAGGATAATTCTTTATTCTCAGGGTGGTGAGGCCCTGGCTCAGGTGTTGCCTAGAGAAGCTGTGACTGCCCCATCTCCGAAAGTGTTCAAGGCCAGGCTGGATGGGGCTCTGAGCAACCTGGTCTGATGGAAGGTGTCCCTGACCATGGCAGGGGAGTAGAATGAGATGATCCTTAAGACCCCTTCCAACCCAAACCAGTGCATGATTCTTACCCATAACTAGGTGAGAAGAAGCTGCCTCCACAGCATCACTTCCTTGCATTCACCATAGATGAGTTGGGCCATTAAGAAGTCTCACAGATTTGGGCTCAAGGGCAGGTCTAATACTTGACAGGCCGAGGGAGTAAACATGTTCAATATGTGGTGATGGAACACATCTCTTGTGCTAGGAGAACCATTTCAGTAAGATTTAGGAAGGTATCTTGGTTTGAAAAGACAGGAGTCTGCTAAGGAAGGCAGGAGCCTCCCTTGAAATGGAAAATGTAAATCCCTTTCCTCCGAATTATCATTTTGAAATTAAGGGGCTCTCAGGCAAAGATATGGGAATAGGAATAACAATTCTTTACTAGGGAAATTAAAATACAAGTGCAATAGTACAAATAAATCAACACTGACAGAGTCAGAATACGACCTGACAGCCTGTGGGTCAGGGTAGTGGCAGCAGTCCCATTCAATGGTGGCAGCAGCCCTCCTGATGTTCCAGGTGTGGTTCTGCTGGAGCAGGGATCCTGGAGAAGGGTGGAGTTTTCCTCTGAAGGTCCAGTGGAGGTGTAGATGGGCCTGGTCTTCCTCTGGGAATCCAGTGGGAAAGGGCTGCTCCCCTAGGAATCCAGTGGAAAAGGCTGCTGTGGTGTTCCAAACCTCAGATTATATCCAGGTAGGAATGCTTGGCTCCTCCCTCTGGGCGGAGCATCTCCCCATGGCATGATGGAATTTTATCAGCCACGCAGTGACACTCACAGGCCATGAACAGAAGGTATCTCCCCAGAGGGAGGATTGGCTGTGGGAGATAAAGAAAACTGCCCAGTGAACAGAAGACAACTGCCCCACCCCTAACAGAGGGCAGTAGAATACACACCCCCAGTCACATCTTGTGACCTAAGACAGAAGGGAAGATTGGAAGCTGCAGGGACCCCAGATTGTGGCGTGAGGCAAATCGTGCAACATCACTATTTGAACAGTCTGTAAACTGCAGGGGAGGACAGGAGGAAACAAAAACCTTTCCTGAGTGGTGACAGCGTACCAAGTTTAGACACAGGGATAAAAGAGATGGAAACAGTTCCCTGGCTTGTTTTCATAGTGACTGCTGCTGCTGCTAAGACCTCTTTTTTTCCACCACCCAATCTTGGAAATATGTCAGCAGCTCTGTCAGCAGTTTTGCTGGACTCTGAGAACTGGGAAGACTGGTCCTGTAAACTGGAAAGGGGCAACATTGATCCCAGAGCTCTTGTGCACAAGGTTGAGCCCTTTCAGAAAGAGACTCCCTAAATTCTGGATTTTATTTACTCTGAATTTACTCTGCTTATTTAGGTGAGTAAATAGTGATTACACAAAGCTTCTTTAAGTTCTTGTTTGACAGTCTTACAGCTGGTCAAGCCTCATGGACATAAAACTCCCATTAATTCCTTACAGAGTCAGAGAAAGTTTATTTTTTTGCCTAAAGGTTGTAAAAGTTGGCCTACTCTTTTACAAAAAAACAGGATTATAGTGAATTCTTGCTTGTTAAACAGTACTATACTGACCTGCACAGAAATAGAGACACTTGTTGACTTGCAAATTTCTCATCAGCTATTTGGCAGGTGAAAACAGAATTGATGCTTATTTTTCTTTTTGCACAACGGCTCCCAGATCTGTAAGTTACAATTCTGGGAGTGTTGATTTAAAGAGTCCTCCTAGGACTGAGAGGCTGGATAGGAGAAAACAGAAGCCTCTGTTTTAAGATAGCACAATGGCCACATTTTCTTCTCAAAGACTCAAAACCTCTTTTCCCTTCCACTGCATAAACCAAAAATAACATTTTTTAATGGAAATTATACCTGGGAATTAAAAATCCAAGAAAGAGGCACAAAATTCTTCCAAAAAAGCAGGTGGAAAAAATACTCCAGTGAGTTCTCTTTAGGGCCATTTCTTCTCTGGTTCCTGTGAGATGGTGCTTGCTGTATCATGCCCTGGTATGTGCTCTTTTAGTGATGAACTAAAAGTGAGTATCAGAACACCATCAGAGGAATTCAGATTACCCCAGGTACTGCCATATTTAGCAGATGATAATGTCAGTACAGCAGACTGTCTCTAGAAAACCCTCAGAAGCAGCAGTCAAGGCTGCAGTAACCCAAATTACTCTTTGCATACATGACCAGGACAGCCCTCTTTGGCCTTCCTGTGGTGCTCTAGCCTTGTAAAATGTCCCATCATTTAAAGTGGCATTTTATGCTTCAGCTGTGCTTCCACACTGGTTGTTGAGAGTAACCACAGTGAGCACAGACTGGCTGCTTGGTTTGGGGTATTTTGTTTTCTTTTTTGTCATTTTAACGATTCTGTCAATGCCTGGAAGACTTCTAGATGAGAAGGTGATCATAAAAACTGATTACACTTTTTTTTCAGTTCCTTTCACAAGTGGAAAATCCCTGCTGTCGAGGTTTGCACTTGTCTGACAGACCAGCCAAGGGATGCCTAGGCAGACCCTGAAATTGCTCAGGGTTGTTATTCAAAGTCAGAATTGTTCTTTCCCCTGAGCAGCAGAATGAAGTCACATGGGAGGAACTTGCCTGTTTTCCATTTCTGATGGGTTTTTCTTGTCTGTTTCAAGCAGCCTCTACAACCTCTCAGCAGCCAACCCTCTGTTTGGAGCCAGATGTTTCAACCTACAATTGAACTCTTGCTCTTGTCCCTCACCTTTTTTTTTAATTAGTGGTTTCTCAGGTTTGTGTGCTGAAACAGGGTCAGGGAGTGTGCTGCTCTGTTGTGGCACTGCTTTGCTGCTTCCCCAGCAGTGCTTGACACCATGACAAATGAGCAGAAAAGGGAAAACTCATAGAACCATGGAGTGGTTTGGGTTGGGAAGGACCTTCAAGATCATCTAGTTTAAGTCCCCCTGCCATGGGCAGAGACACCTTCCACTAGATCAGGTTGTTCAGAGCCCCATTCAGCCTTGTCACAGCTGCAGGGCAATAAGGGCATTTTGTTGATATTAATGTTCCTCACTGAACTTAGGTCTTGGTCAAGCTTCATGACCAATAGAGCTGAAGCCCAGCTGGGTGAGCTCCAGTTGTAATGGATTAATGGACGTGTTAAACTTTTCGATGAGGTGACAGGTTCTGGGTGAAAACTGCACAGAAACAGGTGGGATTCCTGTTTAAAACCATGTTGATAACCATGTTAATCGACAGGAGTGGTTTTAAAGCAGAAGTAGTTAATGCCTGCTTGGTCTTTGCCATTTGCCATGAGGCCTGTGGCCATATTCACCAGCCACACCACTCCTGTGCTGCTGTGTTTGCTGTGTTATCTACTTGTTATCTATTTTCTCTCTTTGATACCTACTGGGTTACTGCCTTCTCTTAGAAACACATCTACACAAAAATACACAACTACAGAGAAACAAGGCTGTGTGATCTGCTTTGAAAAAAGAACTGCAGGCCTCAGCTCCTCTCCAGGTTCACCCATGGACATTTCCCTCACCTCCACCTGCATCACAATGTCACTTTTCACATATTTTATTAGATGAACATTTTAGCTATCATTTATATTTGTCCTTTGAAGCTGCTGGTTTCAGTGCATTGGAAAGCAACACCCTTTTGGTGTTGTCACAAAAGACTCAACAGTGTCTGACCAGTCCTACCAGTCTCATCTCTAATTTAGCACAGGAAGAGCCAGAGGGCTCCAGTACTGCTTGTTTCTTGTAATGCCTGTAAGGTTTAATGCCTTGAGGTTCAGCACTGGAAGCACAGTGGGGCCTTGCAGGAGCTTGCAGGTTGTTCCAGCTGCAGAGCCTTCCTTGTGTGGGCAGATCCTAAGTCCAGGGTGCCGAGGTTAAGCCCCTGCCAACACCAGAGCTGTGCAGGTTTCTTTGTGTCATGCTGTAACAAGAGCTCACTGCAGAATGCAGAATTCAGGGCTGGAACACATTTTTATTTCTGGGGTTCATTTGTGCTCATCAGAGATTGCAAATTGGATTGACAACATTAAATAGAAGTTTCAGGTCTCAAGTCACATTGTCTTCTTTGCAAAGCTTCACTTTTCAAGCCCAGAAAACTTTTTCTAAGTGACGTGACACAGCCAGAAGTAAATTGCTGTCACTGTCACTGTCACTGATAGCATTTTCATTAAAATGATGTCATGTAAAGCCAGATGTACCCTTTCAATCTCGTACTGACCTTGTTCCTGTTCTTCTGTTCTTCTTAACTCACTGCTGACTTACACCCAGAATGGCAAGTTCTCTATTGAAAATTTGCATCTATTGCATGAAAAAAAACAGGATAGAAAGGTTGTAGGATCTGCTGCTTGCACAACATCACAAACATACTTCTTCCTGAAACATAATCTTCTGGTCACTTAGGGCAATGTTTACGCCAATAAAGTGAATTCAGAAACATTGTCTCAGTAAACAGGACAAAGAACACAGAACTTTTTGTGCACTCTAGCAGGCTGGGATAATATTTATCTTCTGTATATTTTTGGCCAGGAGAAAATTGGATGTTGGTGTCTGGAGACATCTGTGCATGATACACTTGTTTCATTAGAAATTGCCTGCAAATCTGTTGGTTTAATGTGCCCACGCCAATTGTTTTTAACAGTTTTCAGATGAATGTCCTTATTCCTCGCTCATACAACCATAAAAGAAGTGGCTTTATTTTAGGTTTGGATACTTCTGGGGATGATTGTGGATTTATACAAGGACTGTGTTACCACAGACATTTTGGGAAGCTTGAGAAAAATCTTTACAGTTTTGATAATCACTGGAAGAAGAAATCAGCTCTCAAATGGGCTCCAAGATAGAACTGCTAAACCAGACCTGTTTTTTAATTTTTAAGAGAACATGTTTTTGTTGGACTACTTACACAGTATGAAAGCTTTTCCAGAGCTTCTCTAAACGCCTGGTTTGTATTACTCTAGTTCTTGATCTTCATTCTCTAATTCCTGATTCCTTTATTCCTTTTTATAAACAGCTCCCAATATAGAAACTGATCACACAAGTTACATATTTCAGTGCCCTGTATGTGTACAAGCATATGTGTAAGTGCAGTCATGGGCTAACACTGTAAGTCTATCTGTGAGACCTGGGAAGAACTCAGTGAAAGCTCATTTTTCAAAATTTTAGAGTGGGATAAGGGAGCAATTGCTCACCTGAAACAGCAGGCTCTTCTCACAATTCTGCCCTAATTTCTGGGTCATAGAGTGGAGGAGGGATTTACTAGGATTATGCCTCTGGAAGGTCCGTTAAGCCAAGTCCCTGAAAACACCAAAGTCAATTGAAGTTGGCTTCTAATTTCCAAGAGCGGCAGTTCAGACAATCTCAGGATTCTTTACAGATTTTTTTTCACTGTATGATTTTTATTCCACAATAAACACCTTGGTAATCAAAGCTTAAAGCAGTGCAGAGGGGAACATAGGTATGTGTCAGACTACCGCACTGGATTTTGCTTCTGCCATTTTTGGTTTTTAAATTGGCTATGTGTCGGAAAACTCATTTTAGAGGCCTTTCTAATGAGGTTCCTCAGAGGTAAAAAACAGACTGAAGTGGCTGATTGCACAGATATTCCCAGATATTGCACAGACATAGTCTTGGAAGTAAGTTAGTGGAGCACTGCTGGAGGTCTGGTGACGCTGGAAGTGTGTGTGTTCCACCTGCCTTTCCTCACCAGTGTAGCACCAAGCTCAGCAGATGTTTCTTTGTCCCTGCAAACCGTCTTTTCCTTAAGCTGACTTGGCATCATCAATCATTATTTAAAATCAAAGTTCTTGTGGTTCTTCAAATTGTCCTTGGCTGAAATAATGCCAGTTCATGCTGATTGACTTTCATGCAGCTACAGATTATCAAAGCATATGGAGCAATTATCTTTTTTTTAAAACAGAGGGTTTGTTTTTTCCACTTTGCTGAGTCATTGCTCAGACAGTTAGTGTGGTCCTAAAAATACTTGCTGCTAAAATACTAGAATTGTACTGATTTCCAGGTGGGGAGTACTAAAGCCCCACCACTGGCAGTGTTTGCTGCTCAGTAAGGCCATTTCCTTTCATTTATTGTGAAAACTCTGTTTTGCTTGGATAGAGGTAACAATTTTGAATCCCTGAACTGACTCTGATGTTTTCAAGCTTATGAAATCCATTTTCATTCTTGGTCTGTAGAAACTGAGGTTTAATGAAGTAACCATTCCAATTCCATATTTAGGCTGGGAGTGAAATATCCTTTGTGTAAAGAAGCTATTAGGCTGACAGCTGCACTTTCCCTTGCTCTTGCTCTTTTCCCAGTGGAGCTTCATAGTAGCCTGCAAGTTTTTTTCATTTCAATGGCCTGGTCTATGGTAAAATGCAAAGCATGAAATAGATCCAAAATCTCCTGTCTCCAAAGAAAGGATGTGTGGGCATTGTTTGTGTTTGCAGCTCTGAAGATACAACAGTTCTGCTTTGCTTCCTGTGTCACAGCCTGGGGATCACAGGTAGCTGTGACCTTTTCTTTCTTTTTCTTGTGTGTGTCTTGTGATTTTAGTAATAACAATTATATAAAACGAATAGTTTATGTACAATGCACATTCACAGAGCTGTGTAAATTACTTTTAGCACAGCAATGCATTATTTCTGTTTTATACAACCTGATTTTCATTGTGTACCATCTTGAAAGGCTGAAAATGCCTCTGTACCTATTAAACATTATAGATAGATCTGACAGTCACTTCTGGTTGTTTAGCCAGTCCAGTGTAATCACTGAACCACATTAGCCTGAAACACCAGAGCATTTTATGATCTATCTGTGGCCAGGCAATGCTTGCATGACTCACAGAGCCAAGGTTTCTGATGGAGAGTCTCTGCTTCTACCTAAATGGCCACCTATATGCACACACAGTATTTATCCAAGAGTTTTACAATTACACATTGTTCAGCACAGAAAGCAATAATCAAAGGTTGCTCCTATGCAGAATGATATTGACATTTGTGATGTCTGTGAGGGAACTGGGCAGCAAACTCTGAATTTTGGTTCTGGGCTTCTCTTAGAAGCCATAAACAGGTTGACCATAACAGGTCATTATGCTCCCCCAGCATGACAAAAGGACCAGCCTTAAAGGGCTTTGCAGCAAGTGGCTTACTCAGCAATGGTCAGAGGAGCTGCTGGCTCCCATCACTGCCACAAAGTGTGGTTTCATGCAGCAGTAACAGCTGGGCTGCTGCCAGAGGGGCGAGACAGATGCAAACCCAGCAATACCTGGGCTCTGCCTCTTGACCTTCTCACTCATGGCCTTGCTTATCTTGAGTCAGCCCAAGTCCTTGGAACAGGCTCTGCACACTGGTGTGCTCTATGCTTGCCTCAAATTCAGCCTCAGCATAGAGCACAGCTTTGGTTTTCTTTTTCCTGGTCATATATGTTAGGCTCTAAACACATTTTCCCCATGAGGCAGAGAATTCTGCTGCGAGGGTTTTAGGCACAGCATTGGTTATTATTTTGTGCAGGATTTTTCTTAGCCTTGGTTCCGAGGTCTGATTCAGCAGAGGTAGCAGAAGGAATCACTCAGCCTCTGCATGTCTCTGGGCTCAGTAATCCACATATGGTTTACAACATGCCAGACCCATGCTATTGCACAGCCCCTTTGCCAGGCAGCACCTTGTCTGTCACCGTGATATTTTCTGAAAATTCCTCTTTGCCCAGGATTTTCTCCTGGGAAGCTGAGAAGCCTCAGCTTCTCCCTGTTTTGCTGCTTTGGGATGTGGCTTAGACATTGTTTACCAACAGGTGCATGTTTGATTGGTTTCATGTGCATTGTTTTAACTTAATGGCCAGTCACAGTCCAGCTGTGTCGTGGCTCTGAGGAGTTACAAGTTTTTGTTATTTTAAACCTTCTGTCTGCATTCTTTCTCTATTTCTTTAGTGTAGTTTTAGTATTGTATTTAGAATAGAATAGAATAGAATAGAATAGAATAGAATAGAATAGAATAGAATAGAATAGAATAGAATAGAATAGAATAGAATTGATATCAGCCTTCTGAGAACAATGGAGTCAGATTAATCTCTTCCCTCGTCCCGGGGACCCTCACCAACACCACACCGTGTCTTTGCTGTGTGGAATGCTTCCCCCCTGACAAAGAGGAGGCACTGACAGTCAGGCTGGTCTGCTCTGAATCCCACAGGTTACCATTGAAGTGGTGGACAGCCCTGACACAGAGCCAGACAAGGAGCTGCAGAAGGAGGGCAGCAAGCCCAGCTGGCCAGCCCCGTCGCCCGACTGGAGGAGCTGGTGGCACAGGTCCTCCACTCTGACTCGCATGAGCAGCGGTGACCAGGACTACAGATACGACAGCACCACTGAGGACAGCAACTTCCTAAACCCTCTGGGTGGGTGGGAGAGCCATGCACCCAGTCACCGGGCTTTCCAGTCCAAGGAGCAGCCAGAGTACGGTGGGTTTGTGTTCCAGGCCTCCTGTGGGCATCCTGGGATTGTCAAAAACAAGCGTGGGGGGGGAACGAGTATGGTGAGGCATGGCTGAGATTCAACCAAAATAGAGTTTTTCAGCATGTGGCTTTTGTTCATCAGCTTTCAAATACAAATCTGTGCAAATGGACAAGCTGTGCTGTGGTAGCTGCATTCCACTAGTAAGTCTATAATCTTGAAAATCATACCAGAATCCCAGAAGAGGGCCTTTTTTAGTCCAACGTGTGCTTTTTTAAAAAAAGTGGAGGAAACAAGGTTTCATATTTATTTTTAGAGTAAGGGTAAGTACAAATTTAGAATCGTGTGGTGGTTTGGGAACCAGAATATAACTATTGGATAAATAAGCAAGATCTGAAACGTGGTAGTATTTGGTGGATACACAAATAAGATGAGTTATGTTGGTGCATGTGTGGGGAGTGGCGTGTGCAGCAGGAACATTGTGTATTTGTGTGTGTAATATTCTTCCAGATGTGTCATGGGGAAAACAATTGTTTTCAGCTTGTTGTATGAAATAGTTGCAGAAACTAGAAACAGAGAAGAGCTACAGCCATTCACTGCCCTGACAGGCTGTGACTATCCACATGGGAATGACCCAGGGGAGGTGAGCTAAACTGTGCTCACAGGAAGAGCCCCTTGAATTTGTGTGTAAATACAGATTACTTTTAGTCAGAACAAGGTGTCAAAGCCATGGTACTTTTACCCTGGCATTTCTGTTGTTATTCCCCAGATGCTGCAGAGTGGCTGGGTAAAACAAACTTATTCTTCCATGGTTTTACTGACTTGAACTACTAGAATCTTAAAAATCAAGAGAGGGTTTTTTATGGAATAAAAACTGTGGAATAAAAGTGTGTTTAAACACATACATATGTATTAAATTTTTTGGCCAGAAGATTAAATCTATCCCTTCTTTTTGTACCTATATTTATTTGTGGGCAGGGTTTATTGCCAAGAATTCATATCTTAGGTAGTTATTCATATAAGTTAATTGTGATAGAAAAATCATAAGAATTACAAATATGAAAATAGGAAGAACAGGTTGAGCTGCAGCTGAAAATCTAACATGGTATATTCAATAGTGTGCTGCACTGTAAACACAAGGTAGGTAGGTCTAAAAATTACCCTAGGGCTCCCTGCTGCACACCAGAGCATCCAGCTAGCTGGAAACAACTACTGGCCTTTTGTCTAACCTAAAATGCTGCCAGAAGGATGCAGTATCAGATCCTGCCCATGAAGGGTGTAGATGTTCCACCCACTGACATGTTCATACCTTTCCTGTGTGTGTCTCTCCCCTCCTGCCACTGCCAAGGGCTCTCCCTGCCCTTCCTGGGCATCTGTTTGACAGGCATTGTGCCTGCTCACCTGCCCTCCTCCTTGCCAGCCACATGGAGATAAAGGAATTGGAAAGGAGCTGGGAAGAAGAGCAGGGCCAGGCAAAGTGGGCAGATCACATCTTCCTGAGACACCTGATGCCTTTTTTGGACTGCTGTGGTGCCTGCCTGCTGGCAAATCCCAGAACCACAGGTCTTGCACGCTGACATTAGCCGTGTTCACACCCACATCCCACCGCAGACACCTGATTCCAGTGTGGTGGCTTCCCCATCATCAGCCCTGTCAAAAAAGGAGGAGAAACACATAAGGTCCTTGCCACGAGGAGCTCACATCTAGGCAGCTTGCTCTGAGTGAGATCTATAACCTTCCCATACTCCTGGCAATAAATGTTTAATAGCACCCCACAGAGCTGTTGTCAGTCGTTGCATATGGAACAAATCAAGTTACGTGTTCTGCTAACCAGCTCAGGAAGCCCACAGACAACATGGCCCTGGGGGAAAGTGTGTAGCACAGAGGCCAGGCAAGGCAGGGATCCTCCCTGGCTTTGCTGTAGCTTAGGTACTCTCACCTAGAGCTATAGAGCAGGGCTGCCTCAGAGCCACTAAACCAGATTTTGCTTTGCTGTCAGTGGCGGTGTAACCCAAAGGAGCTACAGCTGCAAGTTATGATCACAGTAAAATATCTCCTGTAGGCTGCAGGGAAAACCATTAAGCCAAATGTTCCCTCAGCTAGGGAGGCCAGTGGGGAGGCAAGAAAGCTGGGACAGGTTCATGGGCTTTGTTTGGTGGCCTTCACATGGTGGGATGTGCAACAGTTTACACAGCACACAAAGGAAGCTGATTCTGAGCGGTTTGGGTACTCACAGCACATCAGCTTTTTGTTTTGGCATCCAGTGCCTTTGTCTGTCTGCCAGAAGAAAACAAAATCATGTTTCTTTTTCATAAGGTTCCTTCTAGTAAATAGTCAGATTTGATGTTATTTAATAATTCTCACGAAACACTAAATATTGCATGTTGTTCTTGGTGCAAGGAAAGCATGCACTTCCCTGCTCTCATAGCAATATTCCTCGTTCAAGGGACTGAAAAACAAAATTGTGATTTTCACTCATGACCCCTAGCTTCCCCATAACATGCATCTTGCCCAAAAACTGAGTACTGTTGTGTGCTTTGAAAAGATGAAAAAGAAAACTCAATTTCTCCTTTGCCTGATTAGTCTGTGGTCCACAAACACATTCCTGTATGCAGGGAAATGACGTGAATAGATGTGTACTGTTAGTTCACGACCGAGCTTTGCAGCTGAGGATCCTCAGCAGCCAAAAGGTCAAAAGAGAAAGGAAATATTTTTTCAAATAATGTTGCGTGCATTTCCCTGAGGAGCACCAAGTGTGAAAACCATTTAAGCAGCAGGCTCGCGCCTGGCACTCAGCCCCAGCTTCAGGTAGAGACATCTGGATTCCATTCGTGCTTTGCCTGCTTAATAAAAACCACCACACAGTAGTTTTTGGGTAGCAGGAGTTTTGTTTCCTCATTTCCTTCCTCGCATTTGTCCTGTGAACAGATTACATGGATGGTGAGGGCGACTGGAGCCCCTGGTCCCCGTGCAGCGTCACCTGCGGCAGCGGCAGCCAGAAGCGCACCCGGTCCTGCGGCTACGCCTGCACCGCCACCGAGTCCCGCACCTGCGACAGGCCCAGCTGCCCAGGTGGGAACTGCTCCTGGAGCTGCTGCCAGGGGGAGCAGGGATGGGTGGAAAGGGGTGGAGAGAGCCCTCCTGCACACTGAGCCTGGGGGCTGTGTGCTCCATGGCAAGGTAAGGGTGCAGTTGGGAAAAAGAGATTTTCGACGCCGTTTATTCGTAGTAATGATACACGGCTAGATGCAGTTCACCATCCCCTGGACTTAAAAGACAAGTACAGGCTTTCTCTAGGTCGTGGCAGTCATTTTTGTGCATGGGTGTTTTGTATTCTAAAGGGTGTGATCTACTCCCTTGAAACAAATTTGGAGCTGTTTTAGAATTTCCAGCTGGCTGTGCTGTTACCTCATTGAGCTCCTGTTTTGCTGTGAAGGGGATGGCATTGCTTGCATTGTGAACAGGGATGAAGGAATGTATAGTTTTGGCTTGAATATATTCAGAAAATATGGCCAAGGAGCCTTGCCTTAGCTCCTATCCATTCACAGGATTTGACATTTTGAAGTGTCCTTACCATCACACACTTACCATCTTCACTTTGGCAAAATCAGAGCTGAGCACTCAAGCCGACACCATGAACATTTGAAGCTGCTGTGGAAAACTGTTTTTTAAATGTTGCTGTGTGTTTAAATTTAGACCAATTTGTCATGCAGTAGCTGCCACAATGCAGAGGATAGGTGCAAGTTCATTACTTCCCAAGATCAGAGAGAAGTGAAAACACAAGTCGTGGTGGTATGCATTACTCTCAGTTTACTCAATGACTCAGAAAGGCAGAAATTTTTAAGCTGGAGGTCAGGCTTTTTTTAATGGGTAGTGAAATGTCAGCAGTGCTGGAGAGGAGACTTAGAAGACTTGGTGAGAGAGTTGGAGAGAAGTTTCTGACTTGCAGATAGATCCATGTCTCCATTGCAAAGCAACAACTGCGAGGCAGTTCTGGGAAAGATGTTTCTGCATGCTCTCATGCATCCTAAAACCTCAATAATAAGGAGTTAATTCCAGAAAAAAAGCAAGTAACCCCCAGTTATATTCTCTAGTATTTATTACCAGCTAGCACCAAAAAGTGGCAAACTTGAAAGAATATATTATGTCATACAACAGACCTCCAACGATCAGCAAGCAAAATATATTCACTCTTTGATGCTGTGCTGACATTTTTGAAATTACAAGGTCAAAGCTCAGCTTCTGCTGTTTATAATTCCAGCAGTGAATTACTGCCTTGTAATGGGTTCTTGGGTATCTATTATTCTACATCTAGTGCTGGAGTTAAGGCAAAACTCTATGATAATTTTGTTGAAAATTGGCCTGAGGCTGTTTTGAAGCTTTGCAAGCCACTATTATGACCCAGTTCAGGAGATCAGGAGAAAGTTCATTGGCAAGAAGATGGATGGTGAATAGACTTCATTATTAACCATATAGTTATCACATATTAAAGATCTTTCAGTTCTCTTTAGAGGCCTTTAATTCAATGGAGAGGAAAGGGAAAAAAAAAAACCTACTTGTGTTAAGCCTGCATAGGCACAGCAATGCTGGGCACCTCAGTAGGCTGAACTAAAGCAGCAACAAAGGGATGTTTACTTTGGCAAGATCATTTTTCTGGGAATCTCTGTGTCTCTCAGCTGGTAGCAAACAATTAACTGGAGGCTGCTGGTAAATCCTGATATGTTGAGATCATGATATTTTATTTGGCAGCTGTAAGTGACGGGGATAGAATTTTTTGGAACAGGTTGGTTATCTCTTGCCTACTCACACCTTTTAACTGCCTGGCACTGGGAGAGACCAACAAGCATCAGTCTTCTTGTAACAGCATCATACTTCCTTGAGAAATGGTTGCCCACATGCAGAGATGAGCTTGCTCACCTGCCTTCAGCTCTGACACTCTGGTTTACCTTATTAACAGCACAGCTTCCTTGGTCATTATGGTTTTAAAAGAACAGTCCAGCAGCAGCTCCAGGGTGGTTCCCTGCCAAAACAAAGCACCTTGCAGAGGCTGGGGAAGGAGGGGAGGCGAGGAGGCAGCTGGTTCCATTGTGTTTGAGCGGGGAAACACCAGCAGCACTAACTTGTGTTTGTCTTAGGGATCGAGGATACCTTCCGGACAGCTGCCACAGAAGTGAGCTTGCTTGCAGGGAGTGAAGACTTCAATGCAACCAAACTGTTTGAAGTTGGTAAGCAGCCTAGTCAATCCTTCAGTAACAGATAAGAGACTTCCTTAGGATTTTCTTAGTCCTGTGGGATCGAGATAGTGAGTTTAGCATTTAGTAACAGCCATTTGTTATCTTGCTCACATTTGTGATCTGAAAATTTGCTTTGGTCCTAGAATCTTTCTCCTCTTAAGTTCTGTGCTTGTTTCATCATAAAAGGGTTATTTGTTGTCCTAATTCAGAAAAGAGCTGTAAGACTCCACAGTAATGGAGGGGTGGGAAATCAAACACTCTTTATTATTTTTATTAAATAGCCTCGAATGGAAGACCCTATAAAAGCATTTTCATTTCATATAAAAGAATACAGCTGTCACATCAGAAAAATTCAAAAGAAAAAAAAAAAGACAATGACTTTTATGAGCATGCATTGCTTTTATAGCTCTGTGTGCTGCAGTGGGAGTAACCAAAGCAAATTTATAGGGCATGGCTTGATTCTGAACTATCTAAAACTCAATCCAACATCTGCAATGTTCTGATTTCGTCCCTTCAATGAAACCACAGTGTGGCCACTCAGAGACACTGGATGCTGGATTAATTGAATCAACAGTGTAACCCAGTACCTCCCTACTATGGGAGAGCAGAGCACAATAGTTAATGACAGCCAGGATGGGACTCTTTAAGGAGATAGAAAAACAGGACACAGATCACTAAGTAAATATTTTGCAAGAATGTGTGCTGTAAGAGTTTTAGATCCCAGTTAGTTTCTCTCCTGCAGAGTCCTCCTAAAGTAAGTGTGGAGCAAGATACGCAGGTGGTTTTTGACAGCCCATAGGATGATATAGACACCTTAAATAATGTTTTAGGCAGGAGATGTTTACCTAGATTCTCCCAAGAGTCTTGCAAAATAATGAAGTGCTGGTGTTAAATATGCTACTGGTCTACAAATCTCTTTAATCCCAGCTATACATCATGCCTCTGGCACCATAAACTCCTGCTGATGTACAGCCACTCTGATCTTTCGTCACATACGCCCTTTTAGAACCTGGATCAATTTTGGCTGCATTTGCCAGATAAGATGTCAGTCTCCATGTTTGAGATATTGATGTTTGAAAAGTGAATATCAAATAGAAAAAAGTATTTGTTCTTTAAAGAAAGACTGAATTATGGTCTAAAATGTACTTCAGAATGAGTAATAGAGGCCTCGCTTGCTATCTTGGAATCTCTAGCATCATCTGAAACTTAATGCTTCATCATCTGACTGCCATTTTTCCTGTTGAGTGTGTTCTGACTAAGGGTTCTAACTGGAAACTGGCACCAAATCACTGTGATTTCCCTTTTTCTGCTGCTTACCAACCTATGGTAGTGTCTCTTGTGCCACATGGGGATATCAGTAGCTTAATTAGAATTTGTGGAGTAGAAAAAGCGTCACAGATTCCTACTGGCCTGGTTCTGCCCTGTAACTCAGACTAGCCCTGAAGTCAGTCACAAGTGATTTCTTTATCTGACAGGACAGCACAGTAGTACACTGTGGGCAGGGCAGCAAACTGTGACTGCCCTTTCTTTCTGCAGCAGAGCATTGGTGCTGTGTCACTATAGGACACGAAATAACACGACACGGACACGCAGCTTTCTGATGGTAAAAAGAGAACTTTTAATTTCTGCCTCTAACATTTATAGATTTCTAAAAGTGCCAGTGGATTGGAAGGTGACAGTGCCACCTCTCCAATGACACTGGACAAACCAATAGTCTATTAAATTTCTCTCCTTCCATAAAAGAATGCAAAACAATAAGTTATTTACATAAAGTGTGTGAGAAAGTTCGTTACAAGAACGTAAACATCAGAAGGCTTAGAAAAACTTTAAAAATCAGGGCAACAGTGCTGAACAGCTACACTTGACTCAGTTGCTGTCACTGATCACACCAACTGGGATGCTGCTTAATGTATCTTAAGTTTCCATTTCCTGCCCTGAAACAGATACTGATAGCTGTGAGAGATGGATGAGCTGCAAGAGCGAGTTCCTGAAGAAATACATGCACAAAGTGGTCAATGACCTCCCCAGCTGCCCTTGCTCCTACCCCAGAGAAGTTGCCTACAGCACTGCTGAAATCTTTGACCGGCTCAAGAGGAAGAACTTCCGCTGGAAGGATGCGAGTGGTCCAAAGGAAAAGCTGGAGATCTACAAGCCCACGGCGCGGTACTGCATCCGCTCCATGCTGTCCTTGGAGAGCACCACGCTGGCAGCACAGCACTGCTGCTACGATGACAACATGCAGCTGATCACCAGGGGCAAAGGGGCAGGGACACCCAACCTGATCAGCATCGAATTCTCAGCAGAGCTCCACTACAAAGTGGACATTCTGCCTTGGATCATATGCAAGGGGGACTGGAGCCGCTACAACGAAGCCCGGCCTCCCAACAACGGGCAGAAGTGTACAGAAAACCCCTCAGACGAGGACTACTACAAGCAGTTTCAAGAAGCAAGGGAATACTGAGAAGATTTTCCTTTTCTTCAGATGCAAAATAGCATTCGTTTCCTGGATGCCAAAGAACTGGTGATGGCTGCTGCACTGGCTCCTCGACAGGGGCCGGTCAGCTCCTTTCTAATGAATGTATATAGTTGTAATATAATACACGAGTATTTTTCACAGTGTGTGTAATTTATAAGCACATATCTCTCTGTCTCACACACACCTATTTTTGCATACAGACATACATAAGTCTTGTCCTGATAGGATTTTATACTGCAATAACATTCATGTAATAATGTGCATTTCATTTTATTTCCCATCTGTAACCTAATGAAGGGGGTGGGGGTTAGCTGCCATCACCATCAGGCCCCAAGGCCCCAGCTGAGGAGGCACATACTTAAAAGTTGTTATAAACAATAGGATTGAAGAATGTACTCTTCCATATGGGAATGGTTTACAAGATTAATGCACCTACAGCATCAGTTTTCTCTATAATTGGTTTCATGACCAGTCATATCTAAGGAGGGAAGAATTTTTTTTGGAAGGGCAATAGTCAAAAGTGAATATAGAAAATCCCTACCGATTTTTCCTCTTGGAATTCTTCCTGTTACCTTCTAGCTCAGGTATTTGCAGTCCACCTGGGGTAGGCTTGCAGAAAGATGTAGCTGGGGTTTTCCTACGGGCCAGAAGATGTCCTGGTGCAGTGGTTCTGCAAGAGTTACAAGCAGCCCCCTCCTGGAGACATCTCTGATACAGAGCCGCAGCTGTTGGGGCTTCCAGAGCAGCTGTGAACCTGTGAACTGAGCATGCTGTAAGTCTTTGGAGGAGTGAGGGCAGAGAAGGAATCCATGTCAAAGGACCAAAAAGATCACAGTTCCTTCCCAGCTTTTTAATATGAAGAATGTTTGGATCTGCTTGTTTCTTTCTTCTAAGAAACGGGAGTTTATTATTTTAGAGAACAGTAAAACTGGAATCCACAAGTTCCCTGGGCTGAAAGATGCAACCAGCCCTTTTCCCCCATTTTTCTCATGCTGAATGCAGTGTCCTACAGCAGAAGCTATTCTTTAA
Organism: Molothrus ater; assembly: GCF_012460135.2. Taxonomy (NCBI): domain Eukaryota; kingdom Metazoa; phylum Chordata; class Aves; order Passeriformes; family Icteridae; genus Molothrus; species Molothrus ater. Next base: position 9,185,519 of record NC_050480.2, on the reverse strand, counting down.
GGGAAGCTTCCTGGGAGGAACTACTGGTGTCTTAAAGTGTCTTAATTTTTTAAAAAAGCTAGCATTATTTTTGTAAAGTATTTATTGAATTGTAACAATGACTCACATGTGGGATGTATCTCTAACATAAAAGGTTTCTGTAGATGGAACTTGATTTCCAAGAACACAACTGTTGTTAGGCAAAGGTTTTATTTCCAAATTTTTATAAAGTGCAAGTTTACAAACTGTCATAAAGCAGCTCATATCTGCATTCTGATGAAAGATTAAAGTTACACCCTGGGTAAATAAATACTTACAGTTCCATCCTGTGAAAGACTGCCTTGCTGCAAGTCAGTGTGTTCATTTGGAAAACCAAGGCTAAATGTCACTAGAGAAATGCCTGTTTTGGGGTTATGTGGTCTGACACACATTTATGGAGCCTCACACAGAGTTAAAGCTGACCGGCATCGCCGTCAGCCCGAGCTCAAAGATTCAAGACAGACATAAAAGGCAATTCCCTCTGCTATATACAGACACACATAGATGACATTTAAGGCCCCTTCCAACCCAAACCCTTCTATGGCTTCCTGTAAATCTTTTCTGTGTCTCTGGTGGCCTCTGGGGTGAGGTTGATTGCGAGCTCACGGACGGACACCTGCGTGGTGCCCCCGGGCAGGGCCAGCTGTGTGTTGGTCTGCCCAGGTGGTGCCAGCCAGGGGTTCAGAGGCAGTCTGGGCTGTGCACACCCAGTCTGAGCCGTGCTGGAGGCTCTGCCAGATCTGCTGGGCTGCAGAGCCCCAGCAGTGTGCTCCAGGTCTCCAGAAACGCAGCGGTCCGGGCAGAGCCGCCGCACATCTGCGCCAGCGACGGCTCCGCTGAGGTCACCTCGGCAGCTGGAAAACTTGGCCAAGGCATCAGAGCATCCCAGATCCAGGCCTGAGTTGGTGGGGAGGACGTGGATATGTTCTAGCACAAGCTGGTAGTAACAAAACATGGTTAGTTGGGAAAGAGGGTAAACATAGGGATCACCCCTTATTTTTTTATAGAAACCAGATTTTGTAAATGCTTGCAAGGTCATACAAAGGCGCCACTAGCTCGTGGAGCCAGTTAAATTGACAGCAGATGGATGAAAGGCACGAGGAACTCCAGGATCACTTCACAGGGAAGACAGGTATTTTCAGGGAGAAAGCTCTGCTTCTTACTTCACAATGTGGGGGGGAACAATATTCTCAGGTTTCTCTGGGAGAGAGATGAGAGAATTGGTCACAATTCTTGAAATACAAAGCACATCCCTGCCCTTTGTTGGATTAGTAAATTATGGTGCTATTGAGAAATGTTACTACACTATTAATACAGAACATAGCACATAAAGTGTCGGGGAAGAGGAAAAATTATTCTAATAAATGAAATGACGCACAAAGTTGCACGTCCTACTGCTCGTAATTTGCCAAGGCTGGAAAGTCTGAGGGAGCCAAATAACTTCTGATAGGACCTGCCAGGTGTTTCATAGGATGAGTCCTGGAGAGCAGATTGAGATAGTCTGTTCTCCCAAGTAACAGTCTTCATTAAAAGCAAAGTCTGTCCTACTTCATAATAAATTATGATCCATTCAGAGCCGGGCTGCTTATTTTATTTTATTTTCTGTTTTCTTTATCTCCTTTCCAGTGACCAAAACTGTACATCAAATACCTTTGTGTAGTAGACTTTAGCAAGGAGATGGAGGTTACCATGGCCAAATTCAGCTCCATCTTTCAAGTACAGAACTCTTCATATTAGAGCAAGGCCCAAGGAAGGGTTTGTGGCTCACATTCCCAGGCACAGGGCGGTGGTTAGGAGAAGCTGTTGTTATGTTTCTTACGTTGCCACAGAAAAGACATATTGGAACACTCAACCAAAGACATGGGGGGGATTGAAACAAGCATAACTGAGCAGGGAAACTGAAACAAGGAACCAGTCAAGTCATCCAACTTATTTTTAAGCCCCTGATCAATCAGCAGATACAGATTAGAGCATGGCTTCTGAGTCAAGTTGGTGGGAATGAATCAAGCTGGCACAGCTGCTGTGAAAGATGTGTGGAGCAGTGCCCCGAGGCAGCCATAAATGGATTGAATTGTACCTTTGATGGTTAAAAGGATGAGTGGGCCTGGCTTCACATTGCCCGGACAGCTGCTGAGCAGCAAAATTCCACTAACATAACCCACAGTGATGCATATGGGTTATAGGACAATATAGAGAAAACCAGAACCATGCACACATCCATGAATCCCCACAGCCCTGCATTAGTTACCAGCTGCTTTTCCCCCCTCCTGCTGTGCAGACTGGTTAGCACTGTCAACACAAGGCATTCTTTGGAAAAATGCTGGTGAGCTCGTGGGGCTGTTCCAGATACAGCAATCACAGTGAGGTTGTAGGGCTGGCTGCAATGAGCTGCTGATGCACCTGACACATCTGAGTGGGGCCAGCTGAAGGCAGGAAAGGGGGAAAGTTACCCTTTCCTCTTGAGGAATCTGCCCTGCCTGAATGCAGGGCCTTAACGCCACGGTGTCTTATTTGTGGTGTCTCCCTTGTTGGTGGCAGGAAGGGAGTGAGGCAGAGCTGAGTGGTGGCCCAGGGAGCTGCCCCCTCTGAGGAGCCACTGGCCTTCCCTTTCTCCCCTTCCTTCCTTCTCCAGCAGGACACCCCTGGAGCTGCCCAGCAGCCAACATGGCTCACAGCAGTGTGGCTTTGGCTTAGGCTCAGCAGCAGAGTCACACACTCACCCATCCCTGGAGAAAGTCACGTTCAGGCTGGACAGACCATGCAGAAACCTTAAGGAGCAGCCCCTGCTGCTCCTAGAGAGGCAGGGAGCTGTCAGGACAGGGAGCCTGCTCACAACCCAGCCCACTGTCACTCACAGGACCATGCAGCACCACACAGGGGGCAGTGACATGGCAAGACTCTTTCTCACCCCGAGGAGGAAACCTGACAAACAGATACGGACAAACTCGGATTTATTCATGTCCACTGCATCCACCTGCACAGGCACCAGCACGGCCACGTCCCTCCCCTCCAAACACACAGAACCCAACATGCTGAGGAGGGAGAGCATCAGCAGGAAGACCACCAGAATGAACATGACACTTTTCCCAGCAAACTGTGAGTGAGTGTGTGTTGCCACCTGGCTCCATGGCATTTCTGTGCCAGCTGAAGGAGCATGTGTTTTTCTGTCACCAATTTCCCGCTTCTTTACCTTTGTAACTTGCAATGGAAAAATGTGTGGGCAGTTTCCATTATGCCTGTGCTGTTTCAGACAAATTAAGGGGTTGGCTAAGAAATCACTGGTTTCATATTTCATACAGAAAACACACACATGCTTATATTTATATGTCTATGTAAATTAATTTAGGATATCCTCTAGTCATGTGCTGTACAGCAGTGCCTGCAGGAAGGGTCCCAGAGCAGAGCACTTCCTTGCCTCCTGCACAGGGCATGAGGCTATTTTTGCACTTGCACAGGGGGGAGAAGGGCCAGGAGGGTAAAATGGCAGCAGTCATTCTTCAGCTCTGCCCCTTACTTTATGAGTGGCAGGTTTATTCATTTTTCCTTTTCAGCTGTGCTGCTAAAGCCGCAGAGGCCTTTTATGACCGTGCTAATTTTCTATCAGTTCGGGAGTTATAAAGTTTTTCTTTATTTATTCTCTATCACAAAAAGGATCTGGGAGTGGGGTGGGGGATTTTTAAACATACAGAGAAACTTTTCATTCAGTACATTGCACAATTTATAAGGGGTTCAGAATGTTATATTCTGGAAGTGATAGCAATATTGCACAGGTCAGACTGGCCAAACTGAGCACAGCTAAGCGTGGGTGGCTCTAGTCTTCAGAGAAGTGCTTAGATAATATTTCCTTTTTAAAACTGGGCAAACAGTATTACATGTGTTAAATGTCAGAGCTTGCTGTTTATTATGGGTCTGACCAATGCTTTGCTTACAGTGGAACAGTGCTTCACTTATGGATTTCAGGAGGACTCTGGTAAGACTCTGAAACATGCCTGTAGAAAGAGACAGCATGTGCACACCATGGTGGTGGATACAGGATGTGAGTCAAAGTTTCGGGAGCAGAGAAGGCTTGGGATCCAGTTCCCAGTCCAGGCACCATATTCCAGGCTGGCTCCTGCCTCTGCACAGCTGTGCTTAACCCATTTGCTGTGCTTAGCCCATTCCCTTCTCCCCAAATCCAAGCTGCAGCCATTCCCCTTTCCTCACTTCCCAGGGGCAGCTCTTGAGGGGATGTTGCTGAGCCATGAAACACAGAACTGGGACACAGCTGGCCTTGGAAAAGCCCCATCTGCCTGAGTAGGGCTCCCTGAGCAGGGTAGGGAAATGGGAGAAGTGCAAATGAGCTGCACCATGCAGACACAGGGATTCCTGTATCCCACTGCTTCTGGCAGAGTTTACCATCAAGCACTCAACGGGGAGCACCTTCTAATCACAGTGCAGCCAGGATTCATACACCTCCTGCCTGCCAAAAATGAGGGCAAATCTTAAGCAGCCCTCCAGCACTGCTGCAGCTCCTGTTATCCCAAAAAGGACAGGGGATCCAGCCTGGCATGACATCTCCATCCAGGAGTCAGCTCCCACCAGGAGGCAGAAGCCCAGCTCCATCTCATGTGCAAATGTCCCAGCAAATGACAACTTGGAGAAACAGCAAGGTCTGCCACTACTGCCCTGCAGCAGTAACCACATCTGAACACCCTGAATTCGGTGCATCAGTTCTCCTACACATCTCTCCTCGTACAGCCTGCCTGAGAAACACCAAGAAAGAGTGTGGAAACAGGAGGAGTCTCTTTGGGTTGAGAGGATGCAGCAGCAGGAATGGGAAGAACCTCTGGCCAGTGTGGGGAGGAAAGAACAGTGCATTGAATTACAACGTGGCCTCATTAAGGGTGATCCCAATTTAAATCAGCCTGTGGATAGTGACATCCTGAAGGGTGCTCTCAGAGAGGGGCAAGTCAAAAGGAACAAAGCAAGACTTGAAAAGGAGCTGAGCAAAGAAAACACAGCATCTATGTCCAAAGCAGGATTTCCCTTGCCTGGCTGTCCACTGACGGAGCCATTCCCCAGATATTTCACCGTGTGTTAAATCACCACTAGGTACACAATCCCAGAAAACCCAATTAAAAGGTGCAGCTGGCAGGTGCAGGGGAAGGAAACATTCCTGAGCTGTTTTCCCGAGTGACAGCGCCCATGGCCACGAGCTCGGAGAGGCCGCGGCAGTGGTGGCTGCACCACAGCTTCCAGCTGCCCACTGCAGCTCCATGGCAGTGGTTAACCTTGACAAATAACTGTGTTTTGCCCTTTCCCATAGTGGCACAACTCTCAGTACTCCTGTAATTTAGTGTGGCTTTTGCTCACAAGGCCAACCCCCTTGCTCTGACCCCCAGGCCGGTGGGTTTGCCCCCCTCCCAGCACCACTGGCAGCACAACAGGACACTGGTTTGGGTCTCTCTTCCCACAGAAAAAGGGGGACCTGGCCTCCTCTTCCCAGCACACAGACAGGAGGCACCAAGCCACTGGAGGAGCACAGGCTGGAGGTGGGGAGGAAGCTGACTCAGCCTCGAACACAACCGCATCCATCCCTGCTAGGGTGGGTGGCCTGGCTGGCAAGGCTGGGGTTGCCCCATGGATTCGCTCTGTGAGCCAGAGGGAAGGCAGGGGTGTGCTCCCTGCCTGAGTGTGCATGCCTGGTGGGGAGGAGGGAGGTGGGAAGGCCCAGAGCCGTGCACTTTTACATCCAGTGGGCAAGAGCCAGCACTGCCAGTCTGAATCTCAGTCCTGGCGTGGAAGCAGCACCCAGAAAGCCACACAGGGAGCTGGGCCCAAAGGAACACATGGAAGGAGAGCCCAGCTTTGATGTCTAAGTCACTGTCAGGATTTGTTTGGTCTGCATTTGAAAGGAGGTGAGGCCAGACAATTCCAGCTTTAGAAGAGGAATCTGCAATGCCGGGAATCCCACAGGACTATCTGCTCCATCTGACACTTCCAGGCTGGCAATTCTACCATGAGCTGCAGAAGTCATCTTGAACAGAGTTTGAATAGGGTAGAGCAAATTGAATAGAAACAGTGAGGTTTTTTCTTCCCAAGGAAATCCACCTATTTCTCCCACAGACTGCCTTCTGCAAAATTTCCCAATGCTTCCAGCAGATGTAGAGCTGCTCTCCAACATCTTCAAACCCAGAGCCCTCTAGGGAGAATCATGGTTTGGGTTGGAAGGGAGCTCAAAGCTCATCTAGCTCTGCTCACCCTCATCTAGTTCTGCCCACCCACAACTTCCACTGCACCAGGTTGCTCAGAGCTCCATCTAAGCCAGCCTTGGAAAGTTCATAGGCAGCAAAGCCTAGAAGGCAAACAGCAGCAAGATGACTTCCCCATAGCTCAGTCACCACCATATCACTGCACTCCCAAAAATACCAGGAGCTGCCAGGCCCCTTCTGAACCATCAATCCCAGCTTTCCTGCCCACTGGCTGAGTTTTTCAGGTCAAGCCAGGTGCGGACTTCAAATAAAGGCTTGAAAGCCTTCTCTAGGAGACACTCATCCAATATGTTTGCTGCTAACCCTGGGGCACAGGGGACAAGTGACAGCCCCTTTCCTACCACAAACTTGCCCTGTGCTGGCTTTCCAAAGGCCTCACTGCATCCCTGAGCTCTCAGGTCTGGCAGCACAGCTCAGCACCACTGGCATTGCCCACCACTGGCCACTGCATGGCCCCTATTCCAAGGCACTTCTCATACCAGAATTTTTTTCTTTTTTTTTCATGGGAAGAGAGACAAATTCAGACCCCCTGTATGAAGACAGTTTGTCTCTTCTGGGTGAGTTCCAGCAAGAGGAGTGTACTTTATACATATGGGCTTGCTTTCATGTTTGATTGCTGGACTAAGACCACATTGTTGTCCAGCTCAAGGGAGGGAGAAAAAAGAGCAAAAACCACACAAATCAGGAAAGTATTAGGTAGACTTAGCTCAGAATACATCTTCTGACCAAATGGAGAGCAATGCTTTTTCATATAATTAGACTGTCTGCTGGGAGTCAAACAGAGCAAATGGTGATGCTTTCAGTGCTGTGGGAGCTGTGCAGTCCCCAGATGATGATCACACCTTCCCCACAGCATTGGCTGTCATCCCTGAACAGGTTGTGAAGGGAGGCTGGGGTTTAGAAAACCCTCACAAGGTCTTTCACTGCATTGCAATTCCAAATGCCATTCCTCAGTCACAGAATCACAGAGTGGTTTGGATAGGAAGGGAATTAGAGATGATCCAGTTCCACCCCCTCTGCCATGGGCAGGAATACACCCCCAGAACAGGTTGCTCAGGCCCCCATCCACCCTGGCCAATCAATGCAGGAAGACAAGATGTGAAAACAAACCCTGACTGATCAAAAAGTGTTTGAACATCATCTTCAAATTTGCTTAAGGTGAGCATTTGTGTTTGGCAGTAAAGGGACAGCGGCACAACCAGCAAGGGAGCAGATCCAGTGAGTGGGACTGTACCAAACACTGGAGGGAAAACACTCTGTACTGACTTAGAGCATCAAAGAGTTTACTGTCCTTCAGGTAATGTTTCTTTCAATAACAATCTTTTCTCTAATGGGAGTGGCACAAATGGCATTGAAACACGCAGGCACAGCGAAGGGAACTCAAGCCTGACACCCAAATTTCTGCTCATGGCAGAAGCAGTGGGCACACAAAGGCCAGAGCCTTCAACCCCCAAAGCCAACAGCAAGGCTCAAACCATCCCTAGCCCAGTCTGTTGTTTCAGGAATCAACTCTTTACCGAGAAGAAACAAGTAAAAATTTTCCATCCTCTTCTCTTCCTAGACATTAAGCAAGAGTAACTTGTAAATTGCTTCCAGCAACTTCGAGACAACAAGGGAACAAACAACTATCAACAGGCATTACACTCATTGCTTCACACGAAAACAATTATGAGGCTGAAGGGATCCTGACAGGCAATTGGAAAACAGTCCTTTTTATGCTAAATTTACTGTATTTTAGTCCAATTTTCCATGATTTAAAATGTGCGATGCAATAAGGAGCTGGAATGCCTTCTTTTGTCACAATATTTCACACCCAAGGCCTCAGAGCACTTTTGTGAATCAATCTCTGCAATACTTTTGCAAATCCAATGGTTTAGGAAGCAATGAACTGGAAATAAAGGGCAGTTTCCAGAGCTGTTGGTGGTCACAGAGGAGCCTATAAAAGAAAAAAACAAAACCCAAAGCAGCATTCCAATATCTGGGCTCCCTGATCCCGTGCCCTCCTTGGGCAGGTGTCTGCTGACAGCCCCCCAGACCTCCTCACCTGGAGCTGGAGCTCCTCACATGCATGTCCTGGCTGCACTGCATCCCAGCAATGGAAGAAATGAGGAAAGAAGGATGAGATGGGCTCACGGAGGGAGGAAAACATAGGAAGTGAAGCTCTGCACATTTTGCACTATTCCAGATTCTTCCTGGGAAGAAAACAGTGTCCACTCTCTGCTGAGCAGGCCACAGCTCAGTGGGACCATTTGAGGGTCCCAGTTCAATTCCCCTGGATAAGCTGCCAAAGCCAATTGTAACCAGGACTGTAGGCAAAGGGCTCAAAGCCTGAGCAGACAGGAGGATGTGCTGGTTTTGGGGGATCTTTTGGGGGATCCCACACACATATGGGGGAGTTTTTTTGTACTTCCATGCAGAGGAACTTGCCTGTAACCATGGGCCATGGTTACTCAGATTCCTTAGATTTTCAGCACATAACCAAATGTTTTCATGGTTAAGCTGTTAACTTAACTATATGCCTAGTGCAGAGCCTGTCCTGAGATGATTCACAGAATCTTGGAATCATTAAGGTTGGAAAAGACCTCCAAGATCATCAAGTCAAATCTTCAACTGAATATCTCCATGTCCACCAAACCATATCCCCCACCACTGGCAGGATTTCTAGTCAAAATGGGGAAGGAGTTGAGGCCTATCCACTAACACAGACTTTCTCAATATGTTAAAACCAGAATCAGTGATGTACCAAGGCTTCTTATGAGCCACAGTCAGCCCCTACACAGGGGGAACAGGCCAGGCTTAAGCAGCAGGATCACAGCCATACCTTGGTGTGGTTCTCCACACTCAGAATGTTTCTATGCCACTATTACAAAACATCTCTAAGTCCCTCTTGGGGACCTCAACCCGACAAATATTCATTACCTAATTTCCCCATAGCTTTTAAAGCATGATAGTAATATTAGGAAAATTCAAGATGTCAAGAGAATTAACCTGGTTAAAGTCAGAGAGGAAGGACTGTGGCAAAACTGGGACCTGATTGCAAATCCCTTTTCCCATAGGGGTCCATCTTTACTTCCAAAAGCATAAGCACTACTATGAAAGATCACTGAAACACAAGTGGTATTAATGCTGATATTTCTGAAGATTACAGTAACTGAGTCTCATATCCACCAGTGGTTTAGACAGAAACTGAGCACCACCAGGGCATGTGAGACAAAAATCAGTTTGTGCCCACGTTGAACACTGTCCATGCCTCAAAGCAGCACACAGACAAGTCCTTCAAAGAACTGGGAATAGGTGGATGCAGACAGTGTACACGGTGCAGGATTTGCCTCTCTGCAATGTGCCACTCGCAGATGACACATTGTCCTGCATCCAGGAGGGCTTTGTTCTCTCTGGGGTGAAACCTCAGCCTTCAGGCTGTTAAATGCAATTGCAGAAGCTGGAAGGGTGAGGCACAGAGCCAGTTGTGTGAGCACACATATGATGGAAGCACACAGGACATGTATTCCATCACAGGGGATTGCTTGGGTCCCTTTGGATGGGCACAGGTTGGGACACAGCCATCACCTCCCCACCTGGTGCCAGGCAGCGCTCAGGCAGACAGTCTGTCCTCCAGCCCCTTTTAAAAGAAAAATTAGGAAATGGGAAAGAGAGGGGAAGGGGGAGGAGTGCTTCTAAAGCTCCCTCAAGAGCAGCTGCAGGCACAGGACACCTTGCAGCACACAGCCTGCAAGCACTGCTGCCAGTGGGATGCAGAGCCATGGAAGCCAGGGCTGCAGCACGTCCTGGCTCCAGCTGGGCAGTGTTCTCCTGACCCCTCTGCTCAGCAGACTGCAAAGCCTTCCCTGGGATTAAACACCTGCCTGACCATGGGAGCCACAGCAGGACAGGGGGCAGCTGGCCAGGACAGGTTCCTGACTCTCCTCTGCACTGGGCTGATCCACTGGCTCGTGCTTGGGAAAAACAAGGACGGCCGTGTGTGGCAGCCACATTCTCTGGACAGAGAGAGACATAATTCTCTCTCTCAGGGCTTTTTTTTCCTGGAAAAGCACAGGGAGAAGAAAGAGAAAACAATTCTTATCTGTATTCTCTGCTCCTGTTGTTTTTGCACATGAGGATTGTTTTGATTCCTTGGCCAATCACTCAAAGCTGTGTCCTGACTGTCTGGAGACAGTCATGAGTTTCCTTTAGTATGTAATTTAGTATAGTACAGTGTAGTATCTCTTCAATAATGTAATAAATTATAGTTTAATAAAGCAATTGTTCAGCCTTCTGAATCAATGGAGTCAGATGCCAATCATTTCCTTCATCAGGGGCGCCCTGCATTTCACAATACCAGTGGAGCAGCACCAGGGCAGAGAAAAGTGGGAGCAAACACCTGCAGGTGCAGCTTCTGCTGCTGTGGCAGAGATGTCTTGACCTCAGAGAGAAACCTGCTGCATCCCCACAGGGTCTGGAAGGGAAAAAGAAGCTACAGCTTACAATCAGCTTCCAGGGCCAGCTGTTCTTTTACATCACCATCGCTCACAGGTTTCCATCCCACGGCTGTGGCCGCCTCTTGTGATGTAGGTAGACCCTCAGAAAAGCAACCAGGGGTTGGATCCCCTTTGTTCTCCTCACTCAGACTGTGTCTTTTCCTTACCCCCTGCCTCCAGCCAGATGTGCTCAGTGCCTCTCTCCTGCCAGCTTTTGCCTTCACCCTGGTGTTCATTCAGCAATTCAATTCAGGAAGCTGATCCAGCTGAAATCCTCAGCGAGGAAAGAAAAAGAAGCTTCCAACCAGAATATAAGCACTGCCTTTGAACACACATACAAGAAAACCTTCCTAATTTGTTTTTAAAAAAAATAGAAGAAAGAAAGTGATTGAAGTGTCTTCATAAAAATTTCCTTTTATGTTGAAGAGAAGTGCCATAAAAATACCAACCTTCTTACACCATAAATTGAGTTGTAGAGGAGATGATGCCTTTACCAAAAGAGGCTGTATGGAATTCATCACTGGTTCACTCTTTTAAAATAAATCAGCTGGCAAAGTTGTGATGTGACCTACTTAATGTGTTGTCCTGAAAGTTGATGAGCATTTAAAATTTGTTCCCAAAGCCTGGAAAATGAGAGAAGGGGGGGGGGGGGGGAGAAATGCAGGCACCATATCCAAACCCCTGAGTTGAGATTCTGCCTTCTTTCAGACACTACAGGAGTCAGTAGCTGCAGCAGCAATGCTGCTTGAGAGAGGAAAACTGGGCTCCAGTGGCCCTCACAAGGAGATGCAGTCATCATCCTAGCTTAAAGCTGTTTCTAGCAGAGATTTGTTACATATATCCTGAGAAGTTTCCACTGATGGAGATTTTACTGCACACCTGAGCAAGCCTTCTTCCACACCACTAAGTTTTTGCAGAAGCCTCCTCCCTTTCTGCTCCCAGGGCACCCCTTTCTGCAGGTGACAGACACAGTGAGCAGCACCTTCCCTCTCTCCATGCCCTGCTGGAGCTGGAGCTGGAGCCTGTCACCGTCCCACACCCTTAATCTTGTAGCTCCTTGCACTTTCTCTCTTGCTCTCTTCTCACTTCCCCATTTTGATTCCCTTTCCACAAAACGTGGAGCCCAAACTTATTGGGGCTTTCTCTGCCAGGATACACTTTTGTGGATATGTTTTTGTCCCAGTGCACCACAGCTCCAACACACTCCTGCACATGTTTCAGGTTCAGTTCATGTCAGATTTGGAAAACTATCACAACTCGCTCAGAATCCATTTGCCTCTGTTATTATTGTCATAACCTAAGACTATACAGACTTTCATGTCCAAAAAAACAACAAAAAATATTCAAAAAACATTTTAAAAATATCCAAAAACATTAAAAATATCAAAAAACAAAAGCCAACCTAAAAAAAAAAAACCAAAAAAATCAAACACAATACTAGTCTCTCAAAAATCCCAAATCTCCCCACTCTTTCCCAGGTGAGACACTGAAGAACTCCCCTGATGATAAGTACAGCACTGCACCAAAAATGTGGCTCAAGGGCACCAGAAAACCAAAGGTTTTGCAAATAAGTCTTGGTGCTTTGACTAAAAATCCTTAAGAGGTTTAAAAGTGTGTTTGGGAATTTTATCTGCAGGGAGAGAAATCAATTACATCTACCTGGTTGTATTTATAGCAGCTTAACCTTCTTTGAGAGTTCCTTTATTCTCTGATTTGATAAGATTGTGGCCCTTTAATAAGCTGAAGCATTCATATCCTTATGACAATCTGGCACTGGAATTGTTTGCTTTAGCACTGCAGATTGCACAAGAGACATGAAAGGTTTCAGCGTAGCTGGAAAGTCACTTTTGATGAAATCACCCATCGCTCCAGGGGCTGCATTCTTTACAGTTTGTGCATACTGATGATATGTGTCTTCAGATGCCTTTTGGCAACCCCATGCCATTTTCAGAAACCCATCTGGGACTCAGGAACAAAGCAAATGCACACTAACATGAGGATGACAGAGCTGGCACAGCTGCTGGGTGGAATTTCTTTAAGGAAGCTCAATCACTTGTTCATTTTGCTGGCAGGAAAAGATAGGAAAATGATTGTTCCTGTTCTCAATGAACTTTGTGATATTGTTAAATCCCTCAGACAACATATAATTCATGGCAAAGCTATGGCAGAATTCCTTTGCACTTATCCACAGTGTGGCTCTCCCCCAAAACACAGATCTCTGTCCTCATTTCATACACAAAAATTGCCCAGATGAACAATAGCTCTAACTTTAGAGAAAAATCAGAACACTTGCCCTTTTTTTTTTTTTTTGTTTCAAAACTGCCAAAATTTATTATTATTATTCCATCAATGGAAAAAGTGCATCTTTTCTTGCAGACTCCATGCTGTGATATAGATTGGGGGGTGACTTCTGAAGAGAATTTTCCAGGTAATGGCTTGAGCTTTGCCCTGGAAACCCTGAAAGGGGAGGCCCAAATTATGCCCCATACCTGGCAGTGCCCCTGGGCACCAACAGCATCCAGCAGTGCTCCCAAGGCAGCATGAGGGCACATCCCTGAGCCAGAGCAGAGTGAGGAGGTGGCACTTACTCCAGCTCTGATCACCAACCCAGCCTAGATCTCCTCCCTGGGTGCCAGTGGATACTTGAGTGGCACCATGGATGTAGCCCCAGACTGCAAATCGTAATTCATACCTACCCCAGCTTTGCATTTCTTTTGGAGAAGAGCTGTGAATCACTGCAGTGGAGCCTTGTAGAGGAAATCCTCAGCCACAACAAAAAGGTTTCATGCTTTATCTCCTCCTCTCAAGTGTTTTAGCAGACAGACAGAGGATTTTCCTCCCAGTGACAACAATAACTACGCTCATTGAAGAAAAATATGTGGAACAGGAAGACCTACATTCCTTGGGTGAAAAATAAGAGTGGTCTGTGCCAACTGCATTTTTCAGGAACAACTCATCCACATGAAAAAATGGCTGCTGTGATAGTGTCCTGAACAGTGAGGCAATGGTAATGTGCTACATAACTGACAGATGGGAAAAGCAGAGGGAAAAACAAGGCTTGGTCTTTGTTTATTCCTAATATTCCACTATTAATATGCCCCTTTGACTCACATTTGAATGACTGCATCTTCCCCACTCCCTGCTCCTGCTGCTTTGTGTAGAAACTGTACCTTATTCCTAACTTTGCCATTCTCAGGAGTTTTATTGCTTTGTGTTTAAGAATATTCCTCTAATGAATCCTGATGTCTTGGGCTCTTCAGGGCATGGATTTGTAAAGCTTGTGCTTTCCAAATCATTTAGGTATAAACTTTACTTAATCTGTATGTTCCTAACTTAATTCAGCTTACCCAAAGGGTATGGCTTAAAGTGCAGCCTGGTAGTCCAGACAACTGTATTGTAATGATGATGATAATGATGAATTATTATTGTTATTAGTATTACTACTACTGTTGTTGTTGTTACTTTTATTTTTATTGTTATTACTATATTTAAAAGAGAGCTCAAAAGGGGGAATAAAGAGCTCAGGACTATTTCTTAACCTGAGATGAGCTCAGTTGGTTGGAGCATAGGTGCTCATAATACCAGGGTTGTGAGTTCAATCCCACTTAACAATTGGACTCCATGATGCCTTGTGGGTCCCTTCCAGCTCAGAATGTTTTGTGAATCTGTGAACCTCTTCTAAAGGGGAAAGAATGACAAGGACATCAGCCTCACATGTGAGATAAGGCAGCACCCACATTTCACAAAATTTAGAACACATTTAAAACACAAGGAAGGCATTTAAAACACAAGGAGAACACAGTTCCTGCTTTCTACCTGAGCACTGTCATCTTCAGAGCAGGACCCCATGGATGTTCTCCAGTTCCAGACTCCCTGATGGCACCAGTGCAAGTGCTCGTCCCACATCCAGTGGGTTTGCCCAAGTCACCCATGGCCATGACAGCAAAGGACAGTGTCTCCTTTAAACAGGGGTGCTCCTGACTCATTCCCATCCTGACAGATCTGCAGGAAACACAGGGCAACATCAAGGGCAGAAGAAGAGACTTTGCTGATGTGTGAAGGAGGAGGGGCAGCGCAGGGGCTCAGAGCGGGCACCAGAAGGAGCAGAGGCTGAGCCGTGCCAGTCCCACCAAGTAAAAACACTCAGCTCCCTTTCAGCCATTAAAATGAGTGAAGAGCAAGACTGTTTGGACAAACATCAGCCAAAAGAAACCTTGGAGGCAGTTAGAAGGCTACTGCTTCATACAATATAGACCATGTTTCCAAATACAAATATTACACTTGGCAGAGACACTCCTTTGCTTCATGAGTTATGTTGCACTTTTTGTTATGTTTAAGTTTGTGCAAGAGGTATAAATAGCTGGGCTGGTATTAAATGAGCTTTTCTTTTTTTTTTTTTTGGTTGCAAAATATCAAAATGGTCCCAGCTTTCATGGAACAAACACACACTATATTCCTGTGCCTGAATTTTTGTTGCTAATTACAGAAAATACCACGTAACTGACAAACAATGTTCAAGAGCCAGACGTGAAAAACACATCTTTCCTATATGAAGTCATTTTTTTTCAGAAAGTTGTCTGGAGGAGGGCATCTGGATCACCAGAGAATTGACATGTGTGCATACATGAGCCTTAGTGGCCTCACAGAGTTTGTGCTCACGCTGCGCTGTGGAAAGCGCCAAGTCCCAGCTGAGGAAGAGGGAGTGAGACAGAGGTTTAGGGTGTCAGTTTAGGGTTGACTCTGCTTCAGGGTGTCAGTCACAGCTGCTTTGGCTGATCCTGTATTCCCTAAGAGCAGAGGTAACAGGCAGTCCTGGTTGTGTCCTGGTTACAGACACAAGATTATTCTTTGTTCTACATATAGTGATAATTATGGGCACGAGGCAAATCCCAGCAACCATCCAAGCCTCTCCATCTCAACATGAGAAGATACTACAGCTTGAAGGCCAAGAGACACTTTGGTTTGTTCTTTGGTAAATCTGAGTGTGCATTAACATGAGAGCACAGCAGGGCCCTCACTAGGCAAATCCCCACTGCTTCTTTATCACCAACATCTACCTGGTTTAACCAATTACTACCTGAAAGGATGAAAGAGTTACTTTTACTGATGGCTGCAGATTGAACTGTCTAACATGGATGCAACATGAAATTACTGTCTTAGGTAAACCAGAGAGGAGAGTTCAAATATTGTTTAGCAAAGAAAAGGGTTATCAATTATGTCATCTATTCCCACTGAAGTCAATAATTATTTCCATTTTTAAGAAAAACTTACTAAATATCCCCAAGTTTTTTCAAGACCACCAAACCAATAGAGCAGACATTGACTGAAAATGTGAGATTGCTGATTAATGATCACAACTTCAGCAGCCCACAGAAAATGAATAATGCATACTGTTCAGTTGCAGGGATGTTAAAGGGAATGGCACACAAAATCCTTTGTTAAATAAAAGATATTTTGCTTGTGAGTGGACATGGGGAATGTGATTATTCAATGTGTCATGCAGGACCTTTCCATCCATTCATTCCACCTCAGCAGTCAGGTGAGAGCAACCAAGGAGAGTCTCACCTCACAGATGCTTTGAGGCTCAGATGTTGGAACAGCATCACATCAAATGCTTCAGGTTAACAGCAAAAAGTACAGGAAGAAACACAAAATCACTTTCTGCTCTAATCCCTCATGGTTTTGCTGATGGCCAGACCCACTCATCAGGAGCAGATGAGTGTGCATTGCATGACATCTTTATAAATAACTTGTTGACTGTTCTTCTGGCTATTTCCCCTTGTACTACTGTAGGGAAAAATATTGGTCACCACTATTGTGACCAATATATGTAGGGAAAAATATTCCTAAGAATTACTTTCAAAACCCCACAGAAATGTTGGTTTGTTGGTTGGTCCTGACACCACTGCATTTCAGGAAGTGTCCAACCAGTAACAGTCATCCTAGAGCAATCCTGCAGCCAGTCTCAGTTGAAAAACTTCTGCTTAACTCACAATCAATGGCTCTTGAGCTCATTTTCAGTTCACATTTTTGGCTGTGAGAAGTAGCTTGTATTTCAGCCAGCATGATAATCCCCAGAAAACAAGCTTAGAAAGAGCTGAGTTAGACTTACACAGCTCAGCACTCATTTTCTGCAAAAACAGCATCCCCCAAAACAAAGGTGTGGGGCAAAACAAACACACTGTGAACTAGAGAAGAGCCATTGCCTGTGTTTGCTTGCTGCCCTACTCATTTGGAAAAAAAGTGTATTTTTAACAACACAGAATTAGTGCAGGGTGGTGAACCCTAAGCTGTCATTAGAGGCTGCCAAATGAGCCAGCGTCCCCTGTGCTGGTGAATAAACAAGGGCTGAACAAACAAATAAACAGAGCAGGCAAGGGTGGCTTTTTGGCCTCCAGCACAAGTCAGTGGTGTGGGAGTGAAGAGAAACCCTGAGCTATTTTCTCTCTGCTTCCACACCAGACACTGGAAGGGGTGCCTGGGGTCCCCATCTGGACTGGTGAGATCAGCTCAGTTTCCTGTTTCCCTGTGGTTAAACCCATTGAAACATCATTCCACTCATAGAGGAGTCCCTTGCTATTGAAGAAGAACAACATGGAGTGAATTCAGCCTCTGGATGAATTAATCTGGTCAGTGAGATTGCTTTACAAACCAGGCAGATGCCAGTCCATCAGAGATGCAGAATGTATGAGCAGAGTTTTATATTTCTTAACATGCATTTCTTGCATGGAGCAGCATCCCAGCAGGAGCTGGGCCTGGGAACCCTCCTGTGCATGGTCAGACAAACCTGGGTGAGTGTAAAAATTGACATGCAGACCACTGTGTATGAATGGTCTGAGCTCTGTGCTCTGTGCCTTGCCCGTGCATGGTGACTTCAAACATTCTCAAATATTCTCTTCTCAATAACTTCCCTGGGAAATCAAATGCAAACCAGAGCTGTGACACCTCTCTGATAGTGGCCTTGCCAGCTGAGCTCAGATGAACTTCCCTGCATTCATATGGAGGAACAAAAATATCATCCTTCAGTTCCTTTCCCCAACCTGCCCACAAAAGCCTAGCAGAGTTTCTGCTAAAATTAAAATCTTACTCATGCACAGAGGAGGAAAAGAAAGGAGACTGAGAAAAACACGATGTACACAGACTTGGCAAACACCAGTCTTGGTTTCTGTGTGGGATTAGGACAGCCCAGCCAGGGTAAGTCCCTCTCTGGGCAATCTTACAGATATATTTATGGTAGTTGTGCTCCTGCTACAATTTTGTTTTCACATTTACACAGTACTCCACACCTTCTTACTCCATCTTCACCACGAATCCAAAATTGTCCATTTACTTTGAAGTCTTACTGACTCAACTCCTGCTTCCTCTCCTTGGCTAAGATAGTTCTGTTAAGAAAAGGTAACACCTTAAACATGCTTTCACTTTGCTTTTTGTGCTTACTTAAAGTTTTCGTCTCATTTTTTGAAGTGTAAAAACATCATCGTGTTAAACACATCTGTCAAAAGCAATAACTGCTTTGACTTGCCTATTGTTACCATAAAATCTCTCTGAATGACCTACAGAACTGACATGCCTCACACAGGCAACAAGGACAGAGTATGCCATGCATTTTAGGTTTTTTAAGTTATGATCTAAAGGTAGGAAAAAAGCAATGGGCTACCAATTGTCTGTTGACATTTGAGGTTTCTCCTCCTCCCTTCTCTGTGTAAAAGAGGTTCCTTCACAAATGAGGCTGGATCATATTGCATGCTGCTTTTGATAGCATGAGAAACAAAATATTTGCATCTATTTAGCTGGTAGAGTGCTTTCTCCTTTTATGGAAGGGAAAAAGCCTCTATGAAAAAATCAGAATATTTACTCTCATCATAAAGAATACTGATTTCTGATATTCTGAACATCTGATGCACTTAAAGAAGAAGATCCTTATAAAGTAAAATAATAAGCATCATTAAAAGATAAATGAATATTTGGATAAAATATATAAAGAATATATTAAATATATATATATATATATATATATATCATAAAATTAATAAAGCCCCATTCTTATTTTTATATTATTTTATATACGTGAGACCTGCCACATATGAAGTATCAATATTGAAAACATTCAGTATTTGATGTCAAGCAAGTTCATACCTATGCCACTAGTAGCTGGAAGAGGACAACACTTCCAGGAAGGCAGATAATTAATTTTTTTTAAGCAGAAATTCATATAAACCATACAAGGGAAAAACATTTGCTTGTGAGCATGTTTGTAGCCTTCATTTTTTAAATTGCTCCAGCTTTTGGACAATTTCAGGCAATGAAGCTGCCTTGGTTGATGCCAGTCTCAATCCTGCCTGGTGCCATCCGTGCAGCTGCTCAAGCCCAGCCACCAGGGAGGGGACTGAATGTGCCGGCACCCAGCACTGGGCTCCAGGTGCTTGGGAACAGAAAGGAGGATGTGTTGAATTTCACCCTCCCCGAGCAGCACGGGTTTTGCACAGCCTGCTTTACTCTCAGTTCTTCTCCGTTCTTCCCAGCCAGGGCAGGGTGGGATGCAGCCGGGCAGTCCCAGCTCCTGGTTTGCACCCCAAAACCGATGGCTTCACCCGGCAGATTGCCAGCAGTCCCAGGAGAAAACTCTGTTGGGATTCATGTGCACATGAGACACATCAGGCTGATTCTCTGCCCAGGACAGGAGCCCTGCTCACAGCTTCGCTCCCAAAGGTGCGAGGCAGGAGAGGGATGGAGCGGCAGGACGCGGTGTTACTAACACGCTACGCGTTAGTTACTAACACACTACGCGTGTCAGTGGCACTGCTGGAAGCGTGTCCCTGCCTGTGGTACCCTCCTGTGGCCAGGTCTGACATAGCAGCAGCCGGGCACCTGCGCTCCGAGCTGGGGAATCGGGAACGCCTTGGCTTGGAAGGGACCTTTACAGGTCAGAATCACAGAACCGCAGGGTTGGAAGAGACCTTCAAGATCATCGAGCCCAACCCGTTCCCTGACACCTCAACTAAACCGTGGCACTGAGTGCCACATCCAGGCTTTCTTTAAACACATCCAGGCATGGTGACTCCACCACCTCCCCGGGCAGACCATTCCAGAACTTATCACCTCTTCTGTAAAATCTTTTTCCTAAAATCCAACCTCTATTTCCCTTGAGACTGTGTCCTCTGGTTCTGTCACTGCTGCCTGGAGAAAGAGACCAACCCCACCTGACTATAACCACCCTTCAGGAAGGTCTGATCCAACCCCCCTGCAACAAGCAGAGACATCTTCAACCAGACCAGGCTGCTCTGAGCCCCATCCAGCCTCACCACGAATGTTTCCAGGGATGGGGAACCCGCCACCTGTCTGGGCAAGCTGTGCCAGTGTTTCAGCACAACCCTTCATCCACATGACTGCCCTGCCCTGCAATACCTCACCCCTGGTGATCATCATCCCTTGTGTTCATCCAAGCCACCCTCAGCACTGCTTGCTCCCCAGCAATCTCCACACCAGCTTGGTCCTTGGCCCCTGGTTTCGGAGCAGAGCCCTCTGTGAGCAGGGAGCTCCCAAGGGTCTGGCACGGGGCTCAGCATCTCCTGGCTCTGCTGCTCACTGGAGGCTGCCCAGAGGACTGGAGCTGTCCTTTCCACAGCTCCCAGCCAGGCACTGTGTAGGGATGGCTCCTGCCTCTTTTCTCTTATGATCCTATGGTCTGTGTGCATGGGCAGGGCTCAGAGCTCCCCCAGCCATTCCACACCACAGCCACCACCACTGTCTCTGCTTCCAGCAAGCACAGCCCCTGTCAGCCCTTGGCAGGCAGCTGCTGCTGCAGCTCCTGTGGCAAGTTTGGGCTGGAAAACCAAAGGAAACGGTGTGGGGGCACCTCATCACTGCCCAGATCTGCAGCATGCTCAGCAGGCACTGGGCACTCCTGATTTTGAAGGATGCTGAAGATGCAGGGGAGCCCAGAGATGCAGGAACTTTCCTGAGAGATCCCAGCAAATGGTGCCCCCTGCCCCCTGTCTATCATCTCCTTCCCAATGCCAGCAAAAGGCTGCTCTTCTTGCTGAAGGGGGGAAGGAGGAGAAGGATTATTATGTTTTAGCCTTTTTCTGATATGGCAAAGCAATGCCAACAGATGGAGCTGTACAGAGCAGAGACCGCTCACTTTGGCAGAGCGCAGGGGAAGCAGCAGCCGAGCATGGAATTCGAATTATTAAACATAATGAGAGATGAATCATCTCCAAGCAGGAGACAAGCTTTATTTACTATGCTCAAGTGAAAAATAAGTCTGTCAACAAAGCTATAGCCCAGAATGGGGGAATCCCAGGATTTCTCCATCCCTTCATGTGAGGATGTTCTGTCCCAGGAGAGAGGAAAGGCTCATCACAGCCCTTCAGCACAGGCTGGAGCCTCCAAGTCCTGAGCTGAACTCACACCATCACCCACCAGAGCTTCACATCAAAAGGATATATCATGCAGGACTTCTTCCTTCCCTAGCCTAATCCCAGACTTCAAAGCCTGGACACAAGGGCATGGCACAGAGCTTCCACCCATCATCTCCTTGGAGATGGATCAAAGTTCTCAGCTGAGCCCTCTTGCCTCACCCGAGGCCACAAGCACAACATGAAGACTCCAGAGCTCACCAGCAACCAGGAAAGCAGGGATGCAGGAGCAGCAGGCTATCAGGAGGGCAGAAAAAGGAAAGAGTCAACAGCAGGTGACCCTTTTTGGATTTGTATGCACAGACAGTGAATTTGAGAGCTGCATTGTTTCACCAAGAAATAAACTTACCTTTTTTAGCTAAACTTATAAACTTAAAAGTCCACTGTCATGTCAGTGCATTTTTTTCCCCCTGACAAGATGGACTAAAACAAAATGTACCTTGTATCCTCACTGGCACGTGACTAATAAGAACAAGGTCTTACAGCCTATCTGCATGGGAGATAGAAATAATTAGAATATTTCACATGTGGAGGACATGTCAGCTCTCATTTGAAAGAATTTTTCCTTTTTGGTATTTTTAGGTAAGGAGAATTAGTTAGCAGGAAGGGAAAAGGGCCTATATCTTCTTTCCAGCCATATGAAAGTTTTCAGCAAAGAAGAAGCAAAAGCTAATGTGGCCTTTCACTTACAAGCCCTGTTCAAAAAAGTCATTGTATCTACTTTTATGTCATGAACAGAGGATTTTTCGTGGCAAAATTACATGAACATTGTACTGGTCTCTGCAAAAGGACTGCATGAAGCAACATCTTTGATGGAGAATTCTCAGGGGCAGAAAAAATAAACTCACCAGAAAGTACAAAAAGCAGGGATGGCTCCTTTGCCCCCTTCACCAGCTCCCCTGCTGCCAGCAGGGATGCAGTTCCCTCTACAGGTAATACTCAGTATAAGACTGGCAATACTGTGCAGGTGATTTTTACCAGTTGTGAAAAATCTGAGAAACTAAATAGGCAAAAAAACTGGTGAAAATAAATAGAAATAAACATTCAAAATTTTTGTACCAGCTCATTTGTGAATGAAGCTGTTCTGTAATCACTGGATCGAACAATGCCTGGTTACTTCCACATTTGTGCCAACAGAGCTCACAGCAACCTACACTTTAGCCCTAACTGGGAAAAAAGTCCTGTGCAAAGGCTTTTGTGGGCATGGATCCTCAAGGGACTCCTCAGGCTCCTTTCAATTCAGGAACTTGATGCATTTCCTTGTTCTTTCTAGCCACACACATTCATTTCACAGGGGAAATTTAATTATTGACCCTCTGTTAATAGTATTCAAGTGAAACAAGTGATGGTGCTGGAGAAAGAGAAAATAAAGATGAAAAGAGTGGAGAGAACAGGACAAAGAGGACATGAATAAAGATGACACATGCACATAGAATTCAGGAGACCATTGGCCTGAAAGAACCTGCACCTAGGATTTCCAAATGAATAGCTAATCACATTCACTAGCCAGCCTGGCCACCATTATTACTAAAAAACCCATAAAAATGTAGTTTTTGGAGCCTCTGACTTTTTTTAAGTGGAGACTTCAAGAATTTTCCCAGCAAATTATTCTGCTGATTCTTGGCAGTGATGCAGAAGGGTGCATCAGAGTGATGGATACAGGGTTTAGCACTCCCAGCGCCCTGAGAGCACATCACCAAACTGTGGCACTCAGGAAGCATCCCAAAGACATTATGACATGTCCTGGGGGCAGGGCTTGGGCAAGGTGAGAGGTACAACTCAGTTTGGGAGGAAAACAAAATCAACAGGTCTTGTTTTCTTCATTACCTCTCCAGAGGGGTAAAAGGAAGGTTTTTACCACTCTGTGAGTGCCATTTGTGAGACCAGCTAACATGGGCTGGTTCTACTGCAGGCAAATGGATGGAGGGTTGGAATTGGAACTAGTTTGAAGCCAAAGCACAGGGGAGTGTTGAAAGTTTACCCATTTCTTCAGACACCTGAATATATTTGGGTGCTATTCTCTGCAGGGTTAGCTCCTATTGACTACCTGACATGGGCTTGGCATCCCCACAGAAGGAAAAGCATCTTTGTTTCAAATTAATTTGTGTGACTTTAGAGATACCTAAAGTGAAAGTGCTTTAGCAAGGCAAAAGCAAAGGCATCTTAGTTTCAAAACTGAAAACAAGTAAAACAGAAAAGTACCAAAAGAAGAAAACAGCATTCGCTCATACCTGAACTTAAAATTCTGTCTGTCACACTTTGGAGAACAGGGAAATTCATTTGCCTTCTGCCTCTTGTGTATTAACAGTGAACTTTTTGCCTGGTTTCTGTTATTCATTTTTAGTTGGGTGTTTCCCTATTTTTGAGTTCTTTCCTAATTCAGGTACCTCCCTAATGCTGGTGAAGATTCTTGAAACTTATCTGGAAATAACTATTCTTTTGATGTACAAATAGAATACTCAAAAAAATGTTTTTTCTATCCATTAAACCGTTTTCCTGAGGAATTAATGGAATTGCAGTCATCTAATTGCAACAGATTACAAATCATCTATCATACAGCATTCTCTGCTGTGCCATGGCATTGTCTTTTGGTTGGATACATTTCCTTTCATGGACATTAGGTGACATGTTGATACAATAAAATGGGGTTTGAAACAATATCCCTCCCCTCCACAGACACACAATTAGTTTCAAAGGCCATCATGGGCACAACACTGATCATTAATTACCTCAAGCCTCAGCCTGTTCTTATCTCCCCAGAGGAGTTCACTGCCTCTAAATTTTAGAAACTGTTTCTTCATCGGATCAAGAATTGTACTTCACTAGGATTCCCATAAAATCAGCCACAAATTCAATTTTATAAACATGGCAATATTTTCCCAACAAGATCCGTGGTGCCTTGTAGCAGGGATGGACTGGAAGCAGTAAGAGCAACATCCAACACAAAGAAGAATCAACAGTGAGTGGGATGATGGGAGCAGTTTCATTTTATACCCAATTTAACATCAGCAAAAGGCAAGTCTTTTTGTCTTCCCTATCCCTCTTCCAGCCATGCATTCCTGTGTTTCCTTTACAAAGTCATGTAGCTGCAGGGCCCAAAAATATCAGCCCCCTGGCCCAAGCAAAAATTAACCTACCAGAAGAATATTTCCTGCAAAATTTTACTCTTTGGATATAATCCTGAAGAGAATCATGGCTGCAGATACAATTGATATTGGTGCCATCATGGGTAGAACAAACTCAACTAGGTGAAAATCAATTTAATGCATGGCTACTTAAAATAGGTTTGGATAGCAATAGAGAAAGACAAATTAAAACACCACCTTCCCTCATATTCTCTTTCCCAGGCTCAATGTTACTCCCTCATCCATAACTCCTGCATCGTCTCCTGCAAGAAGGGCTTGTGGGGCTGTTGCTCACATATTTTTCTCACTCCTTGCTACCCATCCTTCTTCTCACAGCCAGGGCCTTTACAGCTGTCCACAGTGGAATACTAGAGACCAGAGTTTACTCTTAGCTGCAAAAAGCAGCAGTCTTTTCAAGCATGGACAATTTGATGTCAAATCTCAAGCTGACAGGGAGCAGGACTAGGAGATCTCCAACACAGAATTGCATTGTGGGGCTGTTATCAGTCACAACTCACATTTTAAGGAAAAAAATTCTAAAAACTATGTTCAGTAGGATTTCTATCAGAGGTCCAGTGCATACTGAGGATGTTACAATCCAGGCTGGTTTCCTGGCTTATCACACTGACCTGGGACACAGTGGTTTGCCACAGGTGAGTTGTACCATGGGAATCCTTGCCCAAGGTTGTGCTCTGATAGGTTGTTGTTAATACCATTCACACACATGTACCTGAAATGAAACCAGGGCTGCAGAAATGATCATCTTTAGGAAAATTTGCAAATTATGAAACAGTGCCGACAGCCCTTTAGCTCCTTTTGGTGCAGTCATTGCTCAGCTACAGCAGATTATTTGCCCAGAGGAGTCTGTGGTTTGGCTCTTCCCTTCGGCTTGCTGGAGCCCTACACACCCAATAGATATTCCCAGATAATCAAAAAAATGAGTCATCAAAACATCTCACACAACCTCATTTCTGAAGCCTTCAGTATTGGCATTAAGGGACTCATAAAGTTGGAGTCCTCTAAGACAAATACCTTCAAGGATGACATCCTGGCTCCACTGAAGCTGATGGCTGAGCTCCAAAGTGACACTTTCTGAAAATGGCATTTCCCTTTGAAAGGCTTTTTGTTTCAGAAAGATGAGCTTAGCTGGTCTCTATCCCTATGCCTTAGTGGATATTTGCAGCAATACACCATAATCACTGAGACCTCAGAGGTAAGGGAGGGTAGGATGGCACAAGGCCAAGGGAAAGCAGGTCCCACCTTACCTGCCACTCCTGCTAACACAATTTATTTACTTCATTAGGCACACAGGAGTGGGTAACAAGACACATCTCTTGTGTTTAAATCCCTGCCAAGTGATGGTAATGGTCTTTATGGGGATTTAAGCCCCAGGTTATGTGGAATGTGTACAATCTAATCTGTGTCACTGTAAAATCTAAACCAATAAAAGTCAGTGTACAAGTCCTCCTTATCTCTGTGTTATCTTCCAATAGAGTGAATAAACAAGCAGGGGGCTCTAACAGTAGCAAAACCTCCCACAAGCTTTCCTGTAAAAAATGAGCAAAAAGAAAAGAGGTAAGTTTAATTAATCAGTAATAAAAATCTGTCCTTAGACCCACTACCTGAGTCCTTTGCCACCATCTTCCATATAAAATCTCAACACAATTTCCTGCAAGTTACAGGTTCTCAGCATTTCTTGGCTGATTGGCCTCTGGTATGAGGCAGTGGCCCTGTCCCAACCCTCCTGCAAGGAATCTACAAAACCTCTGCTGACACTACATGGAGGCTAAAAGCCACAGAAATTGTGTTTGTCTTCCCTTTGCTGTAAACCAAAACAAATCTTTCACAGGAAAACCAAGTCTAAGGGAGCAGTTCATACTTTGTCTCTTCAAATATCCCTTGGAAGCCAGGCCCTAATAGCATCTGAAGGATATATAAATTCTTTGAAAACCCAGGTTTCTTGGTTAGTGTCTCTTATTCTTTTTTTCCTTCAAAATAATTTTGTTTTTCTTCTACCACTTTCCATTGATTTCTGCTCTCCCCTACTGGCAAATTTATTCTGTATACTCTGCTAACAAGAGCCTTTACTTCCCTACCCAGCTACAGCATAAACTTTCCCTTCAACTCTTCAATTCTCTCCTAAACCTTCTATCAACCAAGCTGACCTGAAAACCAGGTTCTATGCCGATTTTAATATGAAAAAGTGACTCTCTACTAAGAGGATGGGATGTCAGCCACCCAGAATGACACTGATCCCAGTTCTGCTAGTGGCAAACCTTCTGAGACAGACAGTGCTCAGTTATTTGCACGCACAAAGCTGTAAAAACTGGCCAATTTAGTGGCTTTCAACAGATAAATCCCGCTACCACTGAAGGACAGAACTCTTGATATATCTCACTGACTCAAAGTAAACGACTCACATAACAACTGGAAGAAAAAGAAATCATTAAATTGCAAACTTTCACTTTAACAAGCATGTTAAAGTCTCATAACACACTTGAGAGCTTCCCATCTAACCCTGCATCACTCTGCTCAAAACTGGGTTACAAAGACTGTCCAGTTGCACAATTACCCCTGTGAAATATTGTACCTGTAAAGCCATAACCAACAATTCCTTTGGCTACTTTTTCTATATTCTGCTTTTAATTCACATTTTAAGCAACAACAGCAGTTACCCCAACCAAGCTAGTAACCCTAGGTTTATTACCAACTTTGTTTTCTTTTAGGCTTCCTTGTTTTCACAGCACTTTCTGTATTGTCCTTCACAGGTGAATGGCTGCAGTTCTCCTAAACCAAGTCCTCTCATCCTCTACCTCAGTCAAATCTCAAATGCCACAGTATTTCCAGAGGTTAATTTACAAGCAGAAAAGCATAGTCTTCATTTCTACAGAACTGTAAAGAGTTTTTAATTTAAAAAACCCAACCCAACTAACCAACCAAAAAAAATACCAACAACTGGAATTCAAATCACCTCTTAAGTTTTTTTTTTAGTGTAACAAGCCTATCTTCCATAGCTTGCTCAGTTGGAGCCCTTTGAAATCACTCATTGCAGGCTTGTGCTGCTAAGGCTCAGGAGCAAAGTAAAGTGGGTTATCTGTCAGGTTTGGTTTAGCCTATTAGAAACTTTAAGCAAGAAAATTCATTATGGCTGAAGACTGAACAGGACTACTCTGGCACTGACCGGTCCGCTGATCCTTTAGGACATGTAATTGTGTCTTTGAGTATAAAATTGACAGCATTCAAATTTTATTTCTATGTATTTCACTTGCTCACCCTTCCTTTATAATTTCAGCAGCTATTGCTACCCACTGTGTCATTTCCTCTTGGGCTGTATCTGCTTGTGCCAGTGGCAATGGTTACTCACCACACACAGGGCTTACAGAACACATCATTGCAGTGTCCCTCCTCACCACTTATATTTCATGAGCCTCTTTTAAGCTCAAAATAGAGCTAGTAGCACAATT
Source organism: Molothrus ater (assembly GCF_012460135.2). Classification (NCBI taxonomy): domain Eukaryota; kingdom Metazoa; phylum Chordata; class Aves; order Passeriformes; family Icteridae; genus Molothrus; species Molothrus ater. The sequence continues at coordinate 9,157,768 of NC_050480.2, read as the reverse complement.
AGATGCATAATTAAAGTTGTGTAAGATATTTCATTGGTTTAAGTGGGAGTTTGATAGGAAATTCTGCTCCTGTCAGTCTTCACAATTACTGATAGCAAATTCATACATGCTAAGATGGTTTTCTTCTCATATGTACCTTAGGTAGAAAACTCTGCACCAAAAGGAAGAAAAAAAAATTGATTGGAGTACTGTATAGATACAAAAATAAAGTAAAAACAAACTACAGAAATCCTACGCTAGAATCCAAACCTCCAAAAAGAGAGATTAAGCAAGTAAAGGGAATCAAGCATTTATGAATTTACATTTTACAATGGCATGAAAGAGTGAATTTATGTCAAAATCTCTATATGATGTCAGTACAGAAAAGCACTTTTATTCTAAAAGCAGGCTAACACTGTTCCTTTAGCTTTTCTAACAACAAGGCCATTTTCAAATTTGGCTATTTACAAGCCCATATACATGATCTTCAATTTTTTACTCACTACACAGGGAAGGGGTCCTTCACTTCCTCAGACCACAAGGGTACCACTAAGGATCCAACTTTAAGCACTGTATTTCAGCACAAACTATTTCAAGACAGGCACATTCCACGCTGCTGTTGTGCAATCTGGAAAGCTGCTGTTTAATATTTTTTACAGAACTGTACTGAAATATCTTCAACTATAGGGCTACACTGAGGTCACAATTAAAAAACCATACACAGATGACAGTTTCTCAATGTATGCTGTAGTATAATAGTGAAAATTAACTCAGGCCATTAAAAAAATTTTATTCTTTTCCATGAAAGATTGGTACTACAATCAATATAACCATTTCATCAGTCAAGTATGTCTGTTATAGGCAGGCACAATATTACAAAACAGGCAAGTACAATGCCTGATTAAGCAAATACAGTCTGAATATCTATTCATCCACTATTTCTGAAAACAGAATTATCAAATATCCACCAGGGAAAAGGATGAACTATTTTAGTTTCTCTTTGGCATACTTCTCAGGACAATGAATCAATTACAAAAGTCTTCTATTGCTGCCAGTGCTGTGAAGGAAAAAGAACTGAGTGGAAGGTTTCATGTCAGAACTCGCTTTTTGGACTTGGGCAACCTGGCTCACATAGCCAAACTGGTGACAAATGACAGTTCAGCTGCCAATGCTTCAGGAGGCAGACAAGGATTACATTGTTTTACACTGCAGGTCTGTTCAAGGTATCAAAAGAGTTACAGTAAATTTCTGCACAGTACATACATATTACACACAGTTATAAATACCCATGCTGCGGCTGGACACGAGGAAGTTGCTTTACCAACACGAAAGCTCAGTATCAGACCTCCCACCAGCCACTTGATACACATTGCACTTCCCATCCAGTAATATGTTCATTTCTGTACCTCTCTTAAAAATAGATTTAAAGCAGAAGTGAAGAATAATATTGAATCTTTCCATAAACTTTGTTTTCTTATTTACACTGTAATATTCCATTATACATAAAGACTGCGTAACGATACATTATCTTCATATAGCTTTTTGCAATACATACAGCTTGGAGCTATTAACATCTTGGTTTGAGAACACAGATATGACCTATAAGACTATTCAAAAACAATTTGAGCCTTAATTTTGCTCTAGTTTGTTTCACTGAAACCATTCTTTGAACAAAAAAAGAATCCTCCTTACTGGAGAGGAAAAAAACAACTCATGTTTAAATCACCTCTGGATTTCTTTAAACCACTAAGAAACTTAGAAACCATAATAATTTTTTGCATAATTATAAAGCCACTTCAAAGGCCTGTTACTTTTAAATTTAGAATATGAATGACAATTGTGACCATATCTTTAAATTATTTTTTTCTTAACTTTTGGTAATCTTTCAACACAGAAAAATGAAAATGCATTATTATATTATAATGCATTATCATTAATTATACATGATCTTTGCACAACTGGGGAGTGTTCCTATTTTATTCGTGAGACAAAATGAACATGCATACAACCCCCATTCACAGAGTGAGAACATAAACTACAGCAGCACTTGTCTCAAGTTGTGGTGCACATGGTTGCAATACGGAGTATAAAACAAAAGCAGAATTTCCAACATCTGTTAAAACACAAAAAAAACCTTATTGTACAAAGAGTCATTCACATTCTCTGCAATGAAGTGAAGAATCAGCTGCTTTCTGGACTCTCCAGCCTGCAAACCCCTCCTTCTATTGCCACAGACTGTCCTGCCACAGCTCCAGGAGGAAGTCTTGAAATGTGAGTCTGGAAAAGTCAAGAGAATATTATGGACTGAGAAAAGGCAAAATTATGCAGGACAAAGTAAGCTTGTAAGTATTGAACTATTAAGCTGTTCCCTCAGTGAAGTCTGAGGACAAACTACAAAGCAACTTGAAAAGCAACTGAGATTCTTTTTCTATTTTGTTTGCATTAATGTTTAACACATGAAGAGAAAGACCATGACAGATGCATAGAAAAGGCAAATTGGATGAATCAATGCACTGAAAGTAGAAAGAAATATCCAGAGTGAAGACAAAAGAAAATACTTCTGGCATCTCATGGTTTATAGGTCTGTTTCTTAGGGTGATTCAGAAGTCTTTACTACCACATACAGAAATACACCTTCGAGAAACCTCAGACAGAGTTAAATACTTGACAAACTAACACTTCAGAGGATAAGGCTACTGCAATAATCAGGATGCAAGTAAGAAATTTCTCTGCATAAAATACCTACACATCCACCTAAAAAACTCCAAAGACTTCCCGTTGCCAGCCACCAAATAAATCAACCCAAGAAACAATTTGTGTTTCTGCCAATAGGCATCTTTTCCACAGAAAGTTTTAAAAGCCTTTGAGAAGGCACTGGAATATTTCAGCCAGAAGTGGGTACATTTGTCTGTGTACACAAGACTCCAGTTTATAACTGAATTGCAACTCAGTGACCCTAAAAATCTGTTAATTATCCTTTATATACTGGGGTATGTTTTATTACTGATGGGCAAATGCATCTGCTTATGAAAAGATACTTTGACTCACTGTTAAGAGTAGTGACTTTTTATCACCCTTTGCACATGTTTCTACACTGTGAAAACTGCTCATGTTCTATTAAATTAGGAACTAGAAATGATTCCTACTATGGTATAAAGCTTACAACATAATGTTGCTGGCATTTAGAAACTACAGCCTCCTCTAAGTGCAACCCAGCACATATTTGTTTGTACATACATTATCCCATTTAAAAGATTTAGTAGTTGCAAAATGTATCACTTGCAATGAGGGAATGTTTGTTAACATTGTTAAGGGGTTGTCATAAAAAGTACCAATGTAAAAGTTCAGTAAGAAAAATTTGCATCAATTGAGCAGAAAGTGATTTGAGACTCTAAACTCAGCTCATTACATTGAAGAAACATTTTGTGTCTTGAGCAGCTTCTTTTAATTCCTTTCTTAATAAGGGGGGCATCCTGCTGCCTGCACTTAGGTAGCCTTGTTTTCAGTTAAATCACAGAATAAGATTAAATTTAAAACATTTCAATGTTTTAATTTCATTGCTAAAACTTTGGTCTCTTGTTTTCCTGCTTGATATATGAACATATTCCTACTTTCAGAACAATTTCAGTTACAATTGTGATTTGCCACTCCAAGAAGCAAATAATCTGTTCAAATCTGTTACAGTTTCCCTCAAAATGTAACTGACAATTTTTCTGTAGATGTCATTTCACAAATTAAAAAAAAAATTAAATTAGCAAAATCAAGTGGAAGAAAGGTATGTTTTATTCTATGACTGACAGATCCATGATATTTTCCCGATATTTTCCTAGGTCTGTAAAAATTTTTAAATGAAAAGGATGACAGTATAAAAGGAGCACAGTTTGATGGGCATGGTAGCAAATTTGTTTCCTCAGAGGAAGAATGCTACTTGCTCAGTGAGGTACTGCAATCAGAGCAAACCAGTAAATTAATGCTAATGAGTTTTTGAGCAAGGGGAAGAAAATGTACAAGAGGGGATAAGCAGGTGGTCACTATCTATTAATACATTAGCAAGTATCTATGCTTAAACAGCCACCCAAACCACATTTCCTACAGAAAACCTCATTTCCTATGTCAGGAGGAACACATTCCCCATCCACAAGACCCCAAACCACTGTGCACCAGCATCTGAAGATTTCCATTTACAGAAACACTGAAACCACACATAACAAAGCATTTCTTAAAGCCTTTACTTGCATCCTGTTTATTTGCATACTTTCTATGATGGAGTAAATAGAGATCTGGTTTACACTGACTACTTTTTATTACTTTCACCAATGGCTGCCCTGTGTAGAACAAAACTGAGACAGATTTTAAGATGATAATGTTCAAGATGTTACTTAATAAATAATTTGAAAGGGTAACATTGCTATGTCAAGACAACTGTAGAAAACTCCCAAATGAATTCTTACATTTATATCTCCCTTGTTCTTAACCATATGAACAAACTCCAGTAAATAAAAAGAAACATCAAAGAACACAGAATATTTTTAAATTAACCACAGTACTTATTTGTAAATTTGTTACATTTTTATATCCCAACATCATATTTTACATTAAGCCCAGATTGTATAGTCAATTAGGTTTAGAGTCTAGAAACTTAAAAATAAAAAGCAAACAAAAAAGAAGAACACTGGAAAGGTTTTAATTGAACTCAATTAGTCTGTCAGCTTTACAAGTCGAATGAACCCACACCTGGAAGAAATTGTGCCTGGGACCACAAAAAAAAAAGGAAAATAAAAATTTTTCCTGAATTAATCCTCCACTCAACTCCACAGAAGACACTCTTTGAGGAAAGTGCACGTCAAAGAATGGTAGATTAAGAATGATGAGTTATCCACATCTTCAGCTTCATATATAGGCATTTTACAGTCCCAAGAATATTCTGATTTGCCTTCCCAGAGAAAAGCAAGGTTGGTGAGGGTCCAGTAGGAGATGAGGTACCAACACCTGGGACACCAGTCTGTCAACTGCAGATTTTTGCTGCAGCTTTGAGGAGGAACCTCTTGTCCACAGTTCCACAGGAAAAAAGGTAAATGCTGGAAGGAACATTTGATCTTTTGCTTCCTACCCCTCTATAAAGCCCAGAAGAGCTAACCAATCTTCTGATGCTGATTCTTGCTCTGTGTTCTTGCCATCCAAACACTCAGTGTTTCCCTCTTTCCCTCCTAACCAAACCTACATCATGGAACTACTGATCCCAACCCCAGTGCTGCAGACACTGGAATGTAATTCTCTCCCAGTGCTTTCTGATGCACACTGCAAAGTTCCCTACCTAAAAAACTAATAGCTCTTTCTGGAATTCATGGAATACAACACCTATAGGAACAATATATGGTTTCATCTTTTTGACTTCTATTACTTCATGTCTCGTAGACAAGGATTCTGAAAAAACCTTGAGACCAAGGAATATGAAAAATATTTTCTTTTAAAGAACTAGTCTCCTCCATCTATTCACATAAAAGTATCAGTTTTTCACAGCAACTTAGAGAATTTTTCTTTCATTAAAAGCATAAATACAATATTAAATGAATATATAAAATTTCAGCCAAGCATGAGAAAGCTGAAATCAATCAAACACTGCCAAGAGGACAGAGTACAACTACCAGATGGCAGCACATTCAGTTCTTAAGCAAATCTAGGGAGTACTTCCTGTGTTTAGCACTCTTATTACACACTCAGGATGTGCTTTAGACAGAATAATTTATAAAACAAACTTTTTCCATTCATTACACTATAGAGATGAAATATAATGAAAGACCAAAGGTACCATATCCTTAAGGAAATTGCTTTCTACAGCTTTGCTCCCTGAAAAAAAGAGTACCACCAAACTCACATATTCTTTAGCAATTTGGAGCCTTCTAGCTGGGTACACACTTCCACCATCAGAACCATCTGACCACACATTCTGAATTTACTTTCTAAAATAAATTAAGAGTTAAGAGCCCATTTTGGCAGCAACTCTGCTGCTCTGTCTCCTGGTAATCTCTCCTCCACCACGGTTTGTATGTACACCTGTAGTACAGGAAGAGAAGGTGCCCCAGTAAATACTGGCAACTGCTGCTATCAGAAAATGCCATGTGCATCTTGTTTGGTGAAACCTTAATAAAGAAAAAAATGGGAAACAAATAGAAAGAGAGGATCCAGAGAATTGTCCTTGTTGAGCAACAACAGAAAGACACAGTGATGGGGTAATTCTGGTCTCACTGCACTGAAAATAATGATTTTACATACAGGTTGCTTATGAAGTTAACAGTTTTCCAAGCTGAAATTCATTCTGTGGGTAAGTATGTTACTATAAACTATTTATGTATCTAATTAAATCACTCATACCTGTATCAAGACAGCCTAATGACACATCCCAACCAATCATCAATCAGCTCAGCATCCCAGGGTTTTGTAGAGGTATTCTAAAACCCTGTCACAAATCTTCAAATGTGATTTGTATCATTGTGAATTGCAGGTGCTAAGGTTATTGCATTTATATTTGCAGAGCTGCACACACAGTCCCATCTTCCCTTTTCCCCTCTCTCAGCCAAATCCAGGGAGAGTTCCAGAACTACTGGCTTTATGCAAGAGCCCAACCCAAAAAGTGAATTTCTCTTCTCATATCAGAGCCAGTTAACTTCCATGAAGGTCTATGAGCCAAACATTTTAACTGGTATCTTAGCACAAATAGGTTTCTATTCGTTTCCAACAAACAGAAAAACGTTTTTTTATGAGAGAACTGGATGCAAAGAGTAGTTTTCAAATTAAAATTTCTGACTGATTCCCCAGTCTCCAGACAAGCATGAAGATTAAAGGAAATAAGTAGAACAGTGACATAGACTTCTCCTGTCTCATGAAGTTAAAAGAGTGCCTCTGTAGTCTGAAATGAATGACTGAATTATTTGACTTCATATTTCTGCTCACTAAACAGGCTTGGTAAATTTTTCCACTAATTTTCAAATTAGAATTAGGATTCTTTCAAGATGTGTTTCTTCACCCAACGAGCACTGGAAAGCTGCCCTTCTCCTGACAAAGGGCTTTCACAGACCTTTCACTCACAAAGTCAAATACAGAAGCTCATCCTCAGAAAACCAACAGCAATTGCTACAATCAGTGTTTGTCACATGTATCACTTCAAACACAGAGGGAAGGACTTTTGCTAAATTTTACAACGTCAGTAAAGGCAAGTAAATCTGATGATGACAGCTTACATCTCCACAGGAAAAGTGAACTGGAGATGGTCTCCCTGTCCACCATGTTTATGTTTGCTCATAGTGGCAGATGAAATTAGCTGTCAAAGATAAAAATTTCTGTTTGAACATTGCAACCACAATGTTTGGTGTGGACAGGAGCTGCTGCGAACACAGCAATATGCAACACTCCCCACTAATGCTGCACTATGTCTTGCAAAGCATTGGGAATTTGGTTCATTTGAGAATGGAAAGAACAGCTTATGTAGCTTATGCATTATTAAAACCTGCCATAACATAAAGCTTAGCAGTTCATGTTATAGTAACTGAACAGCTGCCAAAAAGAGATTTAAACTGGCAACTGAATTGGATTATGTTCAATATTGCAACTGGGCTTTTTAAATTTGCTGTCTAAGTCATCCAGCTGTTAGAAGAACTAAAACCTATGAGTCTGAACTACTACTCAAAAATATTGCAACATTTACAGTAATTGCCAAAGTTTGCAGTATTTATAGAGATCATATAGCAGATTTATAAATACTAAGAAACATAGTGAGCTGATAAATGATTTCAAATACTTAAACAAAATAAATTACTGAAAGTGCATTTTGCTGGTATTGAGACTGGATCTTGCACTGGGAAAAAAGGACTTGGATTTCAAATACCATTGAAAACAAAGTGAGGAATTACCTATCTTCAAGCAGAAAAATCAGCCACCAGCAACTACTCTCAAACACCATGACAAGACACTGCTCAGATTCAGGAAAAAGTAACTATCCCAGCCACTTACACTTTCTGCATACAGAATACTGCAGGGCTTGAGTAAACAAATACTCTGCAGACCCTGCCTGAGAATAAAGGGCCCCTGTCTGACTTTGCACAGATACACAACATGAAATCAAGGAAAGGCTGCCTACCCATAGCCAGAACCTTCAAGAGATGTCGTTGGTATGAGAACTCACATTGCAGGCATGCACTGCACTCTCATTTGAGATTGAAGAATTTATTTTCCTTTGAAGCATCCTCCATTGAGCAAGCAGACATGGAACAAGAAGATATGAAGTCTTTGTAACCAAGAAGAGTCAATTAACTTGTGCAACCTAACCATTATCACTCTTCCTTCCTGTTCCTCACTTTAAGCTAAAATCACATTATGGGTGAATTGAGGAATTATTTCTTCCCACCCCAAATTACATGGCAGAGGGTCTGCAAGCCCTTTGTGCAAACTTACACTCAAATTGCTCCACCAAATGCTACATAAACTGTTAAGACCTAAAGTATTGCACATCATCCATGACAGTATGGACAGAGCTGCAAGAAGCAGCACCTTAGAGCAGATCTACTTCCCTAGTGGTGACAACAAAAATGCATCAGCTGTTAGAACATAACCCAGTCAGTTCAGGAAAATATGAAATGATAACTGAACCCTGCAGAGTTATCAATGGGTCAGCGTTATCAATGTTAAAGAAGTCAGAGTTCTGGTAACATGGTGATCTTTTTAGCTGACGCTATGAACAGTTGTTAGATCTATTATGGATCCATAAAAACCCCAAGCATCTGGAAGGTTGTTCTGAAGACCAACTAGTATCTCATCTCAGAAAGAGAAGAAAATTTGGACTGGAAAAAGAAATAATTGCTTAAATTCATAGCAAGTAATTTATGAGTCAATAACACAATAACAAAAAAAAATCTCCTCAGTTCATGCAGTTATTTAATCCCCCAGTCCTTCACTCTAGAAGTCATAACCTTTTGGATGCAGCAGTTACTGCTACAAGAGGAGCTGTGTGAATACAGAGGGAACCCACAACTTAGTATTTTCTATCTATCTATTAGATATCTAATATATCTAATATCTATTCTATGCATTCTCACAGCTGCAGCCAGAAACTTTTGCTGCAGCCCAGAATATTCCAACCGCCTCATAAATGGATAGAAAGAGTTGAGCATCAGCTACTGTGACCATTCCACCATCACAGAGGTGGCAATACGAGACCTCTGCTTCAAGAGATCTTGGGAAGCCCATTCATCTTGCAAAGAAGAAGGCTGATGTTGAAACAATCTGTCACAGTATTTTCTCAGGAAGGTTTGGTTCCAGAAACTCCTAAACCAGAGTGTCTCTGCCCCTTAGGCTCATGATAACTGAGGCTCCCAAGCACCAGCCTGGGTTAGGTGCAGCACCAGCTGGTGCAGGGTAGTTCAAGAAGAGCCAAAACGCTGAGATGAAAAGATTTGTCACATCCAACTTGTGACAAATGCTGGCACCAAGTGATTTTGAAGCTGCTTGTGTTGAGAAGGATGACAAGAAAAAAAGAAAAGCACAGTTGAAGCAGCTATGATCTGCTTTGATTAGCTGTTTGTGGCCTAAGAATCTGAGGGAAGCCACTGGGACATCCACTGTGCAGGTGCTGGAGATGACACTTCCAGAGTTATGAGCAGTGGAGGAGCTGAAATAGTTCCAGCATCCAGAAAGAGCTGATAGGACACACAAACAGAGGTGATTGTGTCAGCAATGAGGTGTGAACTTAGTTCATCTGGCAAGGCTGTGCAGGATTCTTAAAGCAACATTCAACTAAAAACTTTAATCTAACAGGAAATGATGACTTTTCCAGGAAAAAAAAAAATAAAATCTGGACACCTTTCCAGAAAGTATGCTTCAAATCAAGCCATTATTAGTGCATAGCTCTTGCAGGCTCAGCCACTTGGTACTGGTGAGCCAACATTCAGGCAGTCTGACCTGAAGGTGAGTGGCCAGCTGCAGAACCCAGTCTTGCCTAAACAGGGAGCAAACAAACCCCTGGTGCAAGGGTACTTCCAAAGCAGTGCTTGGAGAGCTCATGCTGTAGAAGCCAGAAGCACCAGCAGGTCACACTGTACAAACCACTTCAAGTCTCTGATTTCACTTTTCTGTCCCACTCCTCTTTTAAAGAGTTGCTGACAGATAACTGTGCTCTATGTCTTGAGCACACCAGTGTCTGCAGGTGAGCTGCACCTACCCTCTGTTTGCCTTGTAAGAAGGACATCCTGCACCTCCACAGTTTGCAGCTGGTGTTCAGAACCACCATTTGTTAGTTCCTATTATGAATTGCACTAACCTCCCATGCCTAAAGAATCACACTAAGATAGTAAAGCAGGCTCCTTTTCTCTTTATATAATTCTAATATTAGTCTAGTAAAAAACCTGAACCAATTCAAAATCAGGCACTGTGACAACCCCTCAGTTTAAGAACAAAACTCAAGTCCTAGACTGAGGAAAGAAATAAAACGTGAAAGTCTTCACCACCCCAGAAAAACAGGAAAGCAAATATTTCCTTACAAGCTGCTGCCTAATCATTTTGCTATGGTCCTCATAAACAAGTGATATTTTATACTTTTATGAACTCTTATCCCATTATTCTTTCATGGCAAGCACTCAAAATTAACTGTAGCAAAACAGTCACTCTATTAAAGAACAGAGATTTTTTTTTTCACTTGCAATACATTGTGTTCTATTTCAAGCCCAGTTTTCCATCTATAACTTAGTCCTAGTTGTAGCAGAACAAAATTCCAGCTTTTATGACAGAAGACTTTTTTTGATCAATAGAAGTCAGCAGCAAAAGCGTTTGTGGTTTTTCTCTGGAAAGCATTTGTGGCCACAGACTCAAAGAAGGAAGAAAGGGAGGGGGATTAACTCTTCAGTGAAGGTCAAAAACATAATTTAAAAGTGATCCAAGAAGAGCAGCTGTGTCTGTCAGCACAATCAGTATTACCAGCTGGAGAATTTACCAGCAGTATGAAAACAATGCACACCAGATGTCAAATGTTGCAACTGTGAGTAGGAAAGCAACTCTGGGCATGGCACTGTCATGTTAATACTCATTGCCAGACAGATTTCATATTTAGCATTTATTTATTAATTAGACACTACCAGGAAGAAATAATAACATTTTGAGCTTCAGAGTGTAAGTCAGAGGCAGGTGTGCACACTGGAAACATTTAACATCCTTTATTCCAGTTATTCTTTCACTGCAAACACAAGACAACAATTTTAAAGCTAACTAGCAAATACTAGAACATCTGTGGCTGAACTTGCTTTAGTTCCACTCAGTTCAATCTGAGCTTTTAACTTCAGTTTGGACTTTTTTTCAACTAAATCTGAAACAAATATTAAGAAAAGTAGTAAAACCACACTCTCATCCATGTATAGCTATCTGGAAAGAATTGCACCTAAGTTATTCAAAAGTGAAGCAAATACTTCACTTACACCTCTGCCAACACTTCCTTCATCAGCTGCTTGTTATTTTCCTTGTCTTTCTGGGGCATTCTTGTCTTTATTTTCTTGCACATTTTACATCTTAAAGATGAACTCATCCCTTCCAGTGCTTGAAACAGTGTTATACCAGTTTTGCTGTGTAAAATATCTGATGTTGCTTTTCTTCTTTATATATGTGTGTATATATATATATGTATGTATATATATATACATATAAATATGTATGTATATATATATATACATATATATGTATGTATGTATGTATGTATATATATATACACATATATATTTATATGTATTTTTATATATATATATATATGGTTTGGTTTTTTTTTTTCTTGTGTTACCTTGGTCACATCCCTCTTTGCATGAATGTCTACAGAAACCATTACAGTCTCTGTTTGCAGTTTCTCCCATGTTCATTCCTGTTCTCCAAACATCTCTCCTAAATGCTCCAGTTGCTACACTACCCTTTTTCTCCCTTCCATGCTCTTTTCCTAAGAATGGATGGCTCATCCACTTACTTAATCCCTACTGCTTGATCATGATGTGACAGAATTTTCCAGTTTTCACCGTTAATTTCAAATTTAATGTAATATTTCTGTCATTAAAAATCAAGTATAAGGCCCCAAGAAACTGAAAACATGGATGGTAATGTTGGAATTATTTATCACAGAGGGTATTCTAGGAACTTGTTTGAAGTTTGTTTTATATCTTCCTTGATGGTGCAATTGCTTTATCCAATGAAAGACATGCCCACAGAAAAATATGGTACCAGCATAACTGAATCAAGATGAATAAAGTTATTTGAGTACAGAGGGAATGGACATGTGTTTGTGGCACCTTAACCTGACAAGGAACATATGTTAGTATAGGGTTGTTAACTGCTGCAATTAAAAAAAGAAATTAGAAATGCCTAATCAATTGACACATTTAACTTCTTATGCAACCATTACTTCCTCTGTTCTCTTAGAGAAAGAAATTTCTTATTTATATCATTATCATTAATTCAAATTCTCCTTAGCTTCTGTAGTCATCCAACTGTATTACAGCCTACTCCTCATGGCTTACCTTAGCTTTGCCATCCTGTGCAGACATGTATCCAACACACATGCTCTCTGTTGTATGGCTCCACAGAAATTCCACTAGAAAGGAAAATGCAAGAAGTTACAAAAAGGCCTTGGTTTAAAATACAAGATGCAATTTAACAAGACTGTGTCTTGAGGAACAAATATAGCAAGGATAAAAACCAAAAACCAAAAACCACTTACCAGAGCAATTAAATCTCAAAAGAAACAGCTATCAAACAAACAAGATTTTCCTGAATATTCACAGTCATACACTGCAGAACTATGAACCACAATGAGAATGTTACTTCAATGATATGGAGCCTCCAAGATGAGAAACACATCAACTCCAACTGCAGTTAAAAATAGGACCAACTTCTAAAGCAGTGGACTTTGCCACCCATCACAAAAAGCTGACAGAACTTGTATTTGCCTGCCTTGAACCCAGACAAAAGCATAAAGCCAAGTGACCTAGTATCAACAGGTAAAGGGGGATTTGTGGCTCAGCTGTTAGCCTGTATCCCAAGCAGGACACAGGCAAACATGCAGAAATAGTCAAATCTTCAATATGGGAATTGAAGGTATAGATCAGGCAGGAAAGACATCTGGTAAAAGCAAACTTATCCTGCAGAAAAAGGAGGAGAGATGTATGATGGAAACAGAGTAACATGCACAATAAGAAAGATTTCTGGCAAAATTAGAGGAAGTCTTGGATTCAGAAGTATGCTGAATTACAAGAGCAGATGCAAACACCCCCTTTCTTTGTGGAGAGTGTAAGGAGCACTAAAGGTGAGAGAGGAAAGAAAGATGAAGAAGAAATCCCTAGCAAAGCACTCCCAGGTCTGATTACCTGGACTTCCAGCACCAGATAAACAACATCAGCTCTCTGGTACTGCACTCACAGCTAATTTAGGATATCAGGGTTAGATATCCTAAAGCACTGCCATGCTTGCAGGGATAATGATTAAGAAAACTAATCACTGCTCACAAGTATTGTTAATGTCTGGTAATCCAGTAAGGTGCTGTGTAGCAGTCTGAATTGCTGCTAGCATAGTCCAGGGTAAAGAAGCAAAAAGGACCTGTCCTGAAGTCTGAAAGTGTTCTGATTTATCAGCTGTTTAACAGCCTGTTCCAGTAATCTTTAATTGCCTGATACATATGCAGGTATCTTTATGTACACAAACACACTCCTACTCAGCTGCAACACAAAATTCAGACAGCACATTATTCAAATGTTCAGCTCTCTCTCAGTGGAGCTTTATAAATTGCCACACTCTTTTCTTCCTGCTCTCTATCGTGGTCGTTTTCCTTTGTATTCACAAAGTCCATAATTTGGAAGGGGGGAAAGAAAAAAAAAATAGCTGATCAGAATTTAAGGCATTTCACAGAATTTTGTAAAAAATTTTTTAATTTTTTAAGAAAATGCACTGAGGCACAAATTCTTTCTCTGGATTATGGGAGGTGTCTTACATGAATTACACAAGATGCCTTCAACAGACATTTCCACAGATTTCTTTTGAGAGTGACTTTCACATACTGCAAAAAAAGCATCCTTGGATGGGTTTAAAACCTTTACTCATTCCCATTCCTCACGTTCCTTTAGGATGAAAGTCACAGCCTGCTGAGCACACTTATCCTTTGAACCACATCTCCTTGCATAGCAATTAAACCAGAGCAGGAGATCAAATGTTAGATGATCCCAGCAAGACTTGAAGATTCTGACAGATGTGCAGATATCATCATAAAAGAAAAAGGAACTTCATGGAGGTGTGTGCTCTGCTCCCCCAGAACAGATTTGTGACTGATACCACCAAAGGTGAATCAAAAGCTTCCACAGAGTGAAACATATCCAGCACAATCAGTGTGTGTTGGAGGGGCCCAACCTCTCCATGGCACCCCAAAGGCTCCACTCCCAGTGAAAGCATTTTTTTAAGACAAATTTAAAATTTATTTTTAAATTTAATAAATTTCAATTTAATTAATTTTAATTTAATTTAATATAAATTTAATTTAATTTTAATTTAATTCCCATCTTTCAATTTTGAGAAGTTGGGAAACAGTTTAGAACAAATACCCTCAAAGTATTATATATTTGCCTTTGAAAACTACCAAAAGTAGCCTGTACTAGCACAACCTTAGTTATTGCTAGCCATTAAAGGTAGTGAACTATAAAGAAAATTCTAAATCACATGTGAAATATCTTCAGATAAGTATATTTTCAACCATTTCACAAGTCACTTCCTTGCCATTTGTTTCAATATTAGAAAGAAAAAAACGATGATCCCTGTAACAAAGACATGAGTGTTCTTTATTCTATACGTGAAGTTTTTCAGTATTAACCAACTTACTTTCAGTCCAAACAAAACAAATACTACATATGTTTAATTGTGTACTATCTCTGCATTCATTATAAGGTAGGAAATTTCCATGGTACAGAAAAAGTACTGTGTTACAATTAATCTCTGTTAGTTCAGGGGAAAGAAAACCAAAAATCAAGGGACAAATAGTCTTTACTTTTGATGTACAATATATGGGGACTTTATAGATTAATTTTTGAGGGGAAAATGCCAAATCTTCATTAATAGAATATGTTCTCTTACATGAATGAGAACCATTACATGAATATAAAAAATTCTCTCACTTCCAAATCTCAGGAACTGAAGGTTACATTGATCTTGTTTGCTCTTACCTAATCAGACTTGTGTTTTCATTTTCTTAACTCTTTTTTTTAAGGATAGAATTTATGTTGCAGGATGCTGTTGCACTAGATAATGTCACAAATGGGTAAATAATAATAAAGCAGAGTATTATATAAAGGAAAAACACTTTCACTCTGGTAACTTAGGTCAATTGACCCAATAAATATGCACATAGTTGCACATCTGAGGAAAGGAGATGGCACAAGTGTCATCCTGAAGTAATTCATATGCCCCCAATCCCAAATTCCTTCCCTTAGAGAGACCTTACTGTCTCAGGGTTGTATTTCCACCCTGTTCTGCTCATATCTACAGCCTTCAGTTCCCATCTGTTCCTCCCACACAAACCACAGGACAGTTTTCCATAATACACTTTTCTGCCATAAAGGAGCAAGAGAGGGATTGTGCTTCCAGGACAGAAACAGGGATGCAAAGCCCTTTTGGAACCAGACAGTTACTGGTAGAGGCAAAGTCCAGGTGATTTCAGTATGAGCAGCACAAAGTTCTGTTTGGTGCAAATGCAAATAGTAACTGTGACTTATCTAAACTGATTTTCCTGGCAATTACCAAGAATAAACAACCATAAACAACTTTCCTTAGAAATTTTCAGTGCATTCTCCAAATTCACACATTTTCTTATACAAAAAGGAGGATTAAAGAACTTTTTAGAAAGCATTTTTCAAAAATAAGCTACTGAGAAGCAGCAAACAGCTACATGCATTACTCCCAGCTATAAATGCAATTTCTCCTATGAGGAACACATCCCACCTTGCCACAAGCAACTATTGTATCTATGCCATAGGTTTAGAAGGATCCCACACAATCCTCTGAATGGCAATTCTGCTTAGAAATAATGAGTCAGAAAGCATGCTCTTTTCTGGAATTTTGTTAATATTAGTCTTGTTTGTTCCCTATTTCATCTTCTGGATTTTTATTATTTCAATGCCAATTCCATTTTGTTTTCCTCTGTGGCTTTCAAACACGCACAGAGATTTCACTTCAGCCTTCATTTTAAATTAAATGAGTAAGAATTCCTTACCTAGTAAAGTTGGCTTTTCCTGTGAGGATTCAGGCTCTGCTGAACACCTGCAGGAGCGGAGAACAATCACACCTCCCAGTACACCATCTTCATTGGCTAGGAAAGGTGAACCTGGACAAAATCATTGGGGAGAATTACTTACAATAGGAATACTTTCTTGGGTATTTTTATTTTAATTTGACTTTCTGCCTTTTCCCTTTAATCTCGTCACTAAGGGTTGAAAAGACTGACAGATCAAACAGTGCTTTTACAAAAGCATCGGTTCTCTTTTGCCTAGTGTTTCAAAGGAATAATTTTCTGGAATGTTAATCTACTAATTCACCAGCAATCAAAAAAATGAAGAGCTACATGGAATAAAACAAAACCATTGAAAATTATATTTATGAGTGCAAACCTCAAATGTAATTTGGATGGATCAAGGAAAATATAATAATGAAAAACAAAGTGCCAAGTTGAAAAAAAGTTGTGACTCAATATTTAGCTCTTTCTGTTCTATAGATTCTATAAAGACATACCTAAAAAATCAAGCAAATTTAGGTCATTTTTACAGTTTATTCATTTTTGCCAATTTAAAGCCCTTTGTACAGTGGCATCACGTAGCTGCTGTACTGTCTGCCTTCCTGTTTGATGAATATTAACAGAAAAGCCTGAGCACGTCCTTTTTACAGTGGCTCCTGTCTTGTTAATTTAAGACATAGGATACAAAAGTCTTCTATCAGAAGCTGGAAAAGCTTTAAAGATAGCTGAACCAAGCCTAAGTATTTTTTCTCTGGTTTGCAATTTGAAATAAGATTCCTATTGCTTTAAATGTGGAAACAATGGTATAATTCATGTACAGTTTAAAATGTCTTAAGCCACAAAATTAATGAAGTTCTTGCTTCATTAATTAGGCCCCATCCTAGTTACACATCTGCACTATAGTGTCATTTAAAATTGAACATACAATTGCAACAGCCATTTAATGTAATTCTTTTCAATTCTTTCTTTTAAATAAATTAGTGTGCAGGCACTGTAATTTGCCAGCCACTAGAACTTTAGAGCAGAGCTATTCATTAGCCTCCTTTAACTTGCCTACAACTATTTGTATGATTAAAATTTCTCCTTTAATGCAAATAACAACAAAACTGCCCAATAAAAAACAACTTAGAGCATTACCATAAGGAAAACTAAAAGCTTTTTTGTGTTTTCTCTAAACATTAGAGCAGCCACCTTGAAAAATGATGCAAGGTGGCCACTGCAATAGAAGCCCACATTGCAGGAAAATAATAAATGCAGTGTGCTTAATAAACAGTAGTATCTTAGTTAATCTAATGCAAACAGATTATTATCTTTAAAGTGCCACTTGCTTTGTGAAAGAACTGTTACTAGTTACACCTAGTAATACACCTCCTGTATTACTCACTGACTGTGACCAAGTCCCTGTGAAACAAGAATCCAGCCCATGATAAGGTAGTAGATAAAACAGGAAAATATGTTTGGTTAAAATAGAAACACAAAGCTTGGAAAGTTGTGAAGAGTTTTACCACCCAAGTCAAAATCAGGTACTTCAAAGACAATGCCCCTACCTGAACTTAGTCTGCAGACCTCATCTTACACTAAACTGCACAAATGATTTAGGCTCTAAGCCATGGTGAAAAGTCCAAGCTCTCTAAGCTGTGGTGAAAAGTCATTGCAAAGAGACAGAAAAAGCTCAGGTTTTTTTTTTAATAAGCAGCTTCTCCTTTCCTTTCAAGAACTGTGAAAGATTCTTCCAAGGT
This sequence comes from Molothrus ater, assembly GCF_012460135.2. Taxonomy (NCBI): domain Eukaryota; kingdom Metazoa; phylum Chordata; class Aves; order Passeriformes; family Icteridae; genus Molothrus; species Molothrus ater. The sequence continues at coordinate 9,139,765 of NC_050480.2, read as the reverse complement.
TCTAGTGAAAAATATTAATTATTTCTTTAATTAGAATGGTTAAAATTGTTCTAATTCATCAGAAGACAGCCAAACAGCATTCACAGCAGACAGTGTGTTCAAGGGCACAGTATAACACTGGGACTGTATGAGTGCACATAATACCAGACAGCAACTACTGATTATAGTTTATAGAGTTGGTTCCACTGAAGTCTTGTTCTAGAAATGCTTCCATTAGTTTAATCACTTATTTTAGGGATTTTGTTTCTCCCACACTCTGAAAAAAAGAGATGAAAGGGAAGTCTGTAAATAAGCTAATTATATATTTCATCATTTTCCCAGTATTTTTGTCAAATGTGCCATCATGACTGACCGAACTGTCAGCAATCTGAGTAACTTTTACATGGTCTTTTGAAATTTCACAAGGCTTAGCAGTATATTTCTTTCATTGTAGAAGCTCTGCAGCAGAACAGTAACACTGCATTTCTATCAAAAAACTTCAATTTTTACAGGGATTTCTTGCAAGAACAAAATATTCATCTTCAGCGAAACACAGAATAAAAGAAAAACAATCACTCAAAGCAAGTGGTTTTTTTTGAAAAAGGGTGTAAATAAGTAATTTTAAATTTGAGCTTCAAGCACATAAGACAAAGTCTTCAGCTTACAACTTCATCCAAAAAGATGCTCAACCTCTACATGAACAACTGAGAGCCCCAATTCTGTCAGCATAAATGGCATTTATTTATTGACATTAAACATGGTGTCCATTACACTGCCCTAAGTGCGTACACAACTGTTTTCTGAACAAATTACTTCCTTCAATGATTATGCACCATGGAGGCTTTATTAGCAGTTCACAAAACTCAAAGGCTTTGAAGACCACTCAAAAGTTGGAAAACTGACTGAATAAATTCAGCCTTTGCTGAAGTACACTGCCACCCTACTGCAACTGGAAAACTCCAGAAGAGGATTAACTTAACAGCAGTGCACCTGATAAAAGTGTGATAACAGTCTTAATTTCAGCACCCATAAAACACAACAGATGGGCAAGACACTGACTTCTTTAAGAATGACACAGGTTGGGCCTTTGGACTAAAAAGAAATGTTGGTTATGCCACATGAAACCAGGTCACACTGCACTAACTTTGTAACAGTTCTACTGGTGTGAGATGAATAAAATTACTTAAAGTGACTTTTAGCAGGTCATTTGAATGAAACATTGAACCAAGTGTCTTAAAAAATTGTGTTATGCAAACAAAGCAAGGATGATGGGAGACATTATCCCTCCTACACACAAAAACATAGCCTTGCTTGCCCTTTTGATCTTCTGCACCATTTCATCATCACCTGCAGAATGAGAATTATTCTGGCATGGTGGGAGAAGTCTGAAAGAGAACATCCCTCTTGTCTCCATCTCCAAACACAAGCAGCAAATGACGACACAGTCACTTGCACTACTACCCTGCAAAGATTCAGGATCTTCCCACCCACGGCCACCCTGCCTCCCTGTTGCTGGTGAAGGCCTCCATTCCCAGACACACCAGAAGCAAACTGAGTGACTCCACCCTCTCCCATCCCAGATGCCTTCAGCAGCAAGCTCAGCTAAACCATCTCAGTGCAAAATCAGCAACAATACAGTTTATGTCTCCAATTCACCGCCTAAGTTGTGGAGAATCAATCTCTAAGAAGTGTCAAAACCGAGTTGCCTACACTAATAATATTACAATATTCTATGTTACAGTAAATTCAGGCTGTTTCTCTGCTCTTAAAAATCAGACCCTAAGCCTAATTAAATACATGCTGAAAAGCATATTGTTTAAAAGTTACTTATTTTTCAATTAAAGTAATTTTTCAAAAATGTTAAAAGAGGGATTCAAATATAATACTTTTTTTAAACAAGGATCTTTCTAGATATGTGGACCTACTGATGATAATTATAATCATGCTAAAGAGTGTATTTTAACAAACTAGACAGTGCAAATGAGTAGGTCTACAGTAAGCAAAATTCCAGACAGCTGAATGCTATGCACTCATCACTGAATCTGTAAAAATAATGGTACAAAAGCAGTATTATACTTTATTTCTAAAGAGAATCCATGTATCATGCACACAAGTTAATTTGACTGCTCTCAAAACACTGTGAATTCAAAGGTTAGGAACACATTTCATTAATTTAGTTCTAAAAGTCATTTTGTTACAGCCAACCCATTGAGAAAAAGAACAAAAGAGCAGACTTTTGTAAAAAATAACAATATAGGTAATGACTTTTTTCTATACACATTTAATTAGTACTTCAAGAGGAGGAGAAAAAGTGGAACTAAAATACTGCCATGTATATTAAAGGCAGAATATTTTCTCATTAGAAAGAAAAAGTGATCTGGCTCCCACCTCCTACACCATTTTTGTTCTCTCTGTACTTTTCAGAAAAATAGGTTTTCCTGTACAAATTCAAAATTTAGTTAAAACATGCCTAATACCCAAAAATACGGTTTTCCACTGCAATAAAACAGAATTGCTGGATAAATGTTTGATCTAATAACTTGCTAATGACAAAATTACAAAAACCTGGGACTTTAAATACCATTTTAAGTCTCATGAAGCCCAGTGTTCCTTTCCCAGTTACACTGGCAGAACCACTGAGCAATGTGGGATGAAAGATCCAAAGTAAAATTCCAACTGCAGCATTAACTAATAATGTTAGCACTGACTGGCCACACCAGAGAAAAGGGGTAAGACAAAACCAAACAAACCCCATATTTCATTAGCTTTGGTCAAATCCTTACCTCCCCTAGTCACAAAACTACATTTTACAAAACACATTTCTCTCCTTCAAAGCTCAACTACTCTGTTATTACTATGTGACATATAGAAAGCATCACTACATTTTTATTTATGTATTTTGTATGTTATTAATCTGTAGCAATGGTCTCTCAAAACAAGCAAGCAGGTCATCACAGCTACTCCACATTCCCTGATCCCATCAAGTTCTGCAAGAGCAGCCAGAGCTGAACATCACAACTCAGGTTCAGCTGCTGATCAGGGACAGAACTGAGAGTTTTGCAAGTGTTAAAGCAAATAATGGCCTCAGCATTCAGCCTTGCTCTGGAGGAGCTACAGTTACAGGTGAAGAACACTTTGTCTTTAGCATCTTTTGTAAATTAAAGCTCTCCCGTGATGAAGACTGGTCCCTCCCGATCATGGGAATGAAGTTGTTCACTTCTGATCCTGTGCCTTATTTTCCCCATTTGTAGTTACTGCACAGAACCATCCTAGCACAGATTCAACACCAAGCTGTAAATGAAGTGTTTTATTTACACTTACCCAGCTGAAGGATGAACCAGCTGCTCATCAGATGTTCTACATTCACACTCTTCCATAGCAGAGAAACCATTACCAGCTTCATTGTTTACATCAGCTTTCAAAGGCTTAGAACTTGGGTCTAAACACTGGCTGTGGTGTGTGGTGCAACCAATTAAGTGCTTCAGCATCCCCCAGTTTGAACAGAGGGCAGTTAAACAATTCTAAACCTTCTTGTGCACTGTGTGAGTGAAATTCTGACTTTTTCAGATCAACAGTTACAGATCACCTTGGCCACTGGACTGTCAGCTTGTGCACAGAGTGTGGTGGAAGTGAAGCTGTCTGCCACTCTGCTTCTGCTATGTATCCCACTAAACTCCAAATATAATAAGCACTAAATGAAGCCTGCTTGTAATTTCATGCACCATTATTTGGTGAATGCTTAGGCAGAAGCTGTCTCAAGTCATGATACATTAGGTCACAACATCTATGTTGAATTTTTAAAGGAGCTGCAAGAGAAAACACCTGCACTTTAAAACTTTACAGGTAAGACTTTAAGAAATGAAATAACTGAGGATACTACAGACCAATAAAATCCCAATGCTTTTGGCATGGAGAAGCATAGGGAGGACCTATACAAACCCTTGTGGAACATCACCATGTTGTGTTTATTCAGGATCACTTCATTCTCCTCTGAAATCCTTTTCTCTGTGTCATGGAGAAGCATAATAATGCTTCCATTGTTTGTTTCCTCTGCTAGAAAACCACAAAGAATACTACAAAGCTTAGAGTGATGCAGCACCAAAGGAAACTCTAATGTACTACAAAGTAACTACAACACTGTGCAATGCCAGTCACAGTCTTGTTACTGCTGAAGTATGAGGCTTTTTCCTCCCCAGCAAGCATAACTAATAATCAGGAAATTAATTTTCTATGATTCTTAGCTGTCCAAAGTCTTGCTCAGAAGAGAGGATTTTGACACTACATTTCTAGAAGAGAAAGTGTCAGCAGTATTCTTCTGCTATTACCTTGCTGCAGACTTGGCTCAACTGAAGTGCAGTTTAAAAATGCAAGAATAGAGAAACAGATCTCTGCTAAGGAAAGAACAAATATCACATTCCAACTATGTCTTTCAGCTCATTATTCTCTAATACTTCATAAGAAGTTCTAAAGCATCATTGGTAATGCTGCCACTGTTAAAAGCCCAGATTTCCAGCCAATGAGATGACACAAATATTTACTCTAAGTCTACATTAGAGTCTACAAACACAAACTTGGCTGCATTTGAAAGGAATGATGAGTAACAAAATCCTCCCTTCTTCTGTCTGGAAGGTACTTGTGTTTACAGAACACCATTCTTTAACTGTGAACCAAGCCTTCTGCACTCTCTGACTAAAGATATGGCGCCCATTCCATTTACAAAAAGTCTATATTTCATTTCTCTCACCTCTGATTCAACCAGCAGTTGCACATTCTCCACAGTAAGCTGGCTCTGAGAAAGGATGAGAGAAGCACATCTGACATGAGTTTGCTCATCACCTGCTGTTTAAACAGCACTCACTGTCTAAGCCAGGCATTCCCTAGCTGGAAGGATTCCCAGGACTCTGCAGAGACTCAGAGTCCTGTAAACAGGAAGCACCAATCTGATGGCAACTGCCAAAATCAGCTGTTCATCCCTGTGATACAACTAACACACATTTTGACTTCTGATAAAACATTCTAGCTCAGCTTTGTTAAAGGCTGGGTTTTTTTTTTCCCAATGCCTTGGTCCATTATAATTCTGGTGACAGTTTGACAAGACCACAAAGCAGGGCTCTAAGGAAGGCAAGGGAAGCATCCATGCCATCAGCAAGGAGTCTATTACCCCATTTTATCCTCATGTTTCACTGTAAGAAATTTTGCACCCTATCACACATCCTGTGCTATCAACTAGCACAGAAAAAGCCACAGCAAAAAACCTATTTAGTATAAACCTACTGGTTTTAAGTGTAATGCATGTTTTTAACTGTTGCACTGTATTTGCCACATGTAACTTTGCATTCTATCTCCAGAATTGCCAAGATGACAGAAATTTCTCTACCAGCTACAAACTCAATACTATGTCACATGTAATCAGCAAGATGTATCTGGATTTTGATGTTTTCCTCCATCAGTCCTCATTCACAGGACAGCAGAGCACAAACTAGATTTTATGTTTTCTAATCCAAGCACTTCACCTACACAAAAAACAAAGGTGGAAGTATCTTTTTTTCCCATATCAGCACTGCCCAGAGTTTAACTGAGATACTACTGAGTATAACTGAGCATACTACACAGTCCTGCTGTCAGGCAGCAGAAACTTGCAGTGTTAAGTTTCTGAAAATACAAGCCAGACCTGTCCTGATTTAAAACTTTAAGAAGGAATTACAAAGCATTTATATAAATGTTATATAAACTTTTTTTTTTCCAAATTTTCTTTTCATGAAGAGCATTAATTTAATCCTGTCTCTCACTCTTTTCACTTTCTGCTGTTTAGCTGGGTTTAGTGTTTTCCCAAGGCAGTAACACACCACACTGATATCCTGGTACCTCTTGTCTGTGCAGCACCTCTTTTCTCTACAATTGATAGTTCAGGTGTAATAAATTCTTCAGCAACATTTAATAGGCTCTTATCTCCAACAGAAACATTTTCACATTTCCACTAAAGAACACAATGCATACATCACATAGGAGCCAGTTAACATTTTATATGCAAAGCGGTGGCAAAATACATTTGCTTTAAACAGCAAAATGAGAATTGTGTTTTTTGCTAACCATTACCAAACTTAACAAGAAAACCCAGAACACTCAAAGCAACTCAAAGAAGGCACCTTGAACTAAAACAATTTAGATTTTGGGATTTTATCAGCCAGTCTCTATGAATTACTTCATCAGTAGCTTTCCATCTTGTATGTGTACATGCATTAATATGAAATTGCAGAAGGCCACATACAATTTGGGCTTGCTTTTAGCACTCTTAGAACAAACAGTAGAATAATTTTTAAGAGCATGGACTAAATTTGACTTTCCTAACATTAGGCCACTTCCATACAACATCTGCAAAGCAGGTGACAAATTAGCAAAGCTATCACAAACATCCTTCCTAAAGGCTTCTTTTGGGTACACAAACTCCTAATTTTGTACCACTATGAACTGGAATGAGTGATTATATAAATAATTATTTCTTTAAATTTTATTATTTAAATATAAAAAGCTACATTTCTTCTGCTTGGATCTTTTTGGGGAACACAGAGTGTTCTGCACTCTTACAATACCTAGAAGTGACCACAGTACAGCAGCAGATTATCAAGTGCAGTCTCCAATGCAAAGGTGACTTCCCTTCAAACAGTCAAATGTCAGAAGCAGAATCTAACCTGGATTCAACACTAGAAAAGAAATCAAGAAGCTGCAATGCACTGCTTGCCAAGACCAAGACCATTAGTCCCTGGGACCCCAAAAGGTGTGTGTACATGCCCCTCTTTCAGTCCTAATTAAAGTATCACACAACAAGCTTTGGCAGCACAGTGTACAAGTATTATGTTGTCCATAAGAAATTTTCAAGATGAAAATTGTCTGTGGATTCTAAAGCTTGACAAAATTTGAGGGGTTATGAAAACACTGCAAGTCAACATATACACCAGAAGCTTCACTGGAGTTTTCAAAAGGGCAAGATTTTATGGTTATTTTAAAAATCCACTTTCATATTTTGCTTATGATTTGAGGAAAGAAAAGAAGATATATATTTATAAGAAATTGAAAATATATTACACAATTCTCTTAAATCAAATAAAAATTGTTTTTTTAACAAAGTATATTTCACTTTTCCAAGATACTAATTTTATTATGTAAATAGCAAACCAGAATCTGTCTGTCCAAAGCATTTAATTAGAACAAGAAATGGTTTTGAGGTCTACTATTTTTAAAAGGGTTAAACATGTTGAATAATTTTACTAATGCTCCTAACTCATCAATTCTAAAATATGCAATTGTACACCACAGCCCATGATTCAGACAGGAAATTCTTTCTTCAAACCTCTCCGGGTATTCTATGACTCACATAACAATTGAGGTATTTCCAAGGGTTTTCCTTTAAATATCCTAATATATTCTTCTGTAGTTTAACATTTTTCAGATGTAACACAAGACTAAATCTGAAGCCAACTGCAACACAAGGCTTCAAGAGAAATCACAAGAATAAATATCTCTGATAGAGTTACTTGCATTTTCAAGTAACTTGCATTTAGGCAATTTGGGCCATATACTTACCAATAAACTTGTTTTGCATAGTCTCTAGGAGAGCTTGGTGGGCATCCTCTGTTTGCAAAGCACATGAACATTCTCTGGCCAGTATGGTCCTGACAAGGTGCTCTCCACAACCTAAAGAAATATCAAGATTAGTCAAAATACAGATATCACTTTGAAGAAACCCAGTCATTAATTTATATCATCACATTCATTTGGCTGTGATGATGCAAAATAATGACTCTTCCTTCACAGTGATGCAAATGACAAGTTTCTGCCACACATTTTTATCTTCTAAAAAGGTTGACAAGAATTCACTCAAAAATTCAAGTAAGTCAGTGGTTTTCTCACAACTTTCCTAAAATTTTAACTCCACAAAGTCATAAACTAAACAAAAATTAAACAAAAATTACAGAAAGAAGAAACAGCAACACTGTCTCTGACTTAGCATCTCTACCCAGATAGAATCCTCTTACTAATCATTCTCCTGGGAATGATCCTTGCATACAACTCTCCAAACCAAGAACAACTTCAGTGACACAGAAACTCCTTTTGCATGACAGAATATTCTACTTAGTCCATCTGATTCAGCCTTTTTCAACAAAGGAATACAAGAATTCAGCCACGCTTTTTTGCAAAAGTGGCTGGTCACTGGACTCCTAATACAGATTCCTGTAATTTTTAAAGGTTTGTCCTTAAGAAATTAAAAAGCTTCTGCAAAGAATCATTTATTGCCTCAGTGTTTTATGTACCTGTCCCCTGAAACCTCTTTTTGGTGAAGACAAGCAGGTCATTACTGCTACTCTTATTCTGTAGGAACACTTTCACACCTGCTATTTTTTCTCCTACACCCTTTTCCCTTCCTGTACTGTGCTTTGGGACATACAGCTGCAGCCAAATGGCACCATGGATGTTTACTGGACCAGCTGGGGCTGCTAGACAGAAAATTCACTGCTGATACCTTCTCCATAGAGACCAAGGTCATGACACTACCTATGCCTCCTGTTTGTTGACATTTTTCATTAATGGCAGGGAAATAGACAAAGCAGCTAGAAGAGGTTTAACCAAGAGCCAGGTGAACTGTGTTATCCAGTTAGGAAAGAAAAAAACCCAACTAACACAGAGTTGTGAAGTAACAATGATCTCAAATTATCTAAATCTAAGTGACTACATTTTGATCAGATTTGTAACTTATCAGGACCAAAAACTGCATTAGACACCAGAATATACAGAGAGAAGTCAGACACAGTCCATTCACAATTATATATAAATATTTTTAGCATATTTCTCATTTAGTATAACAAGATGATGCAAGCACTAGAATAATAAAAAAAAAATCTGCTAGAATACAGTTGGACTTATTAGCTCAGGTACAGAACTACATAAATACACCTACACAGCCTCCAGAAACAAATTTATGGCTGGAAACAATTTAGTTGCTTCCAAGTGGCAGGGAGCTGGAGCTGGTAAGACATCAGACCTAGGCTGGCTTCAGACAAAGGCAGCTCAGTCTCCACGGGTAACTCACACTTTACTGGAAGCACTAACAAGCCCAGAACAGAGACACTGGCTGAAGCCAGCCTAGATGTGGCATAAAGAAAAATTGAATAATTAAACCCAACCCAAAGTGGCTCCAGAGCAGCCAGCTGAGTCTCTCATCCTTGTGCATATGCTGAGTTTAGAGCACTGACTGCTGTGGGTACAGCAGGGCACAAACACGTTGGCAGGTCTGGCACTGTGTGTTGCAGTGACTCACAGACTGGTTTCTAGTTCTTTTCATCATTTTAAACCCTAACATGGCAACCTACTCCAAGAATCTCCCTCTCTGGCTGCTTGACACACAATTATACCCTTCCCCTTAAATGCACAGTGAGTTTCCACAGTTCTTCAAAGATTGCTAGTACAGAAGGGAAAAAAAATTACCCCCCTCATTTTCAAGATTAAACAAAACCTCAAACCCCCTCCCCCCCAAAAAAACCCTCCAAAAAACAAAAAAGTAAACAAACACACACAAAACAAACAAACAAAACCAAACAACACCCTCTGGAACACTATGGATGCATTAGATGATTAGATGTCAGAAAATCAGCCCAGAGACCAGATTGCTGAAAAATTGTGTGCACATGTCCCAAAATCCTGCTATGTTCAATCTTCACAAAAATACCTTGATCTTCAGTTATGTGTCCCTCCTAATGGGAAGTGTCTCCTGATTAATGCAATTCAGCTAAACTGAGTTGTTTGAAGTGGGACACTTTGGCATTGAATCTACATACAACTGGCACAAGAGAAACACAAAAAATGCTTTGTATAGCAAACAGACTGAGTAAAATCCAGTTACAAATTTAGAGGAAAATGAAAGAGCCAAAATACTACAACAATTACACAGCCAAGGGAAGTTGTTCTTGAAAGCACAAGGGAGAAAGTGTTTTCATTGAGACTGACAAGTTCTCAAGTTAATGAGAGAGGTGTTCTGGTTAGGGGATAATCTTCAAGAGGCTCATGCAATACAGCCATCTCAGCATCTGCTTACAGAAGGGTCTGTCTGTTCATTTGCCTCATTATACCCACACTCTGAAGCTTCTGTCCACAATAGAACTGTGAGTTATCTACTATTTATTTCAAAGTGATGGATGAAGAACAGGAAAAAAACCCCACAAGATGCATTCTATCCATAGATCAAAACATGGACATCACTTTTTTAAAACTGGGAAACTTTAATCACTATGAAGCTTTGCTATAAAGGATAAAAATAAAATTAAACAGGCAGTTGCTCTAGAAAAACCTGAGAAAGCTGTTTTTTTCTTGAAAAAACCTGTTAGTACCTTTAAAATATAACATGTAACACCTTTAAATATAACTATATAAGAAGCAGGAGACTTAAAAGAGGAATCAAACGAATGAGACACAGAAGTCAGAGTGAGCCTATATATCTTCAGTGCATCAAGTAATAAAACCAGATGTTACTACTTCACAATTTTCAAGTATTTCCTAAATTGGAATTAAAAAAACCAACAATGGCCATTTTTTAGCATGACGTATAATGTTATTTCCCCCCCAGGAGAATGACTTTATTGAAGAGTTCCCATAACATCAAGTCTCCTCCAAAAAAATTTCAGAGAGAGAAAACTTAATATGGGTTAAGAACAGCTGCAGCCCACATCCCCATCCAGGATCAACCACAAGGAAAGCAGCTTTGAAATTCTACTAACACATCACACATCTCTACATCCCCACAGACAAAGTCATTTCTTTTTGTCTTATTTATGTCAACCTAAAAGGCAACAAACTTACAGCCTGCTGCTGGCAGTGTATGTAAAAATCTTTCAGCACATCACTTGCTGGCAGTCTGCAGGGACAGATAACTAAGGAAAACAATTTCCCCATTTGCAAAAGAAAAATTTGTTACTGTAGTTTTTGATGTAGGAACATCTATTTTTGAAGAAGAAGAAAAAAAAATCTAAGTAGTGTGTCACATACTTGACCAGATACAGGCTAAGAAAAAGAATTGCACTTTCTATTATCCAAACCAAATTTCTTGCAAATTTAGCAGATCTGTATGTCTGTATAGCCTCAAACTGGGGACACACTGTAGATAATACTAGGATTAGGCACAAAATGCATACATTACCAGAGCAATCAAAACTGATTTGTAACTTACAATATGAAGTTGTGGGTTCAAATTTATAGTTCCAGTCACTTTAGTCTAACCACCAGCATTAGCCAACTTCCAAAAAAGTTGTAGTAACATGACTCAAGAGAGCAACTCCAGTGAAAGCTACTTAAACTCATTTCCAAATCATGCACACAAGTTGATGAAAATGTAAATCTGATTAATGCGCTTAACTATCTACCATTACACTACATTTAACTGCAAGTGTTAATACATTTGGTATTTATTTCACTGAATAGTACTACCAAGTACAACCAAACCAAGAGGGACTCCCACTAAGAATTTTCCAATTCTACATTAAAGTCTCAAATACATTTGTTTTAGTAACTTTCCTCTAAACAGAGTTAAAATCATTTTATTATCCTTTCCTAGTTATGATGATGACTTCTTCAGTATCCTGAAGCTCATTATATTTCAGAGATGAATATTTTGCAATGACAGACAAATGCTTCCCTAAGATTTCACACATGAGTGACTCAAATGCAGATGACTAGCTGGAAAAATTTACTGGGTTAAATTACAGCTTCACATTGAAATAACTTTCATATAGTAAACCAATTACTTTCCTAACACAGTAATATTCTGCAAACACCATGTTGCCTACTTGTAACTCCTCTGCTGACAAAAAAACTCCTGTTGGAACTGCTGTTGTCCATGTTTGCAGGGCTAAGTACAATTAACTGCCTTCCTCTAGGATTGCTTCTGGCAAAGGCAAAAACACTTCTACAGAAAACAGAGAGTTTACAGAGACTATTTTGATAAATCATGCCTGACAAATTTGGTGACCTCCTACAATGAGGTTACAGCATTACTATGAGGGTGGTGAGATACTGGAACTGGTTGCCCAGGAAGTTCTGAATGTGCCATCCCTGGAAGTGTTCATGGCCAAACTGGAAGGAGCTCTGAGGAATCAGTTCTAGTGGAAGGTGTTCCTGCCCACTGCAGGAACTTTAAAGTCTGATCTTTAAGGTCCTTCCCAACCCAAACCACTTGAAGATCCTACAAAAAATAAACAGAAACAGACAGGTATTTTGATGCAAGTTTCTAGCCTCCTAGATTAAGGGGAGAGAATATACAGATTCCTAAATGCTCCAGGCATTGATGGCAACAGATTCCTATGACAAGGGAAGGAAAGAAGAATGAGGCTTAATAGCCACAACATCTTTATTTTGTAAACAAACTACAAACCCAAACGAAATTCTAAAAGATCTCAGAAAATCTGTCTTCAACCAGAAGCTTCTATCCCTACCTGAAAATTACTTGAAGATTATATACAAAATCACTTGAAGATCATACAGAAACATCAACACTGATTTTGAGAGACACATATCTTGGATTATGCCACAATACAGGTTTAATGCAGTGTTTCTTTCAAGTGCCAGGCAGATAAACAGTGAAACAGAACTTCCCTTTTCTGTGGCTATTGAAATGTGTAATTTCTGATAATAATACACTTTACCTCCAATCCAAATACTCCTCATTGATTACTACAAGAATTGACAAGAACAGTCTAGGAATCTACAACATTTTTTTTCATTGTCTCTTAACCTATCCTACTATAATTCAGCTGTTCTGGATGTATCAGTAGTCCCCTCAAGTTACTACTTTAGCAGCAATTTGCTAGTTAGCCTATGCACAACTTCCATAACAACCATGTCACTAGGGGGAAGAAGGTGTTGTGATGGTTTTGTTTTTATTTTTTTAAGATTGTTAACATCTTTAACTTTTAGGTATTATATTAGATACTATCTTACATTGCATACAATTCTGAAAAAAGGTAAGAAATGTAAGCTATAATTTTTAAATGTTAATCTTTCTGTACCAAAGAGTAACTAACATTCAATTCACAGCTTATACAAACTTAAACTTGCTACAGACTTGGATCTTTCATTTGAGCTTCATGCAAGAAAAGAAGGATTAAATCACTGGGTTTTTTCCTCAGCATAGAGACTTCTCAAGAAGATTTCTAATGCTTGAAATAACCACAACAAGAGGAGAAAGAACCCAGCACAATATAAGCTGAACATCCCATCCAATGCGTGCTCTGCATCTTATAATGCTCCTCCGATGGAACCAAGATGGCAAAGGAAAGGAGCAGCATGTCAGAGAAATTGTTTTTCTGCTCCTTTTGATGGGAGATGCTTTCAAGTCAGGAAATTAGAAACAGGTGTGCCAGAGGGCACACACATACACACACACACACACACATCCATGCAGCACACTGAAAAACACGCGTTTTCAATTTTCAGACATGAAAGAGGCTCCTGTTGAATGGAAGGAGAAATGAAAATCGAGTTTGCTTTCTGTGAGCCACAAGCAGAGAGAGCTTGTGGAGCTTTGACAGGCTGCAGGAGCCTGTCTAGCTCTGAAACACACAGTACCTCAACACAAAGTGTTGGAACTTGTTTTAAAGGAGTACAGAATGGAAACTTGCATTACTCATGCACAGTCATGTACATGAGAATGGAAAAATTCATCTAGTTTACTCCACTGCCAAAGTATGACTCTTTGCTTTACAGAAGCTGAAGACAGAAGTTACAGGTTATCTGTATTTTATCATCTATTCTATGCAGCAGAGTCTGAACCTGACCCTGTTGTTTCTGTCCTGTTAAGCTTTGATGTTATTTTCATTTCAATAGTAGTCCCTAAAGTATCAGCTAACAAGGTAAAGAACTCCTATTCCTGCTCTATTTCCTGGATAACTTCTAGTTATGCCTACTGGAAACACTGTGAAACCTGTATTTCACTAAGCTCTGCTCATCATTTCCAGCATCTCTAGAAAGATCTGAGTAAAACCTTGCACAGCAGTGATTTTACAAAAACAAAATACAGTACATTATAAATATTTAGTTGGCAAGACACTGATACAGGGAGATACATACTGAAAAAAGAAATTAATGCATACTTCTCAAAAGACAAAATGCTGCAGTCTAGCAGAATGCACTACATAGAATGTAATACATTAATGCTACAGTATTGTATTAAAGTAACATAATTTTAGAGGTTTCTTTCTCCTATCAGCTGCTGTATCTTGTCTTCATACTAGCAGGGAAAATTTCTAAATTACTGACCTACTGCCAGAAAAAACACCTGCAAACAAAGTCCTGTCCAATTCCTAAAGCACTGATCCTAGAGGGCTCAATGGAGCACATTCCTGCTGCAGATAGAATATCCTTAGATGATTTACCTACTAAGAAAATGCAATGGAAATTTTCCAAAAGGTTGAAACTTTAGTAAATTTGGGCAGGTTTCAAAGATAATAAAAGAAATTCAACATGCAGACACACTCATGTCTAAAGCACCTTCCCTAAAGAAAGGTAGCAAAACACATCTCTAAGTTTTTAATATGGAAAAAATAAACTAAAATCACTCCAAAAAACAACTCATTCAGCTTTTCTACAATTTTACAGATAAGAAAAAAAATGGTTAGAGAAATAAGGATTCATTCATTTGGCACTGTAAGTTCTAAATAGTGGTAAATGGCAGATAATTTATTTTAAAAGCTTTCTGTTTGAGTTACTATGAACAAAAATAATTTCAGATGTATCTCCAAGAGAGGTTAGAATGAAGAAAAAAACATAGGTCCCTTAAAGAGGATGTACTTTTTACATTCTTCACTACATTTAATACATTTGGAAAGATTAATCTCAGTTAAGCTGTAAAGAAAGAAGCAAACACTTTTGCCCAGGCCTTCCTCAGAAGCTTTGCTGCTACTGATCTCTGTAAAAACCCTACACCTCTCTAAACTACATCACTTCTGTCATACAAAACTTACAGGGAAGAAGTATGACAGTAGCTTATGTGTTTGCTAACTAAAGGTATAAAATCACTTTCAAATCCCAGAAAAGTGTTTAAGACATAGAAAGGGAGTTCAGTCTGCCACCATCTTCAATTCCCTTTCTATCCTTGCACCTATTTCAAGGCACTGGCACAAGGCTCAGCAGCAGGGACAGGACCAAGTGTCCAGAGCAGCAGCTGGTGCTGCACAGCTGCTGGCCCTGGTTCCAAAAGTGCTGCTCAGCAAGCACTGAGCCTTCTGCTGGAAGCTACAGCGTCCACAAGCCTGTGACCCTTCAAGCCTCATAGATATTATAATATCAAGCCCAATTAAAATTTCAATAAGCCCTCTGATTATTGTATCCATCCAGTTCTGCTTCCCAGCAAGCCTTCCAAAGGCAATTCAAACAATCATTGTGATCATTCTGAGGACAAACCCCTCAGCTGTGAGCACTGCAGAACCTGTGTTTAATTGATTAGCTTCTCCATGCTACCATCCCCACCAATCATTTCTGCCTTGGGCTTCCTCTCTCTTCCCCAGACTTTGGTGGTGCTGAGTTAGCTCACATGCTACAGCACTGAGTCCTCCCAACTGCATCTGGACACACAGGCTGGATGAGCTCTTGACAGAAACATTCACTTCATAGGTAAATACTGATCTGCCTGGAGATAGAGCTCCCCTTCCTCCACCCGACCCTCTGGTTCACAGTAACAATGACATAACTCTTCTCCATTTGCTTCATCTGTGATGCATTAAATTACCTCTTATTCCCCAAATCTTACAGAACCAGACTGATTTTGAGAGATAATACATGTGTCTACAAAGAGATTAATTGTATCATAATATCTATCCCACACAGTGTAGCTCAAACAATCTGTACAGGATACAAGATGAAATTCCTCTGGGCGTTGGGAGCATGGACTCAGAAGGACTGGCCAGACAGACAATGCTGCACTTGTGTGTTATGTAAGGGCTAACAATACATGCAAGTTTGAAGCAAGCTTTATCATCACATTATAAATGTAATTCACTGGCACAAGCTGCTCAGAGAAACTGTGGATGCCCCATTGCTGGAAGTGTTCAAGGCCAGGCTGGATGGAGCTCTGAGCAGCCTGGTCTAGAGGAGAAGGTATCCCTGCCCAGGGCAGAGGGGTTCCATCCATTAAGGTCCTTCCAACCCAAACTATTCCATGATTCTACAAAACAGCACTGGCCAGGTATTCATTCACAGGATCCTAACACAGCCACTGCTGCCCTCAACAGAAAGCAATCACAAAGTCAAAGTTATGCATTACAAGTCAATTTATTGGCATTAAAGCTTCCCTGAAAAGTATTTACTCAGTAGATTTGCACATCACTGCGGTTTGTTTGCAAAAGGACTTTTCAAGTAGGAACCTACAGACCACTGGCTGCCATAAGGAGCCCAAAATGCTGGCTGAGGGCATAACTCAACAAATAATTTAACAACCATAGCCCATCTCTGCACAGGTGTCATTCCTATTCCATCCTATTCCACATTGCCTGCAAAAGCAGCCATGAGACACACAATGGCCTGCAAAGAATGACTGATGTGAACACAATTTGAGCAGGAAAAGGTGGGGCAAGGAAAAGTGAATATATTAATTCCCTTATTGATGTCAATTTCAAAAACAAGAGAAATCTCCTTGAGCAGGGGGCTGGACTAGACTTCCTGAGGTTCCTTTCAAACTAAACAATTCTGTGATTCTTCAAAACACAAAGTGCTATTTATCCTTCATGGAATGATGCATTAGGTGTACATATGTATATCCAACACAGCTTTTAAAGTACTGTGATCTAATCTCTAAAATGCCTTTATGAGAACAGAGGCCACTGCTTTTGTCATGAGACCTTAACAGTTTCCTAGGATCTTGGTGAATTCACCAACACAAGAAACTGGCAAGGAGGTTTACACAGAATAAATACAGTTTGTACATGTATGCCTAGAACACTGCTGTTTTCTCTATCTGATTGTCATTCCATTCCAGAAAAGATTCTGGGCAGGAGAGAAGAGCAAGACATCACTAGAGACTTCTCCCAGACAGAATCCTCAACTACACCTCGTAAAGAAATCTGGTATTTCCAGAAATCTGACATTCCTTGTTTGTTAGCATCCTTAATTTTTCTGAATGACTTCAACATATGTCAAGTTTCTGCTTCTTCTCTGGGATCATAAATTAGGTTGTATTTCAAACCTCCCTAGGATAACCTATGTGCCTTTCTTGTATCAAATAGTCTCTTCAAATAAATTTTAGTAAAAGCTGGAGATTTTGCAGCTTTGTGTCACAGAATTTCTGCATTTTGTAAATAATGCAAGACCTCTATCTTCAGAAATGCAGTATTAAAGGTTTGCTGGCTACAATGGCTGGTACCTAGACACAACACACACCCACCCTTTGTATGCTTTCTATTTCCTGCTCTTGTTAAGATGAAAGAAATGCAAGACATTTTCAGTCTCTACACTTTCACTCAAAAATCCACTTGGGTTTAATTTTCAAAGTGTCCTGCATTAGCTGTTACTGTAATTTTATATTTATCTTTATATTTATTGTTAAAGTTCTGCATTTCCAAAGAGAATTAGTATTTCTCTCCCAGGAAAGTTACAGCCTGCCTCTTACCCCAGCAGTATTGCTTTTGGCACAGTTAGTGAATGAATATTCATAATCATCACAGATATTCCAACTGAGTAGGAAATTCAGTGTCACATTGACATTATTTTGAATGAGAAGAATATGCACAAAGTCTTTGATTCTTATTATGCTCAGGAAAAAACAGGACATTTTTTCTTAAAGTACAGCCAAAAAATGGACTATTGCTTCTCCTGTGGCTGGGTTTTGTTCACAAATGTTTTCCCTCCAAATAATACCCATCTTCCTGTGTTTACATTCATATACCAGCAAAAAACACCCACTAAAGAGCTCCAAGCAGCCTTACAAAGTGTTCTGGCCTCTTTTTGTGGGGAGGTGGTGGGGGTGCTTAAAGGGGAGCCTGTTTTGTTTGTGTCTGTGTGCACACATGCATGGAAAAGCTTTTAAACACCACAGATTTGGCTTCTTCTACATTGATCCAAAACCCAGTTTAGCTGTTAATTACATTTATACTAAATAAAGGCCATTGGTCATACTCATCTCATTTAACATCTCATTTAATTTCACTCCATCTCCACCATCATTCCTGCACAGAATGGCCCTTGCACTGTTACTGCCCAGGTATCCTGGGTGTGCCCCTAACACAACTGCAACATTCTTTGAATTTCTTCCATTTTAATACTGCTTTGGAGATACTTAAATTCCTGTAATGTTTATCCTTCAGCTGCCAATTAAGTCCCAAAACTATTTTTTCCCAACCAAAAGATTAATTTTAATATAAGTCAGTTTATACATGAAAATGTCTCAAAAAGTTGATGAGAAAAAAATCAGAAAGGTTTTACTTGTTTATACAGAAACTGAATTTTAGACTGAGAGTTACAGAATAAACCTTGGATTTAGGGCCCCTTAAACTCACAGTCATTCCTAAGTTTCACCATCTCCCTCACTGTGTTTTTAGAAAGCCTCCATCTTTTGATTTCAGTTGTCCCAGGCCCTGTTAAGCTATAACCATAAAATATGAGTTTTACAATATGCTGTATTTTGCAAACCTTGAAGTAACTTTTGAAAAACCAAGAAAAAAAAAAACACACAAAAAAAACCCCCAAAACCACCAAAGACAGTGTGTTCAAACAACATGGTCAAGTGACTGTTAGAGGTATGAAATTACCGTGCAAAAAGCTGAAGTCGTGCCTAAACAAGAACAGAACCACCACCTTTGGCACATTCAGCATAAAAAAATGACAAAAATAGCCAAAAATATTTAAGAAACAATTTGCTAAAAGGCATAAAAGCTAATACCAAATCTTTCCTGAAGAGGTAAAGGCAGGAAGCCTCCCAGCAGCTATAGGGCCAACAGAAGATCCAATATTTCTTCAAATAATACACAAGCATTGAAAAAAAGCTACAGGAACTTGGGATTACTTTTGAATACTTGTGTGGTGACATCTTCCCCCAGCCTCCTTTTTTTTTAATGAAGCAGGTACTTAAAGACACTGAAGTTTCAATTGGAGGACTTTAGAACAAAATTAATAAAAATTCAATAATAAAGTCTGCTGTATTATTAACTGTGGCATTTAAACTAAAACTTCCTTTTCCAAGGAAGTTTCTACAAAGGTAATCACAGAATAAAACTATTCCCAGCAAAACTAAAATATCTGGTCTTCTAAGAACAGAAAGAAATAAGAAATCTTGAGAAGTCACCCTGACCTATTAGAATATATATATATAGAATATATCTCTAGTTTATAAAGTCTCAATATCACAAATTGCCAGAAGCCTGGATAGTGCAGTGAAGGTGCTTTTCCCAGTCCTGTACTTTGCCCTGGAGAACTGCAAACACCCTTTATCTGAGACAGGTCACCAACCTGTCTGGAGCTCAGGTTCAATGTGTCCATTCCATGTGGATTTCAGAGTGCAGGAGTTTGTACTCTGCCTACTCTGGATTACTATTCCAAACTCTACTTTCCCCACACCCCAGGTTTCCCTAACCTGTTCAGTCTCTAGTTGATCATCACTTCCAAGACCCAAAGGCATGAACAGTTTCTCAAGTATGGAGTGCAAACAGTTTACAAAACCTGACCTTCCAAATTGCTTGTATGAAACTGATGCCAAAGAATATCCCTTTTCATGACTGAATATGGAGCCTGATATAACAAACTCTCAAGGCTTAAATTTCTATTCTCAGTGATCACTAAAAAGAAGTTGAAAAGTGGAAACCAGCACAAAAGAGAAACCTTTTATTTCCCAAAGAATTATTCAGCTAAAATGATTTGGTTTAACACACACTAATACCAAATAATTTTGAGGATACTTTTGATAAAGCTTGTGGGGAATTAGAGTTTAACTTTTTATTCAAGATTTTATTTTAATTCCAAAAGTGATTTGATGAGTCAGCTATTCTCTGAAGTCATGTAACAATAAACATTAAACATTACTCAATGCCCACAGCAACCACTGTCTAATTTTATTCTTTTTTTTCTTCTCCCCACAAAATGGAAAAAATTTCCTGTAGAAACTAGTAGATTTGTGCCAAATTCATGACTCAAAGAAAAATTAAAATAAATAGACACGTGAAATTAAAACAACAAAATGCTATATTGTGAAAACCACAGAAATTTAAACTGATTGTAGGTTTCTCTTATGTACATCTTTTAAATACATTTATATACAGGTGTAAATGTCTGAATGTAAAATGGAACATAAAATGACTGTGCATGTACACAGTTTTTATTTATACATAGCACGAAAGTTGTATTTATTGCTGATTTTTAAAAAAAATGTTAAGACAAAACCTGTTTGGAAACCTCCAAGAGGGGGGTAAAATCACTATTACAAATACAGTCTAGTCTGGGTTTAGCTACATCAAGGGACAGTGGTGATATTCTGTTAAGAAGCATTGCTCATCTTGAAGCTTTCTAAATCAAGGCATCTTCTAGAACTCAGACAGTACATTTATTTTCTAAATATTTAACAATGACATATCTTAATGCATTATTCTCTTCCTTGGCCATGGCAGTTTCACCTGAATATTTGCAGATGTTTATGCCCCCATTCCCATGTCTTGTTGAGATCCAGCCAAGCTGCAAGTTTCATTCTTTCAACTTCTCCTACAACTTAATTTTCCATCCCTTTACTCCTTAATTAAATTCACGGTTCACATCGTTGGATGTTCATATTTTAAACAAGAGTCAGGCATCAATACATTCTAGAACTGCACTAAACATAAAGTACATTATAAAATAAAACATTATGAGCTTCTGAAATGGAAAAAAGAATGGTATTGATTACAGAGGAGTTCTCACTTCCTGTAAACATTTCGATCTCGCTCTCTCTCACAGACATACACATACTTTAAAGGAAAACCAGAAACAAGAGTTTAATTAAACACCACTAGTCTGAATTTCAAATCCATGAATGAACAGATGGCCACACTTCACAATCTGCCAGCAGGCCACTCCAATTAACTGGGACTGGGATCAGGGTAATGTCATGGAAGCCAGAAGTTTTGAACCAAAAAAAATCCATATATGGGAATTTGTGACAGCTATAAATAGTATAACATTGAAGTATTTAGGATTATACAAAAGTGGTACCAGCAAAAAGAGAGAAGGCTAATATTTCAGACTATCATTAAATCTAGCCATCTCCTGTGAGGGCACCAGGATGCTTGTCAGTGCTCACATGGAATTCAAATCCAGCTTTGCAAAGAACAGCTTTAAAGAAGTAAATAAAGTTGTCCACCTCAGCTCTTCCACAAACAATCTCTAATATTGGACTTGTGCTCACTTATTAATTAAAACATGGTTCCAAATACTTAAATGTATTTGGTTACTCAGTAAGCATTTATTAAGCTAAAATCAGTGTGGTGTCCCTTGAGTAAAATTGTCTTCTCACACTCCTGGGTTCAGTAAAACCATCCCCTGAGTAAGCACCAAAAGGGACATCTGCTTTTACTGACATCAAACTGAAGGGTGAACATCTACACCAATTTTCAACAGTGCAAGGCAGACACGAATACAGAGAAATAAAAGCAACACAGGATATTCCTGATGCTCTTCAGCCTCTCTCAAATTTTAACTCTGCAATCTGTCCACCTTGCTCCCCTCACTGTTTCTGCAGCAGGACTCCAGCTCTGCAGTGCCCATGGGATACAGCTGACATTATCTAAATCTGAATTCTGCACGTTTTCCTCACCTCTCCCTACACTGGATGCTGATAACTCTGACCCCTGAGCAGTGGCAATACCATAAATTTTGCAACCTGACATAAGCACCTATGAAAAAGTGTTACAAGTAGTTTTACTGATTGAGGTTGTTCATAAAACAAGTGGGAGGAACAAAAAAGTAAAAGCAACTCCTACATAACTTCACCTTAAGACTTTAGTGTTCTGCAAGGCATCAAATAAACACAATATTTTTGTGTGTCAAGGACCCTGAGCTTTCCAAAGAGAACAGAAGCTCTCCTAATTCTTACATCACTTTCACAATTGCTGAATAAATATTTCCTGATACACTTATTCCAGTATTTTGGTATTACCTTTTCCCTTTCCTTTCAGAAGGAAAAAAGAGATGAAGAAAAAATTCACTTAAATGCTCACCTGAAATAGTAATTAAATATTTTTGAGGAAAAAATGCTGCATGTAGCATTTCTGTATCAAAGGACCCTCTGATTATCTCAGTACTTTACACAAGGCTTCCATTCCCAGAGGTATTCTGCATTTAATCCAATACTGGGCTAATAAGCACTTCTTCACAGGAGGACAGGCTCCCTAATACTTAACAAATATAGCACATCCTTTCAGTGCAATATGAAACAGGATAAAAATTCCCATAGTAGCTAATTAACTTAAAAAGGGCAATATAAGCAACCAACAAGAGATCAATTCATGGATTTAAATACAATATTGACACTAATAAATGATACAAATTAAATGAAACAAATAAATAAATGATACAAATTTAGAATATAGTCTGGAAATTATGTTGGTATTTTAAATTTACAAACTAATTACAGAGGAAGATAGCAACTTCATTAAGTATTTATAAAAGTAGTAAATACCTGAAGTACTCACAGCAGTGGAATAAGGGTTATGAGCTCCTGTATTTTCAGCCCAGCAGCCACAACCATAAAGAGCTGCCTAAGGAAAGAAGCATATTGTTAATAAATTTTAAGTGTGTGAGATTTTTGCTATATTCCCTTTCTTAAAAACTGAAAATAGAAAAACAACCTCAAACCAACAATAATAACAAAAAAAAGAAATCCAAGAAAAATCCAAGTATTAATACAAAAGATGAATAAGAATATCATAAGCATATTGTCATTCCACTCCATTTTGCTACATCCTTTTACTATTCTTGAGATCTGAGTGTTTGTCATAGATACAGAATTCTAGCCTAGCTTAACAGAAAATGAGGGTAAAGATATAACCCTGCTCATATAAAGTCTCTTTCACTCTGCTATTCAAAAAACAAACAAAAAAAATCATAACTACATTTCAAAAGAGAACTGCTTTTTGGACAGTGGAAAATGTCAACAAAAAATACAGCTGTACAGCAATGGAGTACAAAATTTCTGCTGCACCTCAAAATCCCCTAACAACAATAAGGTGACACAGCATAAATATATTATTATTATAACATTAATAATAAATAGAACTATACATAATTGATAATCATAATTATATATAACACATCATAAATACCTGATAGGTTCTTTTACTACTTTTGTCACTTTCTCCAATTCACAAGATCATTTAAAAATTAATTAGGACCGCTTCCCTAAATATTGAGAGAAATCTTTTTTCAAGGCTCTAAGCATTTCAGAGACCATTTAAGGCCAAGAAATTAACTTACTGATATCTCTGTCAAAAGATAACTAACTACAGAACATCTTCCCTATCACTGGTTTATTACACTGATGGAGAACACTAAAAACACTTGCACATCAAAGCAGTGAAAATGTCTTCAGCATTTAACAGGAAGGAAGGGAGAACAGAAATTTGCTGTCACAGCTCTTGCTTTACACTACACCTTGACACTGAACAATCATTCCCAACCAAAAAAAAGAATTTGAAAATGTACAATGATCACCTGACCAACTCTTCCAGGGTGCTTCAGTGCTAAACCTCCACTGGAGACAGCAGCAGCCACATTTCCTTCTTGGTCAACAACAACTGCACCAACTGTATCCAAGGTTCCTGAGTCATTCTCCTGCAGGACACAAAAACAGAAAAAAAATCCTAGCAAAAATAGTATATTAAAGTCAGATCATACTCCTTAGGAGTGTGCAAGTGAGAGCCTAGCAACCAAATGGATTTGTTATCATGCACCTGTACCCACTGCCAAAAATCTTCCCAAAATGCTGCTTTGCCTCAGACAGGACCTTAATAAAACTTCTCCAGTAGCAAGAAGGTAATAAACATCTCAGAACTAATCCAATGCTTAGATCACCTGCTTTTACTCACAGAAGTGCCAGAAGTCATTTTTTCTTAGTGGTTGCCACTTGTCCACTAAGAAATGATTCAGCAACTGATGCCACATCAAAAGGCCTTTCCTAAAAGGCCTGAAAAAGCATTTTCAGAGGCTCTCTTCTTTGAAGATGTGTAATTTTTAAGAAATGAAATTAAAAAAAAAATCAAACAACCAACCCCCCACCCCCCCAAAAAAACCCCAAACCTACAAAGCACCACCAGAAAAAACCAAGCAGCTGTTTAGGATGTAAAGAGAAAATACTGATATTCTGAGCAAAACAATAAATAGAAGCCTCAAGAAAAAAATCTCCCCTAGGACAGATTCCTTCTGCCAGACTTGTTCTCAGCTCAGGAATCTTTAGTGAGTAAAGCAATTTTACCCTTTGTTCCTATAACTAAAGGGTAACTAAGAGTGTCCTTACTTCCATGACTTCTGAGGTAGATTTACTCCCCCCAGGAGCAGGGGTCTTCTTTTACATCCCTCCCCCATTCCTTAATGCACCACACTAAGTCTCTCTTAGAGAAGGAACAGTTTTCCCCTCTCTGCCCAGGCATGGCCCAGGTTCCCCTCTCTGCAGAACCCAGGGCAAAGCACTCAACCCTCATGCTCCACCACACACACAGCATGCAGTGTACAGAAAATAAACCAAATAAACAGAATTGATCCATCATCCATCACCTACTCCAGAGATGCACGCTGGTGCTGCACAAGCCTCAAGCCTCTTACACAGACTTACCCAGTGAAATAATGCCAAAGGTTATTAAGGTTTTCATATAAATGTGAATTTTCTGGACTAGAATTCAGAGGGAGGAATTAAGAAAAAAAAAAAAAAACAACACACCATTCAGCTTCAAATTATCAAGTTCCCATCATCAATTAAAATTCCCTTGGGCATGCTGTGTCACTTCTCAAGTATGGTTTCTAGTACTGCAATGCTGATGATACTCTGGCCACACTTAATTTAAGAGAAAACACTTGGGTTAATTCTGTGTCAGTCTCAAAAGGAAAAATATGCAGTACAGTCAGTCTCAAAAGGAAAAATATGCTGCCATGTTCTACAGTACTTTTCAAGCAAGTGGAACTCCTAGGCAGGAGTTTCATCCCTGGCTTTCACCCAGAGAAACAGGAAGTTTCTTCTCTGCACCTACACCTAGATCTTCCCTGACAAGTTCTGCACTCAGATGCTGGCACTGACCACACTCAATATAAAACAAATTAATGTCCCAACAATAAAGCAGAGTAACTGCTTAAAGACAGACAGGGGTGAGAAGCTAGAGATCCACAGTTTCAACTGGTACTGGGAAGAAGGGTAAGCTGAAAAACGGCGGAAGGAAGGATCAGGGAGGGTAGGAAAAGTAGAAACAAAAGGATTATGGGAGCAAAGTGGATAAGAAAAGAGCCAGTGCCCTTCCAAGTTCTAAAGATGAAAGAATATTAAGGAACCCTTTTTGAACATCTCATGTGCAAATGTATTTTCCAGCTCCCAGGACTCCCAGACACAGCCTGAGCTAAAACAAACCCAGTTCAAACAATACCACTCAGGGGACTGAGAAGACCTTAAGCAGCAGAGCAGGCTGCTCATGGGACAAGCAGATTCCCATCCTTGGAGATTTCCAAGACCAGACCAGATAAAGCTCTTCCCAACATGAATTCTCTCATGATTTCTCTGTACAGAAGAACTACTATGATACAGGTGCTGCTATCTACCCCCCTGTCCTCCCTTATCAAAGAATTTGATAATAATATACATATAATTGATTATATATATATATTTAATGTATAAAAATATATAATATATAAACTATAATATATATCAAATATGTATTTGATAATTATATATATATATAATTTCCTCTTTTATCAAAGGAAATTATACCCACAACAAAAAACTTAATTAATAGACAGCCACAGATATAAAAATCTAGCCTATCAAAGTTAGTTTGAGGCTGGACATCTTTTCTAAGGGAAGCATTGCTAAGGGAAGGTTGAGGTGGCCCACACATCCTTCTGAAGAAATCTCTATCTCTGAAGCAAGGGAATTCTGTACTTTTCTTCTCAGTAAGACAGGTATGGGGCACGGGGAAAGCAGGACTGGTTTGTGATTAAAAAAAAAGTCACTGATATATAGGTGATGCTGTATTTTCTTTATTCAGGAAACTGAAAATCAGCAATGTTATATTCCACATCCAATGGGAAAAAAAACATTGTCAGCATCTTCTACATATGTGAACTGTACTGGCAACCCTGATTTCTGGACCAGTAAATAAAGAGCTCATCACTATTTAACAAAGGAACTTTTTGTACATCTCCCTATAGAAAAGCATCGTGTGCCTGAGGAGTCACTGCAAGACTGCACCTGCTGAGAAGCCTTTCAGTGTCACACATTTCATCTCTCCAAATCACATCAATGTTGAAAGGCAGAGGATCCTGCCAAGCTAGTGTCAGGACAATAAAAAAATATTTAGAAAATATTAGAAAGTATGATTTAGAAAGTATGATAAATACTACAATTCACAAAGTCTAAAATAAGACCAAACTTTATACAGGTCCGATAGGGACTAAACAAGATCCAGCTTGTTTGTCCTTACCTTTCTATTGATTGATTTACTTAGCTACTTACATTTTAAAATTTTGCAGGTTCTAAAGGAAACTTGGTGAAATCTGTTACCAAATTCTGTATCTGAGTTCAGTTACTAAATTATACTTGTCCACTGCAAAAGCAGTTTGGGGTTTTAACAATGCAGTATTGCAACCTAAATATAATCTATTATGTAGTTAATATTTTGCATGGAAAAAACTGAAAGTCAGTGTTATAAATCAGACCTCACATTACTTAATTTGCACCTTGCAGCATGAAAGAAATTAATGTATTAAACCATGGTCCAAATACTAAGATTTTGCTAAGAACATGCACACAAAACTGAAAGATGCTCACCAGCACAAATGCAGAGTTCTAGCAAGCATTTTTAAAAACCCTTCTCCCCTTCTGCACATTAAAAAATTGTAAATATTCATCACTACAAGCCCCTAAGGAAGCAATTAGCAGATTAGGAGAGCTCTACCCAGTGCCCACTGAAAGATTCTACACACAGGGTCTTTTCCCTCTCCACTTGAGATAGTTTTGAAATGCCATGGAAAGTAATTACCATTAAATCTCACCTTTGAGTATAACTGACAAAAGACAAAATTCATCAGATTGAAGCAACTAACATTTACATGCTATTACCCAACTTTGTAATTATACAAAGCCTGATCAACAATGCCAGCCTTTCCAGTTTAACAGTTGTTTGGGGTGTAAAAAAGAACATTTTGTTTGATCCTCATGTGCAAGATGAGAAAATTATTCTATACTGTATTTCCACAGATAAAGCCAAAACAAAACACCAAAACTTAACTAGAATGGGTGAAAATTATTTAGGTTTCTTTTTCCCTATTAAATGGATTTTGAAGCATACTTTTGAAAACCCTAAGGTTTTATTATCAAAGACCATTTGCACACAAATGTGAGGTAGAACATTTATTTCTTTTTTAAGGAAATTTCCAAACTGCAAGACTAAATAAGACAGACACTAGGATAGTTGCCATAGTTGACTGCTACACTTACAATTACCTGTACATAGACAAAAATATTTTCTAAATCTGTTCAGTCTTAATACAGTAACAGAAGCACATGGAACTGTTGATTCCATGCATATAATTCCAACTGATGTATACATATGTCAGTACCTATGTTGAACTAGGTAAAATCCAAGCCAGTTTTAATAAAACTCAAGTTAAATAATGTTATTTATAGAGTTAAATAACTAGGTTATAAAATACTAACTTACAAATACCAATTTCTTCCAAAAAATCACGTGTACTAGGGATTCTTAGTCACTTATTCAAACCAAGAAGAGGACAACTTTTTACATATTTGCTGAGATCACTTGTAAAAGTGATCTAAATTTTAAATCTGTATTTTTATTTTTAAACCTGTATTTTTCTTTCCAATAGCAAAAGACAAAGTAAAATTAGGGCTTCTAGCCAAACTCTGCTAAGCTATTTTCAACAACAATTTCCTCTGGTGAAAGACAGACTAACAGTAAGCAGGCAAATATTTACTTCTGATATTTACTGGTGCTTGAGGGGAGAACTTGAGAACGGCATCTGGCTGAATGAACACATCATAGACACCCCCCATGAGAATGTTTAGTTAATTTTTGTTTGTGTGTGAATTATTTCTTAGCTATGTAAATCAGGAAGACTCTGCAACTTGAAAAAGACAAAAATTTTACACCTTCAAAATTTGGTGAAGTTATTAATGGATCTTCCTGGATGCAAATGCATAACCCTCTGCAAAAGCTACATAGAGTGAACAAAGAAAAACACAGAAAAAACTCCATTTAGCAGGAAATAAAACTCCTGTAGTAAGTTACACTGCCAAGTTTTTCCATACAAACTTTGACAAATTTAAACAGCCTCATTCTTTTTAAGGTTGGTATCATCACATTTTTATTGAAAACTACTTTTTAAACCTGTATTTTTCTTTTTAGCTGGTGATATTATCAGTAGCTCAAACTTCCAAGTAATTTCAGTTTGTTTTGGTCACAATAATGTGTCTTCACACTGGTCTATTAGTTCTGATCCCATTCAACTCCACCTTGTTAACATCCTTTCTACCTTGCTCTGCCCACAGCCTGCAGCACTGACAGAGGCACACAGGCTCAGCTGCAGCACAGAGTTGAAGTGGGTGAGTCAAACCAGAAAATAAACCAGCTCTGAAGTCCTTCAGGGGAAAAAACCTTCCTGAAAGGAATGGTCTGCAGCTCCAGAGAAGCACAGCTGATAAAAAAGTGACAGGAGTATTTATCAATTAAAATAACTTTGACAAGAAGATTAACTTCTAATTACTCAAGTATTTAAATGGTTTCAAACCAGTTATTTTTAAACCTTTTATGAGAGCACAGCTTTGACAGCGTGAGTTTTAGGGCAACAAATCACATGAACAAATCACATGCCTCATCTTAGCTAAATGACTTTTTTCTTCTAGTTTGGGGAGATATATTCTACTTTTTTTTTTTTTTTTTTTTTTTTTTTTTTTTTTAGAATTTGATTTTTCATTTCTATTTAATTTGGAAAAACTACTGAGAAAACCTTACTTCCTGTAAGATTGCAATTATCCTACACTCTGTGGATAGCAGGAGAATCCCATATGGAGAGCATGGGCTGGTTTTCATCCCTGCTCCATGGATAGGATGTGCCCAGACAGCTGACAAAACCAGTTGTTACTGGATTACTCACCAGGGAGAAGAGCTCTATCTCACCACCTCCTTTACCCACCACCACTGGGAATCTCCCACAAGCTCTGCACAGGACTCTGGAGCCCTTGAAATTTCAAACTGCAGGTTGGTAAGCTCATGCATTGGCTTCAAGCATTGACTTGCCCCTTATTACATGAACAGCAAAACTGCACAGGGACCCCTCCTCTCCCCAGGAACACTTTCACACTCCCAGGCTCACAAGGAGGGAACTGAAATCCTGTGAACAGGAAAAGTTCCAAAATGAACAACTAACTTCCATGGCTCCCCCATCTGTAATTTCTTCACAAATCTTAAATCCTTGAAAAAATTAAAATTAGCACCCTGCTAGAGAAAACATCTTATCTAAGAACACAGATGCAAATTGCCTAATTTATCACTGTTTGCCTTTGCAGACTTCAGAGAATACACTTTTGCTAACAATTCTCTGGGATTTATACCTTATTTAGATCAATATATGTAACTATGCAGGAGTCAGACAGCAATGCCCAACCCAAAGGCCTACAGGCCCCAGATAAAGCACAGGCATTTAATTTAATGACCCATACTTTGATACTCAACATCAAACACAAATACTGTAAATGACATTCTCACAGGTTACCAAAGCTCTACACTTACACAAAGAATGAGGGGAACAGGGAATCTCTGGTAGTTTTGTAGCACAGGTAATATGGGCCAGGTCAATGCCAGATGCATTCACAGATGCACATGTTACCTACCTGATATTTCAAATTTCACCAATTCCAGTTCCATAATGCAGTGTGCTCAGGAGACACTAAAAAGTGGGAAACAGTGACAGAGATCCCAAGCTAAAGAAAATGTTTTTGGTAAATAATTATCTGTTCGTATTTACATTTGTCATATTTCCAGTTCAAAATGAGCAAAATATTTTTCTTAGCACCAGCAAGATATAAAGTGATGGTTTGGTTTTCAAATAGCAAGGCAGAAAGTTTTAACTGCACTAAGGTTTCATTATATCATCTAAACATTAGGATGGACAAGGAGAACAGGCTTCTGAGGCTCCATCAGTCTTATCATATAAGACATGAAGTTTATTAGCAGTCAGCTGTAAGTTTAGGACGACACAAGAATTTGAAACAAGAGCTAACCTTTTCATTTGATTGTCTTCTTTTCTTTAGTTGAATGAGATCTGTTTCCACCTTTTCGGCCAACTCCAGCTTCCTCTTGTTCCTCTTAAAAGCTGCTAAACTAAATCCTATAAAAATAGTTCAAAAGCATGTAACTAAGTAAAATTTACTTATTTGAAGCAAATATTGAAAAGTTGACATTTTGAAGGACACATCCCCCACTTCTTTACTGATGCAAAAATGCATCAATAAAAAGCCAAAAACTAAGGATTCAAGTTTCAGTACAAGTTGTTCACATCTTTTCCTAAGTTTAAAAGTTCTACTATTGCTCAGCAACGGTGATGAGTAAAATATCTGGTAGAAACACAGCATGAACACAGGGAAGCTGGTCTAAATATCTTTGGCAATGAAGCAGCACTGCACAGAAGAGAACAGAGTAAGTGGCTTGTGTTAAAATTGTTTTTGACTGCTGACAAGTAAATAGATACCATGTGAGCTCATTCTGATAGCCATGAAATTAGGTTACTATTTTATTACCTTAATCACATATCTGTATGTTTACCCATATATTTAAAGCCACACACAAGTCTAGCAGTAGTTTATGCTCCATAATCCAGCACAGTCTAAAGACCACCTAGGTCTCAAGAAGACAAACATCTACTTTCCACATCTAAGCCCTACATTCAGAAAGGAAGTGCTCTCTAAAGTGGACTAAAAAATAAAATTGTTATGCTTAAGAGACCAAAATTACATGTTCCCATTTTAGAAGTTTCATTTCATGAACAAATTGCAGATATTGACATATTTAGTTTAAATTAGTTTTGACTCAATATCATCCCCAGGCTGTTTTAACATCCTCTGTAAAATGTAAAGAAGTGTGGAGAAAATGGCTTTTGTCACTTGTTTAACCACACCAAATCAAGCTATTGGGAGAACAGAGCAATTTGAATCTTATACAAGTAAGTCACAAATTCAATGGAAACTAAAAAGCACAGATTTTTCTATAAACTTCATTTTAAATGAAATTCTGAACCTAGTTACATCACTATTATTCAGAAGACTGGAACGTTAATGAAGTTTAGTAATAAACTCAATATTACAGAGCCAATGGAACCCAGAGCTTTCATTTACAATTCTCACAAAGTACACAGACAGTGAGCATTTTACTTTGAAACTTCTCCATACAGGTGTCTAATTCACCTAGTGAACTCTCTTTTAATCATGTTTTTAAGTATATAAAACTGGACCTTAATGTACACACAGTTAGCTACAGTTAGTTCAAGGATGTAACTCAAAAAGTAGTGAGAAAGCTGGCATTACTCCCCAAAAACCTAATGAATAGCAATTCTTTAAAAATGTAAACCCATATTAATCAGCCATCACCAAGAAAGGAATTCATGCTACTACACAGAGCTGATTACTGCAGACAACACATTTCTATGTTTGAAATGAGGATGAAGAGGTAAAACCTGAATACTTGATAAGAGGGAGCAGAAAAAGAATCATTTTAGTCAAGTACTAACTGTCAGTGGGAAGAAACAAACTAAAAATCTCTCACAGATCAAGAACTTTGTAAAGAGAAGTGCCCCAAAATAAACTAAGCCAGCACATTGTTTTTAAGAGAATTTTTAAACAGGAGAACTTTTAAGTTGACACAAGTTCACCAAGCACAGCAAATACCTATGGGCAGAGCCATTTGGGGTGAGTAAGAATGGTGTTGGCCTTGGTATTCCTCAAAAGCAGGATAAATATGCCTAAACCTGTTACCTGCTGCTGCCACTGCCTCCTGTCAAGCTGGGAAAAACATGGACCTAGAGAGGCCAAAGGGTGCAGGAGCCCACACATGCAAACCTGAACAGGTTCCTTGTACTTCAGAGCCCAATTCCAGCAGTGTCCTGAAGCCTTGTGCAGTATTTGCATCTTCACCAGCTCAAACACATGCACAAAGATCACATCAAATGCACACAACACATGGACTAGCTCCAAGCTGCCCTGCCAGCTGCACAGAGTGCTGCTATATGCCCTCTCAGCATCTCCTTGCTACTTTGGTAGCATATTTATCCTGCTATTTTTCCACAGGACACAAAATGTTTCATTCACTTAAGACTGCAATCCCTAGCTAAGCAATTAATTTTCAGAGGTTACCCTGTGCCTTAAGATAGTTTGTCTTTTCAAAACAGGAAAATACCTGAATACTTACTCTGAGTGATCTGCTAACAGTAACTTATCTGCACTGTTAATTCTAAGTGGTATCAGTAAGATGAGAAATATGGGGTAGAAAAAACATCATTATGAACAAAGTACACATCTCTTGGGCCATGTCAGACAGACAGATGAAGACACCTTTCTAGAAGCAATTAATGATGTAGGTTGGAAGAGATATTAGGAGGTTGTGGAGTCCAACCTCCAAAAAAACTCAAATCCAACTTAAAAGGATTTGTCAGATTCTGAGTATTTTCAACAATGGATATTTCACAACTCCTCTGGGCCTCTACATCAATATTTGATCAACCTCAGGTTTAAATAAATAAGGTATTCATTCATATTCTTCAGTTTTGTTCAGTTTACCATGAAACATCATACTTTTCATGTGAGGGAGCATCAGTCTAGTCAGACATCCCCTAGAAGGGAAATTCTTGTGCTCAGGGCTACTGAACTTCAGAATAGTTATTGGGATTAATTTTTACATGAAAGGTGAAGGTTTTGTTTTAGCAAGGACTTATGAATAACAGTATTTCATTATTTAAGGAAAATAATTACAAGCAGTAATTATCAATTCCTCTTAGCAGGATAGGTAAGCTAATACCTCCAAAGTGACCAAATTACCATGAAATAAAGGAACAGGTTACAACTCAAAATCTGGCAATTTTTTCCTCTGTTAGTTTTATGTCCGACTTCAGTTAAAAAAATGTCTTGACTATTACTTGAATATTAAATTTGGTTTCTTTCTCCCCAGAATAAGTGAATAAAGACTAAAGCAAGTGACAGGCTGCCTGCCCTCAGTTTATTCCTGCCTTTGTGATGTTCTATCTATGTAAAACCACTATAAATGCCATAAAATGAACAGTACTCTCATTGCTTCATCTTGGTCTACTAGTGATAAAAGAAACTGAGGAACGCAACCGAGCTCCAAACTACACACATGAAAGATGAAACCAGAGTTTCCTGAAAACACCCTCTAAGTTTGGTCCTTGACAAAGAACACACTAAAACATCAAATTAAAACATTCCATGAACTAAAATACAATCCAGGATTCAAACATGCTTGGTTAACAACACACACACAACATGGAAAAACAACCCACAGAAAATTTATTTTGCAAATAAGTGCTACAGACAGAAAGAAAACACCTACACACAATCTGAGTTCATAATTCACATTAAATCTAAAACAAAACCTCAACTTTGTGGTGCAAGGATACTACAAAATTTCATTTGTCCTTAATGACAGTGTAAAAACCACTCTCACCTTCTCCAACCAGACAGTGCATTCCAAGCTTGAGAAAAGGAAAGGGTCACAACACAGTGATGAAGACAGGAATGTTTTCCTAAAACAAATGCAATATAGCTACATCAGCCTGATGTTACCTGGGTCAAGGAGGAAGAGAAGAGCAAGAGAAGCAAAGCTTACTGACTGGGGAGAAGGCTAGGAAGAAGGGTAAGGGAGCAAATTCTTGCTTGAAGAAGTTTTGGTGGTGGTTGTTGTTGGTACTGTTGTTGAAATCTATGGA
The DNA here is from genome assembly GCF_012460135.2 of Molothrus ater. NCBI lineage: Eukaryota > Metazoa > Chordata > Aves > Passeriformes > Icteridae > Molothrus > Molothrus ater. Next base: position 9,105,589 of record NC_050480.2, on the reverse strand, counting down.
AATGTATTTAGTAAAATGTCCTTTGATTTTGCTCAAGAACTTAAAAGTTTAGATGTAATTCAAAAAATACTTTCAGATAAAATCCCTGGCAATTATTACCCTACCCAGTAACAGCATGTGCACTCCACACTATGATTAGAAGAATTGAGAATTGAGTCTTGGGAATACAACCAGCCCATCTCTTCTGCTCCCTCATTTATGCATCTACTGGCATAAATAAAACTGCCTCTGAGCTGCTGGGAGAGGAAGGAAAAAAAAAGAAAAAAAGTCCCACAGCTTACAAAATTACTGAAAGTACTGTTCCTGTTTAAAAGTCATTTTCTCAGGCCTCTTCCAGACTAAAGACTCAATAAGTGACAACTGTAGCACATCAGAACCAAAGCATAATAAATAAATCCAACCTCATTCACAGTATTTACCACACATCCCTGCCTCTTCTGGAACAAATAATCTTCAAGGACCTGGAAACACCTTCCCAATCATCCACATTCTCCCTTCAGCCCCCAAGGTACCAACATGAGCCAGCCCACATGAACTCTGCAGTTTGGTGCAACTGTGCCAGACAGCGGAAGCTCTGGTGGAATATTTGGTCACAGCAGAGCTAAGTGTGCCTGAGACAAGGTTCAGTGGGGGTTTGCCTGGGAAAAGGTTCAGTGGCTAAGCACAGAACAGTAGAAGAAGCTCCTGCTCAACACCACAGGCCTGCAGGAGAGGTTGGCATCAGTGGATGTGGTATCAGAACATGCACTTGATAATATTTATCTGTAAATGCAGCAGAAAAGTCTCACAGACTCATCTTGTTCAAAGCTAAGACTGCTGTGGATGTTCAAAAGGTTCTGATGTTCCTGGATACCTTGCTGAGAAAAGGCCACAGGATCTCACAAATTACATAATTAATTAGCCCAAGATTCATCTCCTACACTATTACTGTGAGACAATAAATACACCTTTTTTACATGCTTTTTTCATCATTATCACCACCTAACAAGGAGATGAGAAAGTAATTTTCAGCAAGCAGGTCAGTGGAAGAGATTATTAGTCTCTGACTAATGAGGAAGAGATTCATCTGTGCCACTTGTTTGCCACAAAGCTTCCACATCCTTTACTCACCTCCTGTACTCTGATCATTCCCTTAACCCCTTTAACCATTATACTATGTACAGGTAAAAATTTAATCAAAAACCTTGACAGTTCTATTAGATAATGATACAATGACTAAGTAAATAAAACACAACTGTATTTCCCATTCTACACAGCTCTTCAGAAGTTTTTCTCAGTCAGCTTTCACAGCCCATTAGAAATGATTCAGAGAGCACAGGCATATGAAAATCAGACTTGTCCTATACATGGAGTCCTTGAAGCTACTGAATTATACATACAGACTTAAATACAACACTAAGACACCTTTTCATCTGTTAAATAATGGTACAATTGATACATATCTATCTACTTGTTAATTCTAGCCCTATGTACCTTAAACAGGCCCTCAGATAACAGGCTGCTTATCAGAATACAATTAATTTCTTGCTCAAAGTTAATGCAAAACATTTTTACTACAAAGTCCAATGTGCTTTTATAAGCCACGTGTATTCCCTTAATTATTTTCAGCAAGGTTGAAAATTTGGAAAATGGCTATGTGAACAACTCTATTTTCAAAGAGAGTTGGAAGGAAATACAAATTTTCAGCACCACTAAATGACAAATCAAGTTCAGGACAATATTCAAACCTTCCTGATTACTAGTGGTGGAACAGCAAGCTGGGAACACAAACCCCAAATACCAACTTTCAGTCACACACGTTACAAATTATTTTGCAACCAAATATTATGCAACCTGTAAGTGTCCAGCTATTCTTGTTTAAAATCAAACTATAAATTGAAAATACTACAAAAACCCCAAGAATATTTTAAAATCTTTGAAGTAGAGATAGAGCTCTGACCAATCATATAGCACCCCCTGGCAGACAGTGCTTAGAGTCAGCTGGCAGAAGCTTTCTGCAATTTATCTTTCTATTCCATATTAAAAGAGAATGCAACTATTGGAGAAGAGAATTAAAAAGGAATATACTAACAAATTAGTTAACCCACAGGAATTCAAATGATCTTGAGAAGAATTCTGTTGAGCAGTTGCTAAAATAAATGACACAAATTCAAACAGGAAGATGAAAATAAATTTCTTTTTAACAAAGCTATTTTAAATGACAGATTAACACCACTTAGGCTTGTGTTGGGACTAAAAGACTACTAGAGATAGCTTCCATGGTGCCATATTTTTGACAGAAACAGCAAAATGAATGGGGGGGAAGGCACTTACAAGCATATTAAAAAAAAAACCCTATCTCTCAGAGCACTACTCTGAAGATCTGTTCTTTACCACACAAACTCAGGCTAAACTGCTGCTGGACACAGCATTTCTTACTGCTTCCTGCAAGCAATCTTGTTTGTCATCAAGCAGCCTTTCCTGAGCCTGGAAGATTTTCATTCAAAGTACTTTCTGGGCACCTTGGCCCAACCTTTTTCCTGGGTAACTTACAGCCATTCTCCTGGCTGCACTCAGCTGCTCAGATTTCAGAAAAAAAATGACCCTACTGTCTCCAAATCCAGGGAAGATTTATATCATGTGTTCAGATTAACCAAGCTTCCTAACCAAATGCCCAGAACCCTTGAGTTTCTCTCCAAATCTTTCATCCTCCCCTTAAAGACAAAGGAAGCATGGTCTGAGCCACTGCCTGAAATTCATAGCACAGTTTCAGCAATACAGCAAGTGTTTTTCTTAATACAATAACAATGAAGTAATGAGAGAACTGGGAGTGAAATTTGGGGTTTTGGAGGAGAGGCGGGCAATACTGGTGGTCAGGGAGACAATCAGTGTCATTAGAAACAGCACAGTCTGCACTACACTCATCCAGAAAAGACTCTCCCTCATTAAAGAATCCAAGCAGCCTTTGGATAAACAGGAATTTCCTTGCATACACACAGTTAAAAAAATAACAAAGTACAACTAAAGAAATGGTCTGTTACAAGTAGAATTTCAAACCAACCCATAGCAGCCCTGAGTCTGTTGAACAAGATGTGATTTTACTCATAACATGAAGTTATTCAAGGTAATTTGAGGATTTGACTGAAGAAGGATTCTGAGTAGGATTCTGACAATGAAGTAGCAGCTTTTATTCAGCAAGTCTCAAACTAATGACAATGAGGTAACTCATAGTTGTAAAGGTTTTTGCAGGTGCTGAAAACTAATATGGGTTCAAAAGGAAACAAAAATTTCATGTCAGAAAATGCCACTGTTTACTTTCCATGTATGCCAGAGTCACTAACAAGTACAGAATTTAGAGTCTGGAATAATATAAGGGATAGGGGAAGGGAAGCAAATACTTGCTCTGTTCTTACATCCTTCCTTAAGCATCTTCTTTATGACTACTCTTGAGCTGCAGCTGACAAGTTATGTGGATCCACTGCTGCTGTTTTTGTTCTTATATAACATTATTCACTGAGGTGCTTACAGTCACTTCCACATTGTCAGAGTTACAAGTTTGCTGCATGAGGAGGTGCCTTCCTTCTCTTTCCCTTTGAAGGCTTAACATTGCAAGCAAATGCAAGATCCTGTCTTACCCCATGTTATCTTTGTCAAAGATAATTTACATCTATTATAGGCTGAGTTGATAATTTCAGATAGAAGTCTTTTGGTTATTACTAATGCAGGCACAGATACTGGCAGTTGAGGGTGTACCTCGAATTTACATTGCATATTTAAAGTGTACTTTTAACATTTTTAAGAGACTTCAATGTACAGTAATTCAGCACTTCTAATTTGTAATTACACCTTAACTCTTGGATTACACTGTCAAAGCAGTCTCTCTAGCACAGGGCAACAAAGCACTGGGATAAACCAGTATTGGGCTCTGTACTGGCAGCCTCTAGTTTGGGCAGGGATTAATAAATTCAGATTCCTTGCAGACTGTGGGCAATACAAACAGATCATATTTCAGGTGTTTGGGTTTGATTTTTTTAAAACCACCCACTTTGGAAAGTCACTAGGTTTCTACAAATGGTAAAAATCCCATTTCCTTACACACTTGACAAACCAAAGAAGATGAAGCACATGAGCCTTGACAAAATCTGGATGGAATTCAACAAGTAACATGGTTTAGAACATGCTTCCAGTTTGGTGCTTAGATACTTGGATAGTTCTGAGAGAACTATGGAGCATGAGCACAAAGCAGATTGTGACTCTTTCTTTGATACTGATCACAGGGAAGCTCCATCCCTGCAAACCAATCCCCCAGCCTCACTGACAGCAGCTAGAACATTACTCTTCTCATCTCAGGTCCAAGAAAAAGAAGACAGAATAAGACAACTTCAAAAATATATTTTTCATGTGCAGCACAGAGAAGCCAAAACACGCACACAGTTCTCCCTGCCATTATTTACTGCAAGTACACATCTAAATTTGGATTAGAGGCTTTTGGAGGAGATTTCAGTTTGGTTTTTTGTAAGTAAGTTACTAAAGATATTTTCCTGATGTTTGGCAATTAGTTCAGTTCTTTCTTTTACAGAGCTATTCAGAAGATATGTGATGTTTACTTAATTTAACCCCAGTTCTCCAAGCAAAATTCAACAAAGCAATGGTAGCAAGCACAATCAAAAAAGTCTCCCTTTTTCTGAAGATTGGCACATTATTTAACAAAACAGCTGACTTCAGATGAGATCTCTTTGTGGTTGCTTGGAAACAACATTCTATTTGATTGTTTCTTAAGCATATCTAACTTTCCTTTCCATGGTAACATTGGATAAATTTATTTTGGCTTCTTAAATGTTACCTGTGAGTTTCCAATTTCTTTTCACTTGTAACAATCCCATTTTCCAATCCCACTGACCAGAGGTCAATGAAGCACAAGATTTATTTAGCTAAGGACTGGGACAGGAATCAGTGTAACATTTTCTGGAATTGATTCTTCAGGTTCTTATTTACTCTTGCATTATTTTTTTCAAAGAAAAGAAAAGAACCTCAGATGCATTACCATTAATAACTATACTGCAAAATTCACTTGTCAGTCCTGGTTGTTTCAACTGTTTTATTGCAAATTGTTTTACTAAATAGAAGATTGCTGAATATACTGCAGACACAAAACGCAAGCAGTGGTCTATTGGAGCAGGATTGTGAAAATACATTGGATGGGATTATTCTTCTGATGTTTCTCCAATGTAAATTCACAGTATGGATTAGGCCAACCAAACTAGCAGTGGTCAGTCCTTATTTTTAAGCTGTAATGTGCATATTTATTCTGACTTTGGTACATTGTAGCTAGCAACTGTATCACCTGCCAATTAATGTCACAATCAAAATACACTGGTACTAGAAACACTTGAAATCTGTGCATGCAAACAGAATTAGTCAAGGCACCTTCTTTGTGAAGTATCTCCTGCATGTAAATAGCAATTGCTTTCCTAAAAAAAGAAAAAAAAAAACAAACCCAGAAAATGGCAACCTTCCTCCCCCCCAAAAACCTTCAAAGCATTTAGTGGTTTTACTCTTTCTAGAGCCACAGAAATAAAGGTGTTCTGCTCAACTCAGCACTATAGTAGTTCTGCAAATGCTGTTTTGGAAAGCAGCTAGAGCAAAAGTTTCAGTCATGTGGAGCTAGAAATCAAAACTTTCTGTTCAAAATTAAATGTGTCATGAATACATGTGAAAATCATTGCAATCAAATAAAATACTGCCACTGTTTCTGGGGTTACACTTCAGCACTGAGCATCGAAAAATTCAGAGCTGCAGTTGCCAGATATTTATCTACATTTAAAATTAGACCAAATAAAAGGCTTAATGGGAGCCCTGGGTTTCAACCTCTGATCTAGGGATGAGTCAGGTATTTGAAGGAGCAGTACTGCTTACTATAAAATAAACATTCCTAATCTTCCCGTGTTCTTCTTCTTTGGGTAACAACTTCTGATTTTTTTCCTGCAAAACCTCAACAGGCAGCACAGGGCATGTTCTCACCTAAAACAAACTACAGACTGGTAGTTATGGCACTTTCCAAAAGGGAAGAGGGCTGAAGAACAGATGGAAGAGAACCACATCCTCCTTTCCATGGGTAAGTGCATTCATTTGTAGCCTAGTTCACAGATGATGTATCAATATAAGATAATCACTTTTTTTTTTTTTTATTTTAAGACAAGAAGCTTTTCTAAGAAACTAGGGTTAATATACAGTATAACCCAAGTCTGTTTTCCAGATTGGGTTATTCTATCAGGTTAGGTGAAGTGAAGCCGTAGGTTAAAAAAAAAGGCAAATTACTTGGACAGCTTGTTTAGACAAGAGCAGTTCTGAACAAAGCCCCAGACATGGGTGTAACTACACAATCTCAGAGACAAACTGGCACCTGCTGAATCTTGATCCACGGCTAGTTGGTGCTGTTAGGATCCAAGATGGATCACATCTGGAGACTTGTAGGACTGAGCTTTTCAAGAGCCTACATTTTAGTTACAAAGAAGTCCATCACTGGATTTAGTCCTAGAATCACAGAATCACTTAAATTAGATGTTGCTAAAATGCAGCTAAAGTAATAGTTTACAATTTTTTTTTATTTAGATACTTATTAGAAAATTAGTAAACTTAAACAACCCTTATAGACCATAACACCATAAACTAGCTGAATGTTAAGAACAATGAAGTGATGCACACCTCAAAAGATGAGGCACCATTTAAAGTTACTCTGTCCTGTTCTTCCTACTGACACCACCAGTTTACTCACTTGTAGCCATGATACCTGGAGGACATGCTGGTATCCCGTGATCAACTGCCCATCTGTAAGCTCCTTCACCAACTAAAAAGCTAGGAGACACAGAAGAGGGAGTTTAAACAAAACCATATAACAAATCCCCCTTTGCTTGCAATTATTTTTTTCTATTTGGTTTGGTCAATTTTAAATCATAAGCTGTCTATATTTCACAGGACTGTCTGCTATTAATTACATTTGGCAAGCTTATGTAGTTTCATTAAAAGATTATGCAGCTCTGACATTAAATTTATTACTGGACAAAACCAAGTGCTAATAAATTTGAAATTCAATACAAAATCAGCATCAGCTTTCAACTGCAGCTAAAACAGGACAGAGCTGTCTCACATCTTGCTCTCTATAACAACTTAGCAAGATCCTGAAGACCAAAAACATGGGATGAGAAAGGTGAAAATGGTATTTCCAGTAAAACCAGTCAGTGTCAAAGGAATAGCACGCAGTATTTTGAGAAGCACAACACAAGTTAAAAACTGACTTTATTTAGAAGGATTAAAGTCTATTTCATGGAGTTTTATCAATCATTTGCAAATGAGACTAGGCCACTAAATTTTAAATATACTTGTAAAAAACCTCCAGCCACCTGAGAAGCTGTTTTCTAGTCAGCACTGACCACCTTACCATAGTGAGACAGTACACACTGCTGTGACAACAAACAAGAGCAAAAAATATACACACACATGGAACTTCTAGGGATAGAAGAAAAAGCAAACCTCATGTTGTTTCCCCCTAGAGAAATTAATCTTATTGCCAAAAAAAAGGGTATGTAGTATGTAGTAGGAAATGAGACACTTTCATAAAGCTGCTGTGCAACACAATAAAGGACAACTACTTCCAATCTTATTTCAAAAATGGACAATGAAGTTAAGAATAACACAACTGCCTAATGGACACCAGAAGCAAGGACTAAAAATTTTCAGCAAATTGGAAATAGTTTCACTGAAATGCCAGAGTTAAGAAGATGAGTCCAAAGAAGTTATTCCAGCTACAAAGTGGTCCCTGGGGCTATGCAGTTCTCAGTTTCTGAGAACACTACTGATATAGCAAACTTGTTGGGATTAATGCTGCTGAAAGTTTTCTTGACAGTGCTATATCCAACATCAAGCTTTCATTATATAGTATTTTGTGGTGGTAATTTCTATCTTCTATATGATTTAACCAATCCCAGAGGTATGCCCAGTCTTTCTTTACTAACGTCTCAAAAGAGGTTGATTTAAATGAGAATTTTAATTGTTAAATGCATATTTCTTACCATTGTTAGTGCAGCTTCAGGTAAGAATTGTTCTCGTTGCAAGGTACTGTAGGATAAGTTATTGGGTACTTTGGCAGAACTCAAGCATCTACTGTTAGGTAAGTTAGTGCTCAAGAAACAACCTAGCACTGACACATAACATAAAAAAAACTTTCAATATTAACATAAAAAAGATATGCAAACTGCAGCCAAACCTAATTAGTATTCTTCATTTCTAAAAGAAGGTGGGTTTGGTGTTTTTTACTTATTGGCAAGTAAATAAGCACTTCCTTTTCAATAAAATAATTTACACAGAGAGAAATGTTAGGTGGGAAAAACATCAAACTCAACATTGGGAGTTTGATATATGGTAATTCAAGCACAGGTCAGTCAGAAATACTGTGTTTTACAAGCAGTTTCACAGCTGCCTTTTTAATACTTAAAACCAGAAAATGTCACTAATATTTTATGAAGAGTGCAAAAAAGCACCCAAGAGTGTCTCCTCACTCATGTGATGTGACTTTTAGTTTGTTCACATTTCTGTCCTTAATCCTTAGATTCCTTTCCCTCCCAGAACACATACAGTTTTAGTTCCAAAGAGTCTTTAAATCAGAGCAGAAAACTAATTGAGGCTCCATATCACCACAGAGATCATCCACCTTTTTGAAACTGTTCAGTTTGGATCTTTAAAGGACACCATAACCACAGAAAAGTTAAAATATACTGTTTACAAGACAAATAGCATCAGGATCTCAATGCTTTGTTGTCTGCACATAAAAACAAAACTACCACCAAGCTTGATTTATTAGGGGAGAGGGAAGAGGGAATAAAGCCAGTGCACTATAGAAAGCAGTCAAAACCACCCCAAGTTTCAAAAGCCTTCAGGCTAATTCAAAATACAATCTTCCAAAGGGAGGGGAAAAACAAATCTATAAACAAAGGATGAATGAGTTTATTCTCTGCTACTCTGAAAGCTGGGTCTGCACAAACAGGACATAAAGATCTTGCTTGTAAATATATCAGACAGAGTAGTGTGTAGCTCTTACAAGCTCAGAACACAGAAGATGAAAACACCCTCCCACCAAGGAGGTGCTGCTCAATGTGCTTTCCAGTTCCAGGCACACTAGGCCATATTAATAGAAAACATAAGTTAAGGCCTCTAAAATGGTCTTTTTAGGCAATTTTCTCCAAGAACATGATTATGCTAGTGCTGACTACTCCAAACAGGGCCATTTAATATGGGCTGTAGGGAAACAGGCTGCTCCAAGCTAAAGAGAAGTGTCAGAAGATTTGGGTCATGGTCAAGGTGATCTGCACCGTAATAAATACACTTTGTAACATTTTATCATAAAATGTAGCAATCACTCTGAAATCAGTGTTACAAAGAAGAAATTGTTCAGAAGAAATACAGAGCAGGAATAAAAGGTGGTGTGCCTTCATTCCTCCTGGGAACTCTGACTAGGCACTGCCCTACTGGTTACACAATGTTAGTATCCTGCACATAACAGTGTAAGGCTGTGCAGAAATTACAAATCTCTGTATATCCCAAGGGGAAACCTAAGAAGGAATTCTTTCCCATATAGTTATTACTGAGAAAGGGATATGGACATGGAGTTAATGGCAGTACTACTAATGAGTTCTAAGAAAGAAGACATTTAGGTGCATTTGTGCTGTATTGCAAATCTTACCAAATCTTACATTTAAGAGCAGGCAGATGTAAAGAAGCCTCTCTCCTCAGGTCAAGGTTTCACAGTAGGAAACAGAAAATCTTCAAGCTTATTACTACAAAACATCCATTACTCTGTGCTCAAACTCCACTTCCAAAGGTTCATCCAGTTTGTAACCATGCAATTACAAAAGTACTTTCTTTTGTAAAAGTTATACAAGGAACAGGAATATCTTACAGGAGATTATGCAATATTTACAAGTTAAGTATTTTCTGTCCCTTCATCAGAGAAAATCCTGACAACACCAAGCTGAATAAAGTATGACAGAAAGATGTCAGGACCTCAGAGGTTTCAACAACCGCACCATGCACTCAGTCTTTCTCTAAACTTTTTTAATTTTATTTGGATAGTGAGATTCTGTGTTTTAGATAACACAACAAGGGATTGATCCAGAGGACACACTCTACAGAGCAATTTACAGCACTTTAGATACATCAGTTCATGCATTTGATCCCTCCATCTCGAAAAGCTTACCATCTCTGAATAACTTAATTCATACTCATTGAAACTTCTTCTATGGAAAATCAGAAATATACCACTTTGAACTGGTTTTGAACTGCCACTATGAAAATGTATTAACAGGGATAAACAGGTCAAGCAAACTATCTCCACTCTTCTTTTATAGTGAAAGAACTCCCTAATGCCACTTTTACTAACCTCACAGCTCCTGAATTTTTCCTGTTTGGTCATGTGCCAAGTACTTTTGGTAGAAAACATTAAGCTAGCTTAGATCATGCTATAGAAACAGTCTCTTCCATAGGTTTCTTTAAGCAGGTTCTTAGGCCAAGCAGTATCTGGAAGATTGCCCAATACACTACATGCCAATTTGAACCAAGATGAAAATCGTGGATCTTTACAATTAAAAATCACTTACTGGAATCCTGACACTTCCTAGGAATGCCAAAATATGGCTAATCTTTTCTCATTTGACTCTAAGTATTCCCAGCTTTGGCAGGAATGTATTTCAGTCCCAAAACAATGTGTCATGCCAACCCCAGCCAGAAAGGCAAGACATGAAATCCTCCATTCCATCACCTTCAATGCACATGAACTTTATGATTCTGACCTTGGCACACCCTGCGTGTATAGAAGCATCCACCACAGCAAGCCCAAAGCATAACCCATCATATCCCACTAGTATAGACTGTTTCCAGGGTAAAAAAATTGCCATAATAAAATGTGCATTCAAAATCCAGAAGGGGGAAAAGAGGAAATGAAAATTTCTATCAGGTAACCCAAGTGCACAACATCTGCACAATAAACTGCATGCCTTGGTTCCAAAGACAGCTCATCTCTCACCTTGAGATCTGAGCTACCCTGCCTTTAAAAGCACCAGCTAATCCTGCACAGTCCTCAAAAGATGTAGTCTTGCCCTTGGGGGGCAAGAGGATATAGTTCCTTTTCCACTCAGTATTTTTAAAATAATAGCATCATAAACTAGGTCATAAAGTCACAGCATAATATCCAAGTGCTCTTCCTTACAATAATTCTAGAACACTGATGATACAAGTAAAGCAATCCCAAGTGCTTGCTCCTGTAGCTGACTTCAATAATACTTCTGGAACACCAAAAAAACACATTTCACACTCATTTCACATTCTAATGTACCTCATTTTCTCCTGACAGCTAAAGAAATGAGCAGCTAACAGCTATTGAACATAAAGTTCCTATTCTTTAGTAAACCTCTCCACAATTAGTCTGTTCTTTATCCATTAAAGAAAAGTATTTAAAATGCAAAATTTGCCTGTTGATGGTTTGATTTCAAGGTGGCTTTTTTTGATCTATGAACTTTTTTTGCACATGACAGAACACTGAAATCCTCACTGTTTAAACTGGAACACTGCACCACCCAGCTATAGGCTAACTTTACAGAACACCAGAGTCAGGAAAGTAAAAGGTGTAAAACTAATACTTACATCTTTTTTAACTACATAAATGCTGGTTTAATACTTTTGCAAATACTGATCACTAGCTGGCAAAGGGTAACAAATTCTGCCACAGGTATGACAACTGATGATAGCAGTCAATGAATGTGAACAAATTATTCAAGTTCTCTACCTGTCAATTTAAACTGCCAATGAAAATAAGGTGGTTTTAAGAGCAATCAAGTCTGACACATTTCTTGGATTCTTTCCAAAGTGAGGCAATAATATTTGGAGTTATTCTGTGTTTAATACTTACCTCTTCCATTTAAGTTTTAGGGACTGCTTGCTTTCATTTTGTTGTAAATATTATTAAATTTATCTTTAAAATAAGAGGAAGTTACTAAATGCTGCACATTTCCACAAAGCCACAAAGGCAGTAAAATAGGATATTTTTTATACAGTTACTAAAAACTGTTGCTTTTTGTAAAAGGTAGACAGAGGCAAAGGCAGTAGATTTCCATTTAATCTTGATGGTTTTGGGTATTTTTCAAAAGGCTACAGTAACAAATATAAGAATTAAATATGACAACTGGAAATAATCAGACAGACAGAAACTATCACAAAATGATGTTGCTATCTATATCTAATACTTCCTTCCACTGAGTGCATAAGAAGTTTCAAGATGAGAGAACAAAGCTCATTTTCTTTTTAAAGACACACTATCACTGATATGTAAAACTGCACCAGCCTTCCTGGGTGAGATAAAACCTTCAAATATTGCATATATGCAGTAGAGATGAAAGACCAAAGGAAAGTCAAGCAGAACAAAGCAATTACCAAGGTGGAATTCTGCCAGCAGAGAGTTTCCCCTTCTGCCCTTCACACAACAATCTATTTGCAACCGAAACTGGATTCTTGATTCCTAAAAAAGAAAAATTAGCAAAAAATGGGAACAAAACATTAAAATATTTTCCCTCATAGCACTATAGAGTTCATTTTGGCAGTGGATTCCTTTAATTTCTCAGATTCCTTTAATTTCCAAGGGTTTGTCAAGTAATTAAGAGACACCTTATGTTTCAATGTTGTAACAACATTTTCAGTTTTCCCTTCACATGCTGTTGGTAGTGACAAACCCTTCCTTGTCAACACCTCCCCCACTTTTTTTTTAAAAGAAAGAACAAACCATATTGAAATATGAGGACTGATCTCCTACCACAGAAATCTCATGTAAAATCTACTGTATCTAAGGGTTAAAGATGTTTGTAAGCATTAATTTTTCCAGGTGGAATTTTCATTCGGATCTATCTGGCCAGAACAGAAATCACAGGATTCAGGTTTAGCTGTCTCTCACTCTCCTTTCCTCCTCCCCATGGTTAGAAGGATACATTTTGTAACAAACAAGGCTTGAAACACTTAATTTCACTATTTATTTTAGATTTATATCTACATGAGGAAGTTATTACCAGAGTTTAGAACTATTCTCGGATAAAGAACAAAACTTGAAATCCTGTCAGAAAAATCTATTCAATAGTAACAGCTAAGGCTGTTCATATACTTAGAATGAAGCCTCAACAATCCCTGTTTGGGACTTTATATCTCTATTTGTTTTACAGTGAAAGTTAAAACTAGAAAAAAGAGAGAAACACATTAGTTCTCATATTAAACAAGTCCCATGTGCAAATAAATTGCCTAAGCAAAAAAACAAATAAAAAGCCTAATTTAAATACTTGTAATACTTTTTAACAACTGCATTTTATTACAAAATTATCATTCTTCAAATTCATCTCAGCAAACTGAGTCCCACTGTGAATAGTGTGTGGTATCACACAATTGTGCTACGTCAAAGGATTATCAGTGAACTAATAAGACAAGTTCCACAAAGAAATTAACACAAAGCAGCATTTCAGAGAGCAGGAATGTCTCCCCCTTTTTTAAAGGAGCAAAATTTATTTAAACACAGCAGAATTTACAATGTGTCCCCCTTCAAATCAGTAACAAAAACCCTGAAATTGATCTTTGCACTTAAATCAGCAGTTAGCTTTATAATACATAATTAACATACCACTCAGTGCTCCAACAGCTCCAAAATTCAATGACTTTCCATCCATTATACTGGCATCACATTCTATCTCACCCAGAAGGTTTAGGTTAGATCCCAATCCTGCATTTGTAAAAGGAGAATCCTAAAAATAAGAATAGAACACGATAAGGCCACATCCATAAGAGACTAGATTTAAATCTCTGTATAACTGATCTGATGGCACTGATCTTGGTGCATTTTCTTATTTTAGTAGTTTAATCTTCCACCACAAAAACAAGGGCAATTTGAACAGAACATCTAGAATTACTACAATGGACAGCTTTCACCTCTATAGGGTGTGATATATCTTAAATGTAATAATGCACTAATATAAAAACCGATCACATAACAATTAAAGATGACCATTTCTATGCAAGCAAAAGCCTTACAATACAAGTGAAAATCTCTCCCTCCCCCAAAGTACACACTTGGCTTGGTCCTTAACCCATCAAGTAACATTTAAATAACATCTTATAATCACTGCACAGACCAGTCTACCTTAGAAACTCCTAAGTATGACACTATAGCAAAACAGAACTGTCCTTTTTCTGAACATTCTAAGCCCATGACTAAAAACTCACTTTGTAAAATTCCTATCTGACCATTAGCACAGGGACTGTGGCCTGGAAGTTTCTTGACTAAAAACCAATTCCTATTTCATAGAAACTATGGAACAACATTTTAACAACAACATCATAAAGCTAACTCCTTTTTTGTTAACACCTTCTGTGGCTTTTAACAAACCCAACACTGTCCAAGTTCTGCATACTAGAACTAAGCCCCATTTTTACTCTTCCATTTCATCAGAGCATCCCCATGTCTTTAAAATCACAAAATTTCAAAGGAGCACAGTTCAGCAGTCTCACTGCCAGCTCAATACAATCCCTCTTCTATATGCAAGGAATATACGACAAAGAAATAATAGCTAAATCCAATTTCAGAGAGATGCTGCATGCTTTCAGAGTTTCCTATGTTTAAATTACAACAGTGTAACAACCTGATGTGACAAAGAACAATGTGTGTCTAGACCACCTGTGTGCTGTAGAAATCTGATTTCACTGATGAGTAATAAAAGCTGAACCAGGAAACAAATTATTAGAAACAGCTCAAAGTTCTGTCTTACATTTAAAATTAACTGGATGGGTTTTGAACATTCAAATTTGCAATGAATTTAAAGAAATAAGAGAGGTGAGCACATAGAAATGAAAAATAAATCTGATGTCGGTTAGCTTTTATTAACTTTCAAATCAGCAAGTAGTGAGTAAATTCAAAATCTGTTCTGGAAGATGTTGATTCAAATTTACAGAGACATGCAAAGAGCTCTCAGTGTTTGAGTCATCAAAACACTATTTCTGAAGAATCATGAATACAAGATCCCTGACTAATACATAATCATGAAACTGACCTTCATCTTCTGCTTTTTCCTTCTGAAGCAGTACAAGATTTTATCCCATTTTATCCCATACCACAACACTTCTTCCAATTCACTGTGTATATTCATTTTGTTGTTTATTTTGACAGCAACACCTCACAGCAAGTAAGTAAATTTGAAAAGATTTCAGAATAATCAAACATTTAAAGTTTAGAGTGCACAAACAATTTTCTGTAGAAAGAGGATGGGTGGGGGAAAATATGTTTAGAAACAGATGACGGCCTTGAAAAGGCAGAAGATTCAGAGTAGCTTCTGGCTTAACTGGCTTCATTGCTCCCCAGACTCTACAAATATGAAGAAAAAAGTCAGTGAAGTTTAGGAAAAAAGAGAGCAGAGAAGTGGTGGAAGGAATTGAAAGCAAACAGTGAAAGGTACTTGGAAGACACAGTAAAACCAGGAATGCTTAGGATGACCAGTGCTTGCTCGTAGTGCTGTCCAAGCCCTCTGCCCCTGGGTAATCAGAGTGCAAAGACCTGTGAGTCTGGAGACAAATCTCTCATGTTCTGTTCCAAACACATTCACTCAGTGCATTACACTTAAAAGAATTAGCAAAGAGGAAAATTGTTGTGCTCCACAGATTTGTCACTGCCAAAGCAGACGCAGCTGTTATCCTAAGAGTAGGTGCCATGGCCAAATCAAGGCAGTAAGAAGGACCCACCAGAAAGAAGTCCTGGTAACACTGTCCAGAATCCCTCTGCACTCAAGGCACAAAGGTCTCTACCATCTGGTAAAGGTAATAATCAAAAGAGGCCAGAGAAAAAATACAGGGTACAGAGTTCACTTTATTTCTAAGGAACTGTATGTGCTACACGCTTTGGCATAGCACCTTCACTGGCACAACCTCAAGGATGCACCAAGACATAATTTACTCAGAGGATCTAAGAACAAAGAGAATGTCACCTATTTCTCCCTACAGAATATTTATTAGAATATTACAGAATTTTTGATAAATAAGAACTTCACACCAAATTGCAGGTGTCTCTTTGGTGGGGTAACTCATATTAGGACTCAGAAGGAATCTTACCAGTAGCAACATGAGTAACTTCTCCAGTAAAAAGAAATAAAGACCAAATTCCAAGCATCTGTTCAAAATTTCTGTGGAGTTTCAATTAGCTTTAGAATCAGATTGCATTTAATTAAGAAAACAGGCTTAGAGTTCCCAAGAGGAAGATAGTTTAACTTCACACATCTGAAAAGCAATCTGAAAACAGCTTTAGAGAAACTGGGTGTGAACCCATGGAATTTTTGATATCTACCTGAGTTTCTCTGAGGTGAGATAAAAGCCTTTGGAACAAGGTGGGGGAAAACCTTTATAAAAAAATGGAAACAAGACCTTCACACCTACTTCTATGAATAGGCAAAGACATGAAATACACCACACAAATACAATCTCTATTTGAAAACATGAATCTCTGAGAAGTTTGACCAAAAGATTTCAAGAGTCTGATATGCAAGTAGAAGAATATAATGTATGAACATTAAGGTGTATTTTGAAATGAAAATTCAAAACCTACAAGGAATGCAGAAACATTTAAACAGAAGCATGAATGCCTTTAAAGAGGCAAGAAACAAACTGACCTAAGTGAAAGTCTCTTCATACCCTCAGATAGAAAAGTGCAGCACTGCAAGACCTGACTAGCATAAAATGGGACCCAGCCAAAGAATTTGTCCAGGAAAAGGGAGGACAGGAAAAGAGAAAAAGGTGTCTTCAGGAATATACTTTTATTTAAAATCACAGCAGCAATCAGCCTTTGTGTTTCTAAGGAAACTGAAAAAGACAAGTAAACAAACCAAGCCTGAGCTTTGCAAGTTAACACAAGCATTGCCACCACAGAACACTAAGTAAGAAGAGAGAAAAGACAAACAAACGGCTATTCAAAGCATTTTAACAAAATGTAACTCCTCAGTTATGTGAAAAACACTAGACTTCCTGGCAATGACTCCACAAAGTGACTCTAACTTACCATGGAAACCTGTAGCAAAAGAGGTAAGAAAGCTTTAAGATGTGAAATAAGAGTTTTGTTTTCCCAAGTTACCCATCTTGCGAAAACTCTCAAGCTTCTGAGGGCCTAATTTTTATTTACAGAATCCTTTTTACTTCAAAATGTATTTATAAATGTTCTGGCAGAAAATACAGGCATCCTGAAATTTCTAGCTGTGGACAAAGTTGGAATGCTTGAAGATGTTACTCAGCTCTGTAACACATCTAGGCAAACAGTTAAAATGCTTGGTTTTCAATGAACATGAAAGAACATTCCCTCCATCTTTGATACACTTCTGGCCATGGCTTATTTGTAACTTCTAAAACAAATTCAAAGTCTACAGGCACTTCTTTCCACATACTGTAATTTTAGAAGTTATTTTTCTGTGAGAATTTCATGACAATCAATAATCTACGAGGATGAGTCACATCCCTTTCAATTACATGAGAAAAAATGTTTTTAGACAACACTTTTGTCACAAATTACTGTTGCTCACTCTGCATCATAGTAATGCTTTTAACTGTAATTAACAACTTCCAGTTCATTACCCATTAGAAGTTCATCTATGGTGACTGCCTTAATACAACAAGCATGCTTCTCCTTGAAAGAGAAGTCCTTGGGACTAAGACTGCATATTCAAAAGTCCTAACTACTAGGAAAATAATAATTTTATAAAAAACAACATAAAACAATTCCTCAAGAAAAAGGCTCTTTCACTACAAAATTTTGCTGACAACCATAGAAACACACTGCTTGAGTGTAATAGGCCCAAAACATTCTTTGCATGGATCCACAATAACAACATACAAAATAAACTGAGCAATTTCAGTAGCAAGGAGATTGGAACCCAAAATGGGACATCCACTTCCCTATCAATCATATTAATTCCCAATTTAAATTATGTTCATAAAGAATATGCTACTAAAGTCAGAAAAAGAAACAAGTAATCTACACAGATATTAGTAAAGGATTACACTAAACTTAGAAACAATTTGAAATCTTCATCATTCTTTACATCCACTGTATATTCCTAGCACCTGATCAGTAGACTTCATTAAGTGCTCTTTAGTCAAAGAAAAGCTTGATATTGCAGAATTTTCTCACAGCCACATAAATGCAAATCAACATGTGGTTTTGCTGAAAACAGCACATTTTAAGTGGGTTGTATGGGGTCTCCTCCCTCAACAAAAAAAAACCTGTTTAATAATTTCATTGTGTTTCAAGAAACATCCAGGCATCATATGGTGGCTGATTGCAAGAGTGCAAAAATTAACAGTACTGCAATAATGTCTTTGTGGAAGTAAACAGAGTAAATAATGAGTCTTATGAAATACCTTGTCCAGACCATTTCATTACCAAAGGCTGACAGAGGTAACACGTGCATTTGTTTCTCTGCAATACCAGAGTTCTCAAACCAGAAAACATACCTGCCTTAATGACCTTATCAAATATAGCTGATGCTTATGAAGACCAGCACAGTTGCTTTAACAATATTCTGTGTCAGTCTTGTTCCTTTGCAAAAGAAACCCACCTTTTCCTTTACTTAACTATTACCATTATTATTGTATTCACAGAATAGCATTTCACTTGAGAGTTGCACAGTCCAACAAAGAAAGGATATTCCTTCTGCACTTAGAGCCTGGAAAAATAAAACACAGACAGCATACCACAAGCAAACTGTCAGCTTGCTCATAAAAGATCAAGAGCAACTCTTGTGCCTCAACAACTCTTTGAAGCGATGCCTTTTGGATGAGCTGCAATCCTCTGTAACAGGAGTTCTGTAATTGAGTGGAACTGAGGAAAAAAATTCATCTTTTGTGAGATTTCCATGAAAGGATTTGTGCCTTGCAAAGATTACAAATGTTTGGAATACAGCATTAAAAGTCTGAGAGAACAGTAAAAGTGATTAAATATTTCAGATAAACTCATAGCAATGCGTCCTACAGAACCCAAAATACCAAGAAGTTACAGTCAGTATACTTTACAATGAAATTTATTATTATTTAATACAATATTCTGTTGTTCTGCATCTTCATTTGTGTTACAGGGAGACAAGAACACAAACAGTTTCACAGATTTTTGTTATTTGTCAACTTCAAATGCTAAAACACATTGTTTATGCAAAGCTTAAACAAAAGGGAGTGACAGCTCACTAGAGAGACTGTCAACACAAACCTATATTTTTACTCATAAATTCTTGCAATTAATGAGAAAATTCTTGCAATTCTGATTGCTTTGTTGACTTGCCACGTGTAGTTTGTTTTCCATAGAGCAACAGAAAAACCACCAGTACTAAAGCAGCTGCAGAAATGACAGATGTCAGGAGGTGATGTTCAGAGTGAGGTATGAGCAGATACAAACTGTTCCGTATTTTGGAAGCTGACAGTTTAACACTTGGGAGTTTCTCACACCAGATTCAAAAAACTGCAAACCACATCATTTCTGGTTTGGGTATAAATTTGACTTTCCCTCAATGTAACTGCATAACTACTTTAATCTACAAGAAGGCCAAATTCCAAACCCAGTACTCTCTGTTCCAGTAACAGACAGAACCTTCAACTAAGAGATTATATAAATCACTTAATGAATAAATGAAAGCAAATAATTACATTAACTTAATTACATTAATTACATTGACTGCACTACAACCTGAGCAAAATAACATTTTATATTAAAAACAGGAAAAAAAAAGGTTTTGTGCAACAGAACACATAAAAATACTAATAAAAATACTACCTAAGACAATTGCCAAACCAGAAAGGGGAATGATGGCAGGCATCAGCACAGTAGAAGCAACAGATAAGGAGAAAAAGGATTCTGATTGGAGTAATTGGAAAAAACTTTTTCATCTTAGAGCCATAACTTGTTCTACAGAAGCTACTTTGGAGTATTCAAATCTACTAAAGAAAAAGAAAAGTTTCTTGGGGATAACGAAAACATACAAACTATTTACCCCAGACACAGCTGCAAAGAGATCTGCAACTGTTCAGTTAAGCTTCTCAAAATATGTTTTTCTCTGTAGCTCAGGAACACAATAAAATCACAACCCAAAGTAGATTTTTATTTTTGTTTTCTACTGAGGAGGGAGCTGACACACAAACCAGTCTCATGGAGTGAGAGCAGCCTCAGTGAGCTCAGGGAAGTGCATGGTAAATAATCCCATTAGAGAGATACTTGCTGCTTTCTGTGAGCTATACTCAAATGTGTAAGATAACACATGAAAGCATATTTGAACAGCTCAGGGAGACCCACAGGAGGGCTGAAAGCCAAGGCACTTGCCAAGTTCACAGTGTGACTGAAGCCTTGGCTCCCAGTCAGCATGTCTAACACATACTGAAGTATGCACTTACTGCCTGCCTTACGCCAGCCCCACCAAGTACATTAATGAACACTTTCCCAACATCTGGATAAGCAAATCCACTGCTAATCCTCTTGGAATACTACCATAAATTCCAAGTGCAGGAAATTATTTTTACAGCACAACACTTACCTTGCTTTCCTTTTTTTTTTTTTTTTACTAATAAAGTTGGAGAGGAAAAAGCAATTGCTACTTACAGGAGAAGAAGAATACCTGTTTCCCTCATTACTGTCATGAGTGATTAGTGGACCTGGGACAATGACCAAACTGCTTCATTTACCACCCAGAAATGTTTAGCTTTACTCACTTCTACATTATTTCATGGGGACCTTCACTGAAGGCAGATGCTATAAAAACCTCATCACTCTAAAAAGACACTTTTCCAAAAACCTCACCAGCAGCTGCTCATCAAGATGTTCTATCTTAATTAACAAGTACTGTTTTGAAATAAAAACACTACTGGCCTATTCCTCTACACATATTTTGTCATAATCATCAGAACCAGTAGGATATATTTTCCCTCTCTAAGAAGCAGAGCCAGAACAACCTGTCTGTACTCAGCAAGCCAGAAATGAAGCTCCTTACAAAGTGCTCAATAAGTCTTTAATCACTGCATTTGTTCTTAAAGGTTAAAGACTATCTGATAAGGCATACCTAAAATGACAACCAAATTGCATCAACTAGAAAACTTTTATTCAGTCTATATTTTTATAAAGTACTTAAACACATTTACACCAAAATACAGTGGAAAAGCAAAAGATAAAATTAGTGTAGCACAAAACCAAAAAAATTCACATGAGCCCATTTAATAGCCCCCTACAGAAAGGTCTGGCAAGATTTACCCAAGAGGTATATTTACTACTAGTCAGAAATTCATACCTCTAATTCTATAAGTGCTGCAGTCACTGCATCTGTTGCAAGAGCACCAGCCTGTAGCTTTTCAATTGCCTGTAAAACACAAGTTTTAGCTGATGATTAGGAAAGTCTATTATTCCGTGACTGAGCCCTACATTTTCCTCTTCCTGTATAAAATAAAATCTTCACCAAATTAGTTTAAAATGTAAGAGGGTGTAAGAACAAGAGGCACTGGAAAAAAAGTCAGTATGAACCATATGGGGCAGATCTGAAGATATGATTTTGCTACTATGACACTGCATTTAGTAGCAGATTTCTGCATAGTCCAATTTCTATCAAATTAACTTCTTATACTTCATGTCCTCAAACACCAAATGTTTCAGTCAAGTTTCAATTTTTCCTTCCAACATTCAACAAAAATTTCTAGTACCACATATAGCAGTTACCATAAAATTGAAAAGAACTTCACAACCTCATCTAAAAACCAATACAAATCACATAAGATAATGTTACCTTCAAATTACATACACACATAACAGTGAACTTGGAGAGCCTAATAGTATTTATTAGATCCATACTAAACAAGACCTTACAGTCAAGCTTTCTCAAGGAACCCCAGACAACAACTCTGGCTGCAAGACAAACCTGAAATTGTTTGTTCTTCACAGAAGTTATTGATGTTGGCTACTGAGCTCAAGAGTAGCTATAGAGAATCTTGAATTGAACTTGAATTCAACAGCAGATCTCACATAACTAGCTGGAAAATGACTTTCACCAAGGCTAAAAAAGCCAGTGCTAATTTTGGATGATTTGTGAGGCCTCTCATTACAAAATTAGATTGGTATTAGGATTGAGCAACAAACTGTAACACAAAGTGATAATTATCAGAGACCAACTCTGAGACTCCTCTAAAAATCCTGCCAAGCTCCCAAACTCCTTCTCCCTGGAGAAAGCAAAAGACATTAAAAATTTTAGAGAGGTCTTCCAGCTACTCATTCAACACTTAAAAGACAGGACTTGCCAGTTCCAAAGCCAAAGTTCTTGGAAGAGATTAAAACATATTCATTTCAATGGAAATTAAAGTCTTGCCATTTCCCTGTTTCCAACTTTGATTTTTTTGGTTTTGTTTTTCCTGTTTCTACCTCCCTTCCTATTAAGAGGGTAAGAGCTATCAAGAACAAAATAATTATAGAAACTCCTGCATTCACAGAGCAACCTGGATGCTAGAGTTTATTTAAACTCCAAAGAGTGGACATGGAAGAAATCAACATACAGACACCATACTTAGCTCCAGAAACCCTGGAGAAGTGCAGAAAGCTGTAGGAATACTCCTTGTAGGTACCACTGTGACCTCCTCTTGCCCTCCCACTGTTCATTTGGTGTCTGCTATTTGCCAGCACTGATGAGAATGTCGCTACATCTCGTGGCCACTCACTCTCCTGCTCTATATCATCTTAACTGTTTGTGCTCTGTTTTCCCTCATTTCCTTCAATAAACACATAGAGCCCAAGCAGCTAAGTGCAGACATTTTTGTGTACCCAGTAGAGGACTGTGGAGCTGGTGATACATACCTTCTGGCAGGCTCTTTTGCACACATGCTTGTACTCTTTAGCTTTGGATTCAGAATGATAACCTGCACCTGCAATTGAAACAAAAGGAAAATATATTATAGTCCCTGGCAAACTACAGCCTGTAGTTCACATAGAGATTTAAGACACAGGCAGATATAGTGTTCCTTATTCTGGATTACATTGGCATTTCCTTTTTCTACCAAGACTGACAATTTTATGCATTCCAACACAGAATCAAACACACTCAGTAAAATACAGGATACAGATCATATATCCAGAAGCATGCAGGTATAAATATCAGCATCAATCTTTTCCTATAAAAACTTTCCAAGAGATTCCAGTTTCACTCATTTTTCATTCTTGGAGGATTTCCAGCATAGCTTTTTTCTTTACTGTCCATTATTGGGCAAAAGCCTCATTTTTAAGTCAAACTCTTGATTTTCTTCTTTCCACAATTCTGCTCATTTTCTCATGTTTATGCTATGTTTGTAGAGCTTGTTACTCCTGACTTAGAACAAGGAGCTCCTTCAAATGAAGATCATTCAGATTTTTCACCTTTTTCTTATTCTCAGTCTTTATATCTATCCCACTGTATTGAACCATTCTGCCCTACTTTGAAGCCACTGCCCCTACTTCCATAGCTGAAAAGTTTATCAATGCCACCATTCAACTAAATGCAGCATCAGAAAAACAAGAGTGGAGCAAATAATTAAAATCTACTTCTGTTTTACCAGGTCTTGCACCTAAAAACGTGCTTGTATTTATTTATCTCAACTTCCCTTTACTCACCTTTAGAAGAGTATTTTATTAGAGTTCCTCCTTTTGAGGAACTCTAATAAAATAAGCTTTAACACCAATACCAAAGTGACCCAGCAAAGGACACTATATTGAGCAATTTCATTTGCCCTTAAAATAGAATACCAGGGTCATCAAACATCAATCCAGAATAAATTGTTTAAGGTTTGGGGCTGGTTTTCTAGCCTTAATGATTTTATAAAGCAAGTAAC
This sequence comes from Molothrus ater, assembly GCF_012460135.2. Classification (NCBI taxonomy): domain Eukaryota; kingdom Metazoa; phylum Chordata; class Aves; order Passeriformes; family Icteridae; genus Molothrus; species Molothrus ater. The sequence goes on along the minus strand of NC_050480.2, from coordinate 9,081,685 downwards.
ATGTTGGCTTTTCAAATATTTTAGGCATGACCAGGCCACTTTTGCTCTATTTCACCTCATGTACTCACACAGATGCTCAAAACAAATATACAGCCAGATATAAGCCTTGTTAACTTCATGACTCATTACGTTTAATAGAGAACCTATGAAAGAAGAATGTATGAGCAAGACACACACAACACAATTTCTGTATCAGATCTGAGTAGAGGAGCCCTTCATTACATGTGGAAAGAACAAACAGTAACTCAAATATGAACAAGATCAGTAAAATAGAAGAAATGTCAGAAGGGTAAAAAGAGTTCTGCAACAAACAGCCCAAGCAGATTTCAGAAGGTCTTAGCTGGACTGTCCTCATGGACAAGCTAGACAAGGAACCATCAGCAGTGAAAGGAATGTATTTGATCCTTCCATAGGTAAAGAAACAGACTGAAATATCTCCCTCATTTTGTAGGTTTGCCAAGCTTAGCAGACAAGTACAAAATATGACATTTTATAATAATTTACATTTAGGGGTTTGCTTTGTCAAGGAGAACAAAAATACCATCCAGAACACCCAAATAACTACATTTTGATTAAGAGTTTCCAGTGCAACTTCCAATCAAACTCCTCATTCTCAGATTTGAACTCAGAGTTAATGTTACTTTATTAGCACACTAGTAGTCCAAAGCCACCATAAAATTTTTGCTGGTATCTAGTTTGATATCCAAATATGCATTATTTCCATTGCAGCTGTTCTGCTTCCACATCTTACCTGCATGGACAAGCACAAATCCCACTCGTTTCCCTCTTTGGGTTTGCTTTGTTTCGGGCTCTTTGACCACCACTTTTACAGCTGTAACCTGAGATGATTTGGAAGGTAACACTTCTACTGAACTTATCCCCTTCTCCATGGTCATACATTGGGATCACCATCTTCTACTGGGAAGGAGCACACTTCCATTCAAAAAGAAACTCTGGAGAGAAATCATCCTAAAACCAGACCAGATATATACATTAGACACTGACTTCAAGAGATGAATTTCACACAAATAACCAAATCCCAAAGAACTTTTAGGAGAGAAGTTTGAACCAAGGGGAACACACCTCTCCAAAGCAGGGTTTCCAAGTTCTGCCTCTTCCCTAGCCAACAGCATTAATGAGATCTAAAATAATCAAAGTTCATGCTGCAAGCTGAAAGCAGCCTTTTCACTCCAACATAACTTGAACCTAATGATCTTGCCAGGCACTGGAAAGAACTGTTAATATAAGTTTTGCATTCCATGGTGTCCTGTTTTCCAACAATACAACTAACTTCTCCAGCCATCACATCTAACTGGCACATGACTAACCTTTAAAACACCACCCTTTTTCCTTTCTATGCAGGGAATACCTGTTTAAGATCCTATAATGAACTCCTAGTCTGCTATAATGTTTCATCTCATCTCCTTATAATTCCCCACTAATTTGCAGCAGGAAAAGTAAAAACAGATTAACTTTTGTTTAGTGACAAATTATTTCTAAAACAAAACCAAGTAAGCCTAAAACAGTCAAATAATGTTTATCTGGGTAAGTAGAGCTACGATGATTACTAGTGAACCTCAACAAGCTTAAGTCAAGCTCAAATAATTTAGTAACTCTACTGGTTTTGATGGTTACCCTTCAGATGCTAAGGAAATTATTGTTTATAGAAAGCTAATGGAAATATTGTCAGTATTGTCTAGTATATGAAACAAAAAATAACAATACAGAATGATGTATTTATCATGAATTGCCAAAGAAACTGTCTGTATTTACTGCTGCTCTTATCCACAGTCTACTACATATTAATCCTGACACAAAAACATTTGTCTACTTCAGAAGGTAAAACAGAGGCATTCCACACACTGAATTACTTAAGAAAGTGAAAAGCATGTAGTGCTAATGGAGAAAACCTCTGTAATATATTAAGATAGTTTATATATTAAGAACTAGTTGAATTTTAATGTTCCTTCCAATCCAAACCATTCTCTGACTCTCCACCTCTATATCCCAGTATAACATCTATCACTCCTACCATCTCAAAAAAAAACTTTGTAACCCAAGAACACTGAAAGGTGAACAGAAGAGGAAAAATGAGATGTTTAATGCATAAGACTTAAACCACTGACTCTTGAAATGCTATATGGCTGACTCCAGCAATTAAATACCACTCCATTTAAATGGCCCAAACAATGTAAATGATGTTTACCAAGATTCAGCACTGCCACAGAACAAACCAGCTGGTTTGCCATAACTGTTCTTTTGATAGGAAGAATCAGCACAGCTCTGGAGGAAGTTACTTATTCACCATAATTTCTTCCTAAATGCTAAACATACCTATTAATCTTCATACACTTATAAATTTACTTTTCAAAATTAAATATGATCTTATTGTTATAATTATATATGTCCTGACAAAAAATGAAAGGCTACTACAATACATAGGCTCTACAGAGAGAAAAGGTTTATGGATTACACCCAATTGTAATAGTCACTTGAAAAAATTTCAGAGCTAAAATTAAAGTATTCATCACTGCATTTACTTCCTTTTTACCAATAATAGTAAAGACGGCTCCAGCAACCATTGGTCCTCTTTGCTGCATCTTGCTACACCCTACAGAAAGTCACTCCTGCAACAAGGGCACAGCACAGACTTCAGTAAACAGACAGAGGAGCAAGTAAAGAATTTAAACTCTCCCAGGAATGGAAGAAATAGCGTGGTAGTAGGGAAAGCAATAATGATGACAAAATAGCTTTTGAAAATTAAGATGGAGATGTCACTTGAAGACTTGCTAACAATGTAGCTGCAGGCTGAAAATCCTCACTAGGCCTTTGCACAGAGCTGGATCTAAGGATGCGTTTATTTCTAGAGAGAACATACAGACAACCCGTCTCTCTCGTTTGCTTCCGTTTGTAACACTTCCTCCACACCAACTCAATTTTCTCAAACACCTCCCATCTCAAACTGCTCTTCAAGTCCTTTCACATTCCATTCGCAAACCTGCTGCTTCCACGTGTTGAGCTCCCACTGGACCCAACTTTTCCCATCCAAGCCTCTTCTAAGATTTATCAGCTCTCCCTCCTGGGCTGTCATACTTCCACCACTCTTGACTTCATCCCTCCCTGCTACCCATTTCCTGCTCCCCATCCGAACAGCGCCAGGAACGGTGGAAGAACCCACAACAGCGTGACTGCTGGAGAACAGCAACCGAAACGATTTGACCCAAGCAGCCCCGAGGGCACTGCAAAAGGCACTCGGACTCCTGAACGGCCACTGGGAGAACACAGACGCGCGAGGGTAGGGTCGGGTTGGGTCGGGGCGAGACATTCCCTCCCATCCCGATCCCGATCCCGGCGGCGCGCCGCTCCCGCCGCCCAGCCCGTGACATCACGCGGGGCCGGTGACGTCACCCGGGGCAGCCCCACCGGCGGACGCGCGGCCTGCCCCAGGCCCGCTCCCGGCCCGCGCAGCCCCGCGGGCAGAGAGGCCGTGCCGGGGGAGGCAGGAGCGGCGGGCCGGGGTAGCCTCGCGACGGCGCCGCACTCACCCTGCACCGCCGCCATCCGGGACCGCCCGCTCGCCCGCCCGCCCGTTGCCTCGGTGAGCGCGAGGCGTCCCGCCCCCGCCCCGCGCCCATTGGCCGGGCCGCGCCCCGCGGCCGGAAGTGGCGGCGCTGATGATTGGCGTTCCGCAGGGCCAATGGCGCCCCGCGGGGCGGGCATGGCGGGGCCCGGCGCGGCCCGGGACGGCGCTCCCTGCTCCGGTCCGGCAGCACCATCGGCGCCACGCACGGCTCCGGGCAAAGCAGCGCGGCCCCACAGATGCCATCTGTGTCGCAGGGGGATGGATAGTAACCTCCGGTGTCGTTACCGTGAGCCCCAGGACAATATACATGTATCTCATATCAATATGCGTATATATCGTATCGGTATATAATCAATATACATATCATAGAATATGTAATGTACCTCTACATCTATGCAATTTACATATATATCATGTAGATATCATATATCATATATATATAAGCTACAATATGCAATATATGTATGATATATATATCATACAAAAATACCAATATAAAACATGCTACATACCCATATATCAATATACATATTTTTATCAATTTGCAGATAGAGTTTATCAATATACAGATATATCATCCAATACACAATACATCTATATATCTACATCGGTGTAGATATATATAATGCAATATGCAATATACATATATTAATATGCAGTGTACAAAGGTATCATATCACTACACATGTATGTAACACAGTATGCACTATATAATACACTATACAATATACACATATTGATATATATATCTATACATGTGACTTCTGACAGCTGCTCAAAACTAACCTCATTGATTAAAAATACATATATTTCATAATAGACTTGCTAGGAAATTCTTGCAACAATCAGATATTTTACATCCTTCTGCCTCAATGAGCATTTAACTATTGTGTTCTGCTAGAGAGTTTTTATTCATTTCTGTCCACTTTGTTGTAGAAGTGGTGTAGAGAACATGTTGTTTACTGAAGCTGCCTTCCCAGGATCAAGGACAGCTGTACATGAATCCCATGTCCATCACACCTTCTCTGATGGTCACTATCATCAGTCCTGGGAACCAGCTGTGTATGTGTGAGACACTTCATTATCCCAGTCCATGCTGTCCACTGTTCCCAAAGTGCCTCCACACTTGCAGCCTGTTGCTCCTCTTCTTTGTAGAACCATGAAATGAGTCCAGATGTCCTTATAGATTTACTTACATTGTAAATTTATTTTAGCTGACACCTCAAATTCTCATTTGCAAAGCTTGGCCTTTTAAAGTTGAAACTCTAAAGCTCTTCTTACATCAAGACAAGGTTGTTCGGTTTGCAGAATTCACATAATCTCTTGCTCAAGAAGCACATAAGAAGTGAAAGGATATATACTATGCAAAAGATTATCCTGACCCCTCTAGATGAAGTAGATTTTAACTCCTCAGGTTTTTTCCTAGGAGTAAGCCCAGTATGTAGCTTGTAATATTAACCATATTCCACTGGCTCTTGCAACAGTGAACAGTATCATTCATTCTCTGCAAACAAGCTGACAGAAAATCACCTGCTTCAGCCAAACTACAATTTTTGAAAATAAAATTTCAATGGTATCTCTCTGATAATGAACTCATTCACTACTAATAAAGGGTGTCTTTCTAAATAAACTATTTTAATAACAATTAAATCTGTATGAGTAATCTTGCAGTATATTGCTCCATTTGCCTAGCAGGTGTTGTTTTCTCAATCAGAGAAAAGCGCTGCCTCCTCGTCCAAGTCCTTCCACACTTGGTTGTTCCTTCCCCTCTGGAGCGTGTCCCCCTGCAGGCAGCGTTGGCGCAGGTGCCTCAGGAAGCCCTTGATGGAGGCAGAGTTTTCTTTCTGGCGGCCGATCAGCTCCTCATTGAGGGGGGAGCAGTCAGCCAGGCAGCAGGTCCTGGGCCAGGCTGAGCGTGTCCAGTTCTTCTCCTGGGAGACACGGGGCAGGGAGCACGATGAGAGGGGCAGAGGGGCTGCAGGGGCTGGGCCCCCTCGGGCTCTCCTGGGGCCTGGCTGGGCTGCCCCAGGCTGCAGGTTGCGTGGAGAGGATGTCGGGCAGGGTCTGTCTTGTTCTGGTGGCTCAGCCTGTCCTTGTTTCCTCCTGGAGGAAGGGGGCTGAGCCCCACCTCTGCTTCTGGGCTTGGGCACGGGGCTGGGGAAGAGGCAGAGGACCCTTGGTGCCTGCCCAGGCTGTCCTCTGCACAGGGGCTGGCACTCCTCCTCACCCTACAGGCTGTAGCTGCCGGCCCCTGGCACCATCCCACCTGCCCGGTGCCCGTCCCTCACCTCTCTCCGCTGCCTCTGGGCTTTTCTCCGGAGGCTGCAGCCGAGGCAGAGCGCGGCGAGCAGTGGGGACAGGGCCAGGAAGGTGCAGCAGTGCAGCTGCAGGGGCCACAGGCTGGCACGGCCCGTGCCGGGGCCCGGCTGCTGCGCGCCCTGGGCTGGCACAGGCAGCCGGGCCGCGCTCCTGGCGGGACGGCTGAGAGCTCTGGGCGTGCTGGCGAGCAGCGAGGCCACGCAGAGCCCCAGGAGCAGGGAGAGCCCCGGCGGAGCACGGCACAGCTGCCCCAGCTGGGAGCTGCGCTCTCTGGGCCTGACCCCGAGCTGAGCTGTGCCCACGGGCTCTGTGCCAGGTGGTGGCATCAGCTGCGATGTCACAGGGCTGTTGCCTGGCAGCCAGAGGCTGGGAATGTCAAGGCAAGGCCAGGCCAGAGGGTCTGAGTGAGTGGCTGCTTTGTCTCACTCTGCCCTTGCATTTGAAAATTAAGATAGAGGTGCCACTTAAACACTAATTAGGAGCGTAACTTCAGACTGAGAATCCTAATTAGGCCTTTGCATATATTGTGTTACAGAATATATTTATTTTTACATATGGTTGACTTATCTTAATAGTTTCATAACACTTCCTCCTCATCAGGTTCATTTGCTCAAACCACTTCCATCTCAAAATATCATTAATGTCCACTACATTTCATTTAGAAAATTGCTGCTTCCACTTTGTAAGATCACATTGGACCCATTCTTTCACTTTCAAATTTCTAGAGTTTATCAGTTCTCCTTCCTGGCTATCATACTTCCATCAATCCTGATCTTGACCCTCCTTGGGTCAAGGGGGTCATACAGTTTGCTGTTCTACATCTGTATAGCTAATGAAACAGTAATGGAGGAATGCACAGTAATGTGACTCCTGAAGAACATGAACAAAAATTATTTAAGGACTTGAGAGTGCTGGTGTATGAGAAGCTGGACATGACATGGCAATGTGCTCTGGCATCCCAGAAAGCAACCCTGGGCTGCACCCAAAGCCCTGTGGGCAGCAGGGGAGGGAGGGGATTCTGCCCCTCTGCCCCCCGTCTGGTGTGACCCCACCTGCAGGGCTGCATGCAGATCTGGGCACAGGAAGGACATGGAGCTGTTGGAGTGAGGCCAGAAGAAGCCACCCAGATGATCAGAGGGATGGAGCAGCTTTCCTTGAGGAAAGACTGAGAGATTTGGGATTGTTCAGCTTGGAGAACAGAAGGCTTAGGGATGACCTAACTGTGGCCTTTCAGTACCCGAAGGGAGCCTGCAAGAAAGAAGGTGAAGGACCATTCACAAGGGCCTAGAGTGACAGAACAAGGGGGAATGGCTTCAAACTGAGAGAGAGTCGGTTCAGATTAGATATTAGTAGGAAGTTCCGAGCTGTGAAGGTGGTGAGGCACTGGCACAGGTTGCCCATGCGGATGCCGCATCCCTGGAAGCATTCAAGGCCAGGCTGGATGGAGCTCTGAGCAACCTGGTCTCCTTCAACCTGGAAGCTGCCCAAAGCCCTGACTGCACTGCAAAAGTAAATCTGAATGCTAGGCAGGCGCCGGGAGAAGCACAAACACACGCGAGGATCACACGGAGGCAGCAGAAGCCGCTCAGCCGCCCGCAGCCCCCTTCAACTCAAGGGCAGACAGGGCCGACGCTCCGGTGTCCTAGTGGCAGCAGCAGTGCGGCACAGTTTGTAACCGAGCGGGTTCAGGTTTCACAGTGAGGCCTGACCCGGGCGGACCGAGCAGCCCCGCAGCGCCGCCTGGACCGTGACGTCACCCTCAGCGCCCCGTGACGTCACGCGGAGAGCGTGTGCGCGGCCGCCTCATGGTGCTGCCCTCAGGGCCTTGAGCAGCCCCGTGGGGTTCGTTGTCAGCCAGCAGCCGGCAGGAGCTCACTCGCCAGACTTAAGTTTTTAGAGGGAATTTTGACAAATTATATTTCTGAAGCACTTACCATAGGACTTCCTAATAGCAACAATTTCATTCTGGCCCATGACGTCACCCTCAGCGGCCCATGACGTCACGTGGAGAGCCTGCGCGCGGCCGCCTCATGGTGCTGCCCTCAGGGCCCTGAGCTGCCCTGTGGGCCTCAGGCTTCGTTCTCAGCCGGCAGCTGGCAAGAGCTCGCCCACCAGACTTAAGATTTTAAAGGAAATTTTGACAAGTTCTATTTCTGCAGCACTTACTATAGGACTTCCTAGTAACATCTATCTCATATCTCATTCTGGCCCGTGACATCACCCGGTGTGGCCCGTGACGTCACGTGGAGAGCCTGTGCGTGGGGCGCCTCACGGTGCTGCCCGTGGGCCACGCACATTGCCAGCCAGCAGCCAGCGGAAGCTTGCCCACCAGACTTGAGTTTTTGAAGGGAATTTTGACAAATTCTATTTCTGGAGCACTTACTATAGGACTTCCTAATAACAGCAATGTCATATTGGCCCATGACATCACCCTCAGCAGCCCACGACATCATGCGGAGAGCCTGTGCACAGCCGCCTCATGGCACTGCCCTCAGGATCATAGAAGTGCAGTGGATCATAGAACCATGGCATGGTTTGTGCTGGATGGAGCTTTTAAAGAACATCTAATCCAAACGCCCCTGCTGTGGATAGGGACATCTGGAAACTGAACTTTTTCACCCCCAGACTTTATTCCATCTCCACCACATCCTCATTGCCCTACACAGGATCTCCCCCAGGAATTCAGAAGGCTCCTGCCTAATAGTCACAGAAAACCTTTCTATGGCTTTTTTCCCAATAAAAATGTGCTTCCACTTTTGTATCATTGACTTCTTTTTCCAAAGACCAGCCTTACTTTTTTTTAACAACTCAAAATATGTCAGGAACAAATGCAAGTCTTTTTCAACACAAGTTTTTGGCACACAAAACTATGTGGCTTTTGGAGAGCAGCTTTTGTCTTCCACATTACCAGGTGCTTCCTATTCTGTTGGACAAAACTACAAGGAAATAACATGCACTCCACAAACCCTCAGGAAATCTTTGGCTTTCTTTCACAGATTTTAACCTGAAGTCCAAATCCAAGTTGCCTCTTTTTTTTTTTTTTGTTTCATTTCAAGCCCTTGTTATTCCTGACAGTGCTGAACTGCATCAAGGAGATTCCTCAAAGTACTTTTCTTCTTCTCAGATGGCAACTTGAGGTAGGACAGACTGATTTGAGAGAAAAGGAGGGTGTTGTTAAAAAAAAGAGGACTGCAACAGGATATTGGCTTTTGCATTATATGTATTAGTTTTTGCACTGATCACAAGTATTCAGATATAATCTTTATTTAGCTGTTTGTCAGTATAACAAAATCTTTAAGTACATAAGGCATAGTTTATAGAAATAGTAGTGGGGTGAAACAACATGTTTTCTAAAATTGGATCGTCAAGATGTGCCTTTGATTTTTTTCCTTTCCCCCTCCCCACCCCCCCTTTTTTTTAACGCTTGCAATGCTGGAAGACTTTGTATAAGTATTATATTCATGGAAATGTAGTAACAATAAGAAAAAGTTTATTTTGATCTAATTTCATTTAGGTGTGAAAGAAAAAAACACAGCTAGTACACAAAATTCTTTTGGGCCAATTTAAAATATTTATTTCAAAAAGATGCTAATGAAATACTTCTAAATGGCAATATTTCCATGAATTAGTTCTATGACCTTCAAGTATTTAAAGAAGAAATTAATAAAGCATTTACGCAATATTTTAAAAAACTACAAAAAACTTGTATTCAAAATTTCTTCCATTTGTAGTTATATAATTACCTTCTTTATCAGGACAGGTATGTTTTACAGACTTCTGTGGGATTAAAAACTTTAAAACCACTTAGTTTCAGCAATAAACCTCTGCAGAATAGCTTTTATTATATATAGATAAACCCATAATTATGATGTTTTTAGCCATCTTCAGCGCTTCTATTATTTTTAAGGGATGACATGATACAAACCAAACCACCCCAAAACCATCATTTCCTTACATATGTGCAAAACAGTATTTGTTGTGGCATAAGAAAAGAGTGATTATTACTCTGAACACTTCACAATTCACCAACATAGTTAATGAATTTTCAGGACATTTTGGGTGGACAGGAATTAGAGCAGGTCACAGTAACTTGAACAGATGTCTCCAGTTAGCAGGGCTTGGACTAAAGTAAAGGCTGAGTAAAATCAGAGTTCAGTTATTTGAATTTCTGCTTTTTCCGTGCCTGAAACTCTTCAGTTTTATGTTTGACAGACTTGATTAGCATTGACAGGGCAGGATCTATGGCTTTCTTGGCAACCTCTCCTTTCTTTGCCATCTTCTTCTCCAGGCCCTTGTTTGCCTCCTTCAGATCTTGCTCCTTTTCTTCTCTTCGGCGAGCTTTCTCTTCCAGGATCTTTTCTACTGCTTTTGTCTTTTTGAAATTTGGATCTGAAGGATCCAAATTAAACAGAGGAGAAGTAAACATGGCTTGGAATCTTGTATCAGCAACATTAACCTGAATGAAGTAAAGAAGCATTTATTTTAGGTGATCTTTTCCCACGACAGCAAAGCTTTTAAGCCTAATAAAACATGAACTGCTTCAGAAGTCACAGCTCATGAGATTGCTGGAACTGCTCCAGTCACAAAGTCAAGAAGTACACAATTACCTGGAAGTCATCTTCTAGTAATTCTTTCCTTTTCATAAGAAGTTTCTTTTTCTTCTTGCTCAGATTCTGTTGTTCTACAATCTTTTTATAATTAAAATGTTTTCTGGTGTCATCCTCATCATCCATCATCAGTAGGGCCATTTCAGCCTGTTACAAAATAAAAAAGTCCACGTATACAATGAAACTTTTCTATGAAAAAATTCTGCATGTCATTAATAAAGCCTGTATGAGTCTACACGTATTTAAATAAGTTGAAATAGGGTCATCAGAGCAGTATTATTTCACCCATAAAAACATTCTTTTATCATTTTGAGGTGTAGTATTAATACAAATTGATTTCCTTCTTATTAGATATAAAATGAATGCAAATATGCATATTCAATTTTCAAACACATTAATAATCTCATCTGAAAATTGTACACCAGTACTTAGAAAAAACTAATGGATACAATTTAATGCTGGTATTCATATAGCAAAATAAAAATCAACATATCTGGATTTAAGTAATTCCTTTAGTTAACTTGTGCTGAGAAAGGATAAAAAGAAAATACAAAATAGCAAATAACTCAATCTTCAAGAACAAAAAGAGACAAGGTTTGAACTCACAGTTCATACAATACTGATGTTAAAAAAATAAAAACTTGGCACTGCCCAACACACAAACTTCTTGGAAGCTTTTGTTCCAAAAGCTCTCACTATTGAAATAGTATAGTTTTATTTTACTGCCATCCTATGAAATTCTGCAGTTCCACTCACAAACACACCAAATACTTGCAGAATTCATGCAATGCAACATTTTACATCACTTTACCTTCTGTTTTTCAACTTCATCTTCATCTTCTGAGGTACTTTCTACTGATTCTGCCTTCTTCTTTAAACCTAATGCAAATACAGGGCATGAACTGATTTATCCAAGCTTATGCATGAGGGCATCATTTACCTATAGCTAGAACTTCTAAGTAAATCTCATTTTCTTGCACTCAGTATTTGAATGTCAGATGTGGAAAAAGGCTGCAAAGTTAAGAAAAACCAAGAAGACTTAAAGCCATAAAAATGCACTGAATAGTTGTTCAGTTTAAGGAGGCAGCAACATTCCATACAGTAAAACCATGGTTTTACTGTAGAGAGAAATCACAATAGTGCAGGCAAACCCATGACATCACACCACTCCCAGGGCATTTTCTAGTGGAAATTAAAATATGATTGACTCTGCTCAGACTGAATTTTGTTCTGAGGAAGCTCGCTCCCCTGCTCCCTTAGCATTCAGATACACAGTGCTGCTAATGACAGACATAATGAACAGTAACAGACATTGGCCAAACCTCACTTCTAATGAAAACAGACTTGTTTATCAATCCTACAATATCAAATTATTCTCTTCGGAATGCCTGTAGATCTTAATCAAAAAAAAGCAGGAAAAGCAGAAGGTTTCCTGACCTGAACCACACACTCTGACCCTTTGAGCTTGGAATGACATTCCCAGGCAATTTTCTGCAGTCCACTGGGGGTACTCTTAGGGAAGATATTTGGGTTCATTTTGTTAGGACAGGTTTGTACTCAGACTAGAAACACAGACATGCCAGACACATGTCAAGTTATATCACTAAGGATACTCTGGAAGAGGATGCATTTCTTGAGAAAGGCTTTTTTCTGCCTTGACTATTCCCTTGACTATTTCTACATGGATTCCAAACTGGAAATGGATTTCCAGAAGAAACAAACTACCACCATGAAAAAATAAACTATCCTGATGCACAATGTCATCAGCTGAAAAACTAAACTATTGATTTAGTAGTTCCAGAAAATGTGCAGGGATATCAAGATTCAGATATCACATTGTTACCTAAACTACACTATTTAAGTCACTGTGTAGAAGGGAGAAGTAAATGTCTTCTGTAGGCCTCCAACAACCATAGAATCTTTCCAACTTTCAGAAAAGGAGCACAGAGATAAAATTGGAGACAATTATATAAGAAGTTAGATCAATAAATTTCTTTTCTTTGTACACATTTCCCAAAGGAAAGTCACTCAAGTCACCTTCCCTCCTCTTTCACTCTATGGGGTATCACAGAAGTGATCCTTATGCCTTCAGAGCATTCTGTGGCTGCAGATGGGGCTGAACAAGGAGTTGGTATCAAACTGAGCTCTTCTCCATGAAAATAAATAAATTAGCAAACCCTTTATTTCTTACTTTCACTATGCAGCTAGTAAAACCAGCTTGGGACCTAAAATCACCCTTGGGACTGAAAAATCTATATCATACTGAAAATGGTTCTGCTTGAAAATTCACAAATGCATCATTTTCTGTATTATTACCATACTCCTGCTACAGTCCCTCCTCTTCCCACATACATTCTGTAGCCCCACCACACACACTTGTTGCACACTTATGGCAAACTGATTGCAATCCCTCAGATTTTTCCTAGCACTTAATCCCACTGCCATCTTCTAATCAGATTTGTCCCACCTACATCAGTGTGACACAGAACTAAATTGGTAGCTGCCACCAGGCAGTGTAAGAAGTGTCCAGTTTCTGCTGTAATTCCCACTCAAGCTGCCATTTGACTCTTTCTCAGCTCAAGAATTTTGTTTGCAACATTAACTTTGCACATCAACAACTTTGCAGCTGGCAGTAAAAGCTAATCATACCTTTGGGACTTCAGACACAGAAACTGACCCCAAATCAAAAACTCCTCTCACAAGACCTCTGCCTTATTCAGAAACTTGAGTCAGTCTCAGAAGCCTTGCAAAGACACATGGTAAATTAATCTTTTCATTTACTTTATCTTTCAAGTACAGGTTCTACAGCTATACTCTGATTTTGTTGTTAAGCTCTTAAGTCCTTGCACTCATACTGCTCCCTTCCAGCTTTAAAGAGCCATCAGTTCCTACATACATCATAAATTAGATCACAAGAAGGCATCTAATGGTTTGGAACTAATAGGAGTTACAATAATGTGTGGAGAATTCCTCAAAGGTTCAACAGAAACTATGTTTAATGGTCGAATGTGTTCTGAAACTGTTCAGTGATCCCCAAAAGCAGGGCCTTGCTCTCATGTTAATAAGCAATTACACTATTTAGCCATTAATTTTTCAACAGTTTAAGCTACAAGAATCATTTTGCCTCCCTTTTCTAAGACCCCACAGAAGCTGATGCAGTTACAGTGAAACTGGCCAAGCCAAACCCAAGTCTTACAAGGCTTTTTGAAACAGTATGGGCATCAGTGTAAAATGAAAAGTGACCTTTTTTTTTTTTCCTTGACAATATGAAACTAGAGTCAAGCTTCTAGAATGGATCATCAAGGCTCATGTATCTGCAGCATCTGACATTTTAGTCTGTGGTACTATTAAAAAGTCACATGAAAACTGTGCAAAGCAAGTACTACCATGAACCCCATACAGAGAGCTTTTGGGCACAGCAGGCACAGAGAATTTGTTCTACCTTGCCTCTCCCAAGGTGAAGCACCCACAATGTAAGAATCATTTCCTGCTTATCAGGAACAAAGACATACCTGAGGAACATATGCTTCAGTGGACTTCCCATAAATTCCACTTTTCCTTGCACAGCACTCAGAGTTTTTAGGCCCTTGGTCTAGCATCTCCTTACACTCTTGCTTCCCTTCAATTGCCTCAGCTTTTGACAGAAACCAAGCTACACAAGACCCATGCATGTTACAGCCAACAAATGAATCCAGCACTACTGCATCCTCAGCTTCTGCACTGGTCCACGCAAGTCTGCAAATAAACCCTGTCATATGCTTTTTCAGCATAATCTAAAATAATCTGACAGTCAATTTAAGGGTGAAATTTCAATCTTCCAGGGGAATTGTGGAAGGCTTGTGAAAAATGATGGTCATTTAAGTTGCCTGTACCCTAAATACAAAGTTGGCAGAATTACAGCCAAGTTCAAAGATGACTGTAACCCATTTTCCCTCACTGGATAAGTTGTGCTTAAAAGCAACCCCAACTCTGAGACAGAGGCTGTTCTGGGTAAACTTGGTGAATGCCAAAGTTGTGCTGTGTAATTTCCATTAAAATGTAAACTGGCTCAGAGCCAGCCACTGTATTGTCCCTTTAGAACTTCCCCAGGGCTAACCACGTCCTGGTTTTCTCCTGTATCTCAGTAATTATCAGTAATCTTGAAGACAAAAGCTTCGCTTTCTTAACTTTTATGTGTATTTAACTATCCTCAAAGACTCCACAAACATTAAAGTCTATTCTCCATGTCATGGACAAGGTTTAAAAATGTGCAGATAAGCTCATTCTCTGCTGAGCCCCTTTAGGACACAACTTCTCACATAATGCAGAAGAAAACATTTCTTCAGAGATTTCACAGAGAACATCACACATCATATGAGAGTACCTAGGTAATCTTGGTATTAAAGAACAATTAAACAATTTGGTGGAAGGAATGGTTATCTTTACAATTAATTCCTTCAGCCTATACACAAGGCACCCCAAAAGCACGGCAGAAAACAGCACTGCATGACACTTTGGACTGTGGTGCTTTTTTCTAAAACATGGACAGGACTCACTCTACTGTTCTGCATTTCAGATTATTAAGTACAAAAGCATCCAGATTTGGGGGGTTAGTTATTTATTTTATTCTAAGATAGATTTTAATATTCAGGACAGAAGCCTGTGGTGGAAAGTACAAAATTAAAAGTAATTTACCCTTTTTAAATGGAACTTGGATCGGCACTACTATGCTCAAAAAAACCCCAACCAAACAACAGACTGGCAATATGAGTAAATCAGTTGCTACCTTCTTTATGTTTGTTTTTATGTAATTTTTCTTCTTTTACTATACAGTAATATGAGCCACCCTTAGGATCTGGCTCCCAAAAGTATGGAACATCAGAAACTTACCTTTATTGATTTTCCTCAGCAAAATCACTCAAAATAAATTTGCTGTTACTATGGCAAAAGCTAATTTAAACATCAGAATAAAAAGCTTGTAAAATGGCATCCTAAAAATCTAACCTGGGCAAGTTATTTTCTAAAATATTACATTTCACTATTGGGGTTTCTAAGCAGCCAAGAGTACTCCAGTAAAAATGTGTATCAGACTAAGAAAAAAGTGATTTCTTCTCAAAGACAACTTTGTTTATGATGCAAAAACATTTGACATTTTTGCAACTGACCCAAGCTTCAAAGGGACCCATGTATATATATATATGGCTCTTCCTAAATAAAAAGACTTCAAAAGCAATGGAGCTCTTTTCTCTAGAATACTTGGGGGAGCAGCTTGTTTTTAACAGCCATCCCTAGAAACTGGATAACTCATGGTCTCTGGTGAAAGCCAATGGAATAGTCCTTACCATTCCATGTATTGCAATACTCATAATTTTACAGGAATAGCAATTTTAGGCAAATAACACCTACTTCATTTAATTCTGAACATTCTATCTCTGTGTTCAGCCCAGCCTTTGTTTTGGAAACTCAGTATTTAACAAAAGGGCAGATTTACTCTAGAAGTTGCCTGTCTTGACTGACCTGTTTTCTCAAATTCTTCAGCAAAGTAGGGGTCATTGAGATCAACATCAGGTGGAACTTCATCTTCACTCTCTTCTCTCTCAGCAGCAGCCTATAACAAAGCACAAACATAATTTCAATCAGCATTTGATTATTTCAACACTATTTCAATCAATCAACTATTTAAGTTTTGCTGGAATGAGATATTCTGCTAGTAGCTATGAAGATGAAAAATGAAATACTGTACATGGATCATCAAAAAACCAGAGCACAGTAAAAAGTGATAGTCATTGACAATTGATAGAAATTGACAATTTCAACCCTCTTTCACACATTTTATTAGGCATATCCCCAAACTGTGATACATCAGACAACCATTTCAACAAAATTACAGGATCAGCACTGTTATGTCCTTACTTTATGTTTCACAAAAGCTGTGCTTGGGGACAGATTTGAGTAAGAAAGTTCATTTTGCACTGCAGACTTCAAAAAGCTGGAGTTCAGATTTAAAAGAACAAATTTTCTTACTGGTAGTAGTGTGTCATCCACCTTGCTCCATGACTTAATTTATCAAACTGGACAAGCATGTTAAGCTAGAGAAAGTTGTTCTGCTACTGAACAGTGCTGCTTGCTCCATTTTGAGCACTTATCAACTTAAAGAACTTACTCATCAAGTGTCAGTTAAAATTAATGGACGTGGACAGAGTAACTCAAGGTGTAGAGTTTACTCTTAAAAGTGTAATTCAGCAATGTGAGTTACACTGGAAGCAATTTAAGACTTTAGAAAATCTAGATTCTGCATGCCACATGCTTTTTTTTTTCTCCTGCAATTTGAAATTTGACTAGCTCTTTGCAGCTATTAATTCTTTGCTATTACAGGTTTGGGAAACAAGTCTGAATTATTTTAGCCCCAAAATTTCCAAATTATCATTGTCATAACAACTACAATTATCATTGTCATAACAACTTTGAATTGATATGCACACAGGAGCAAAAAGACCATTTCTAATGCATTAAAAATGCAAATTAAAGCCAATTATTATTATGACTAATTTATCTTTACAGCAGCACAAGTAGATAAAAGGTGTTTTGTGTAAGCATGTGTATGATCAGCAGTATGAATATCCTTTTCCTCTGTAGGTTTGATGAAGTACTCCCAGTACTTCCACATGAGTGACCACTGAATATTCTAACCTTAAAATAGCACTGGCAGCTGGACAATTTATTTTGTTTATCTGAATCAAACATTAACAACAAATAAGAAAAGAAACAACAACTCCCCCTCAAATGGCCAACATAAACATATAAAATACCTTTTTCTTTTTCTTAAGCATTCTTTTTTCTTTCTTCTTCTCTAGATATTTTTGCCATGGAGTCAGGTTATCTTTTCCCTCCAACCTGTTTTTGACCATTTCTTCAGCACTTTCTTTGAGGCCTAGGAAAAAAGCCATATTTTAAAAAATGTGATGAAACTGATTTTTTTTTAATAAACTGTTTTCTCCTTTGCAAAAGAGCTATCTAGCTTTTATTCAACAAGTCTGTGCAAACAACATAAATATTGCTTAAAAACCCATCTCTATAAAGAAGATTGCTTTACAGGATGTATTTTTCCAAATAAAACATTCCTTCAGTAAAAACTGTACAAGAATCAGAAGAAGTGTTGGCTATGTGGTGTCTGATCCCCAACACTCCTGCTGTTCCTCAGAAAGGTCTCCTCTCCAGACATTCAGTTGTGCAGTCTACAGATGCACAATAAAACCAACAGACATACACAGAGCCCTTTTGTTTAATGCACCACACCCTCATTAGTTAAAATTCTGAATTAGTTACATTGCTGAAGCTTTGCCTCTGTGACAATGCTCTGACAATGCTGTAGGATCTCTGCTGAACACTGTATTTTTCATTTTAGAAAAGTAAACCCCATGGAAGTGCAACACATGTGGCTCTTAACAATTCTGGCCTAACAGGATCAGACAGCTAAGTTTGCATGTGTGAGTTAGGTTTATATTAAATTCTGTAATTTAGCACAGACATCTACTGTTTCCATACCCAACACTTTCATCTGCATAAACAAGTGTGTCCTAACCTTTAAGCTTTTTGTAAACAGAAGAGAATGAAGTTTTCTATAAGAATGCATATTTAGAGTATTCAATGATGGAAGAACATCACCTTAAAAATAAATCCATTAAATATCTGAAGCATTCCCATGTAGAATTTTTAAATTCAGAATATGCACTTCATTTAAAAGCAATGTTCTAGTTTTGGTAAAAAGTTCCATACGCATCAAGAATACTTTTCTAAAATTCATTGCATCACAGAGCACTTGGATGTTATGAGGATGAAAACTGATTTCAGATGCACCTCATAAATGTTCAGCCCACTCTTCAGAAGATGGGCACTTGCAAAAAAAAAAATTCATGATCTAAGGAGATTAAGTGACTTTAATGCAATACACTGGAGCACAATTCATTCAAAGAAATGGAATTGACCTTCCTGGTAGGAGGTAACAGCCTGGGCAATTAAGTATTTTTCTCCTACCTGCAATTCCTTGTTTCATTCACTAAAACTTTGTTTTTTACTTTGGCAATAAATCAGATATCCTACAGGTAACATTGTCTCCCACAAAATGACTGAATTTTCTTGGGATTTTGTAGGAATCCTGTTTCTGTTTCACTCTCCAAGCCTGATATTTATTGTGTCTTCCCCAGTCCTACTTCTGGTGGTCTCCCTTCAGCATTCTCTTCTGCCACACTAGTCCAGCCCTGACCTAACCACATCCTACTCTCCCAGCCCTCATCCCAGTTTTATTGCTTAGAAATCATACTCAGACCTCTCCAGATGCTCTAGACTAGATCCCATTCCTTCTCCCAGATTTCTCAGTTGCCAAGTCCCCATTCCTCATCATTCCTTCCAGCTCTCCTCAGTATGGAGGCACTGAAAACAATGATTGTGGTGGAATAAACAGGGCAGCTTTCATGGACAGCTCTAGCCATCCCCAGAAGAGCAGGCAGAACATTTTTTCTGAAAACCTGCAAACACTAATCTCTGTTTTTGAGTTCATTGACACTCCAAAAATCATTCCAAAGCTGGGGAGCTGGTTACAACTTGTCTGAAATATGAAGTGTGGACAAGATCTAAAATCATATTAACCCATAGGATCATAGGAGGAAAAGAGTGGAGCAAAAACAAGATAAAGGATCCTTCTACTACTCCGGAAAGGTGCCAGAATGAACAGTAAGTGGCAAACTGTCACAGCCACAAAAATTGGGTACTTAACCAGCAAACAAATCAGAGCCACGATAAAGGAAGGATTTTGCATAGATTGACTAAAAACATGCCAGTAAGAAACTCTCATACAAGAAGAAATATTTGGTTATCTTCAAAGTCCATGAAAGCAGAGTCATCAGCTTCCTTGAAACTGAACCACTATAACTTTGAATACTTTGTACTACTTTTATGGAAAAAATTACTGGTCAGGTAACAACCTTGCAGATTCTCTTTGAAGATAGTAAATACAGAATTAAAAAAAAAAATATATGTCACATCTCCAGCAAAAGAGAGACCCAAAATCTGAAAGGAAGTTACAATATTTCTGATTTATTTGCCTGGAAAATTGAATCATTTGATCCATCTGGCACTGAAGAACTTGGAGGAAAATCCAACCCTTTCTTGTGGTATTTGGCAGTCTCATGAAAGGCATTAGAGTTTCTCCACAGATTAGAATGGCTTAGAAACTACTGTCCAGACCACTTCCCGAGCATAAGAGTGTATTTAAGTGGTCAAAAGGATTTTGATTCCAGAAAGTGAAAGGAATTGTCTACTTTAGGTAGAAATACTAGCTGGCCATAGAAAGGTCTAACTTATATACCCTTATTGACATAATTTTTTTTATTTAGAATTAATGAATCAATAGTTTTATTTAATCTTCACAAAAGAGGGCAAGGAAAGAGGGGAAAAAGGTCATCTATATTAGCATGCAATAAAATCATACTTCAGGTAAAGGATTAAACATGTTGTAAATACTACAGCAAACCTAAACACACTTCTGTTCACACTGGTGGGACAGCAAGGGATGGGTGCAGGCAGAATTTTTACTTCTCCAAACACTCAATTCTGAAAACTCATGGAAGTTTAAAGCCTGCAACTGTCCCTGTTATTAGAGGCTAGAAAGGTACATTTCTGTTCTCAGGAAACCTAAACAAGCAAGTTAATCTTGTGTGTAATGCCTCACCAGAAGAATGAAACACCTTGTTGCAGGTAGCTGAAAGGAACAGCAAATAGAAGTACTCTGATAACATTAGAATTTGTCACCTCCAAAGACAAAATATTTCAAGTCAGCCAAATTTTCCTAAGCAGTAAAACTGCCTGTGAGAACCCACCACAGGTAGCAGCTGTCAGGTGTGAGCCCTCCCACAGCTCAGCACATGCTGCAGGAGCTGAGGCCTCTCCAGGAAGGGACACACTCAGCAGTGACCCAGATGGAGTCTAATAAATATTTCCTACGGAAATATTTCCTATGGAGTCTAAATAAATATTTCCTACGAGCCTTTCTGCGCTCAACATCACCTCTAACTGTACACTTGGGCTTTGCTATGCACTTTAAGGACACCACAGCCTTCTATTCTACTTCTGACCAAAACAAATTTGAAATTTTGCTCTAAGCCTAGCTAAATATTTACATCTCGTTCTTCCCAAAGGAAAAGTTTTGAAGTTCAAAAAACGCCCCCAAAAACTTGGCTGAATATCATCAAGAAAATGCAGTTGTGGTCTTCTCTCTTTTCACTTTCTAAGGGGAGCTTTGGGAGCTGGATAAGGATTCATAGTAATTGTTGCTTAAATCAGATATGATTAAGAAAACAGATGGATGCTTGAATATAACACTGATTTTGTGCCTAGAAGAAACAGACCAAAGAGAGTTGGAACTACATCTAATTTATTTTTGCTGGCACGGTGGTTTATTTAAAACTATTATGATTCAAGAATAACTGAATCATTGACAAAGTATGCTTTCTATAACCATGTGTAAATAACTCTGCCAAAACTCAAAATTTTAAATTAATTCAAATATCTGCCTTTCAACTGAAAAACTTCCTAGATTTAACTGTTGTAATTCTTCCATGTATTAAACATTTGGACAGGAAAAAGATTTTGCAATAAGTCAAGCACATTAAGGCAGAACATGATAATAAAAATATTTCAACAGACATAATCTAGTTCTGAAAAAAATTAAGGAGTCTTCAGAGAATACAACAAAAACTATTTGTGAATGCCCAGAATGCTCCAACTAAACAAAAATGATTTTGAAATTTAAAAGAGCACATTTGTTCAAGAAAAAAACCCATAACTAACTATCCTCCCTCCCATAAGGAAGCACAGCTTCAAGCATGTATCAATTGCCAGAGCTATAAACTACTGTGCAGCATGTACAGCCTATGCTCCACGATACAAAAATAAATATATAAAAGAGTAACCCCTTCAGGTGTGCAGGACCTCTTCATCAAATGCTGCCTGAAATAAGTAATGGCTGAATTTTTGACTCAAAAGCAAATTTAAGACACCCATTTTCACTTTTATGACTTGTGTTTTAGACAAAACTGTATTGCATGGGTCAATAGCCAGAAGTGGCACTGCTGCCCTTGTGAAGGGGAACAGTCTCCAAAAATAGGCAAGTGAACACTTCTGTGATTTCCAGAACCTCTGCCCTTCAATAAATAACCTCTGCCCTCTCATTTTTCAGGGTAAGAAATGAGGAAATGTTAACATATACTGTAAAATCACAGTTGCTAAATTAACATCAAATACTATAAACTAGCCATGTAAAGTTCATTGTGCACACATGCACATTGAACCTAAAATTGTATGAACAAACCTGACCCTGTGCATGGGCATCCAGCTAAATTTAGACAAAAATCAGTCAAATTCATCAAGATAGGGGGATTTGTTTAGCTGTTTGGGTTTTTTTACCATCCCTCCCTCAAAAGAGATAAGGACATAGCAAAAGTCTTAGGAGTCCTACAAGAAGCTGCAGTAGGGAAAGGATTGGACGAGGTGTAAGGATGTAACAAACCAAATTTTCTAAAGTCAAGTTCCATTGCAAAGAAACAAGAGCCCATGCAACACAGACCTGGATTCCATCTCTACTACAGTTAATACCCCATTGCCACTAAATGTGAATGCAATTTACTCATAACATGCAAGGTACAGTCTTAAGGACAGCCTGTTGGAAAACTTCGTGCTCTCTCAGGGCAAGCGAGGCTAAAGAGTTTCCTTTGGTCTCCCTTAAAACAATTTTCCATCTCCTAAAATGAATGGCTTACTTTAGATTCCTGAACATGTTACCACGTTAAGTTGCTCAAACTTTTATAAATTTACAGGACTTCTTTCATACAATTTTCAAAATTCTTCAAAAAACAGAATGAATAATAAACAAAAACCCCTCCGAACGTGTTTTCCAAAACCAACACAAAAAAAATAGTTACTTTAACAACACCTAAATACAAACGTATATAAATACAAAACACACTCCTAGCAGCAACTGATTCCCCTGTGGTTTCCATCTTCACTCTGAAAGGTGGCAACAACAAATCTCTGTAGAAGTCTTATAAAGCTACCTATCTATGAAAGCTCCTTGGCCTTGAATGCTCAGTGACACGATGAATTAACTACTGAGTGAGCAACATTGTGAATGCAAGTACTGACATGCTGTGGACAGATGGAGTACAACACTGTCTCAGTGAGCTCTTGTCCTGGCTGCATGATACATGCTTTTCCAAAAAGGTTTTGACAGAATTCATGCCAGAAATTATTGAAATTATAAAAGCATGATTGAAAGCACACAATTTTTAATGCCCATGTATCCTTTTGAATACAGGTCTGACGAAGAAACAGGAATAAAATTGTTCTGTTCAGTTATGTCCGTTTCAGTGAACCGTCAGAAATGAGAATATTTCAAACCAAGCAGAACTTCTATTCAGCAGAAGTTACCTGAGTTACAACTCAGAACAATATTTGTATAAATCATATCATTAGATATGCATTCCTAGCTGGGATTAACCCATCAGCAGTGAAGGGTCTGGATCCTGGCATGTGTCTGGTCTTGCTCCATGCAGTAACAGAACGGGGCTGTGTCCTGACATAGGCTGCAGTGCCATAGCTGCTCCCAAGAAGGGAATGTCATTTCCTACTCTTTCAGCTGCACATTTAACCCTCTGAACATTTGCCTATTTGACATGCTAACTCAGTGGAAAATATCCAGATTTTTTCTTTTCCAGAGTAGTTCTGTTACTTTAGCAAACAAAATTAGGCTTTCAGAGATGTACCAAGTGGCAGGGCTGGTACAGGTAGTCAGAATGAGCTCTGGGCCAGGATCAAGTTGATGCCACAGTGCAAACCTTTCCCTCTGTGGATGTAGGGAGGTATTAAACTGGCTCACTGCACCTCACAGAAAGCATTCAGTCTGAGTGGCTTTTTGTCACAAAGCAAAAAGAGAACTAGACACTCATGCATGGCTCTCCAGATGAGTTATGCTGGGATGCTACATGGCTAAGTTACCTTTCACTGATTTCCAGGTGTCAATCTGGATGTCACTGTTCCTCAGCCATTCCTCATACCTTGCCTTCTCCAGAGCAGTTTCACTGGAAGGTCAGACTTCTTCCTCTTTGCTCCCCCAAATCTTTAGCATTATGCAAGCAACACTTCCAAACCACTCTCCTCTAATTATACACCATGTTTCCAAATCATACTGATTTTCATTTTTAAAAGTGTAAGTATGTTTTATGACTCTATAGCAAACACATGAATTCTACTTAAAAAACATCTATAAAGTGATAATTGAAAAAGCAAGTACAAAAAATCCTGGCAAAAAATGATCTATAAAAAGAAACTTACAGCTGAGGAACTGAGTCCAGTCATGTTATTTCTTCTATTTCCCTCTCTGTAAACAATATGGATTTCAATTTATGGGGAAAAAAGGGTTTCTCCTACTATAAATTCAGCACCTTACACTATATCCTTGTCAGCAGACCAAACTGCATATCTGCCAAGGCAGGAAAAGAAAAAAAAAATAAACCCTACCTGGAACCCATTTAATCTCCATTCCTATATCCTTTTCTTCCTGTTTTTTCTCTTTTTCTTGGATGCTTTGCAAAAGTTCTCTGTACTTGGCAATTTGCTCTTCATCATCTTTTTGGCTTTTCCTGGGTTTGTCATCTTCCATTTCATGAGCTACATCACCATCTAGGAGGAGAGAGCAAAGTTATCACAGAGAGCCTCATGAAAATGAGCAACTGAAGTTAATCTTTATGAAATAAACCTAAGATACACAGATTATTTCCAGAAGAAAATATAAAATATTTTCATCTATTATTACCCCACAGAGTAGCCAGTTGAAGAATTCCCTTATTTAGATGAAATAAAATAGTATCTGAAAAGACAAAAGACAATTTGTCCTGCAAAGGAAATCACTCACTGGATTTTAGAATTATTACTGTTAGAGTCCCTTCCAGCAGAGTAGAATATAAATCTCCAAAACCAGCCCTTTGTGTAGATGGGGCATTACCTCTGCTAACTTCCAGTCAGCTGGAACCTCCCTGATTATCCAGGACTGCTCAAAAATGATGGCAAGTGACTAAGAGCATATGGCATCTGCCAGCTCCCTCAGTACCCTTGGGTGGAGCCCATCTGGCCCCACAGACCTTTGTGTCTCTGTTGTGGTGTAGCAGATCACTGACCATTTCTCTTTGGATTAAGGGGGCTTCTTTCTGCTCCCAGTTCAGGTACCCAGAGAACTGGCATTACTGTTAAAGACTGAGGCAAAGGAGGCATTAGTACTGCAGTCTTTCACTCATTCCTTGTCACAGTGCTTCCCCCTACATCCAGTAAAGGATGGAGATCCTCCTTAGCTCTCCTCTTATTGCAAATGTATTTATATAGACAATTTTTGTCTTCCACAGCAGCAATCAGCTTAAGTCCTAGTTTGGCTATAACCCTTCTTATTTTCTCCCTGCACAACCTTCCAACACCCTTGTAATCCCCCTGAATTGCCTGTCCCTTCTCCTAAAGTTCATAAACCCCTCTTTCCAGCCAAAGTTCTGTTCAGCCAGGCCAGGCTCATTCCCTGCTGGCTCATCTTTCACATGGCACACGGGGACAAGTCAGCTGCAGCTGCTTTTCTACGTTCCTCATCAGAAGCTGAGATCTAAGAGGGAAGCATCTGCTCATCCAGAAAGCAAAAGGCAACTCTGTTTTGAAGACAAGTAGAAAAAGAAGACATTCGGTTGTTTCTTATTCCTAGTGCCCTGAGAAAGAAGAGGCTGTACTGCATGGGAACTGAAAAAATCCTTAAGCTAAAAGAGGATCCCTAGAACCTGGATAGGCAAGAGGCTACCAGTTTGTATTTATCACTTGTTTTGCTAAGAGAAATTTAAGTGGCAATGCATATTGTCATTCTTTCTCATTTAGACAGAACTTGTATTTCTTCTGTCAAAACTGACAGTTTTAAAACAAATGTTCAACATTGCCTTCAGAAGAACTGAAGGAGCTTTTAATTCTGTAAGCAAATAAAGCACATTTGACAACAGCTGCAAGAAAGGAAAGTGAGCTGAGTTTGCTCTCAAAGTTTGTTCAGAGTTCAAATAACCTTGTCAGTGGCTTTCAAGTATCAAGCTGTATTGCACAACATCAGGAACCACTTTCTGATGGATATTAAGGCAGCAATACTTTCTGCCAACAGTTTGTTCAAAGGCTTTTTGAACAAAACACACAAACCAAAAAGTTCTGGGGCATTAACTGCTGCACTGCAAGAGAAATACAATCAACCTGGGAAGGAGAAAAAAGGCAAAAGCTGATGAAATTTAGAGTATAAAATACAGGCACATTCTTATTGTTTTCAAAAGAAAGTAGTAATAGAAGTGCTAAAATATTTTAAAATAAGGAAGTTCAAATAGCGAGGCTGGTCAGAAATATTCCAATACAACAATTTGTTTTTCAAAGATGACATTAATACCAAATATAACCAAATGCAGAGGTTCAATAAATTAAATCAGTGACTGGCAGCTGAGTTAGCTGAGATCATGTTCTTGTAATCACAGGGTTGTGAGGAGATCATGTTCTTAGTTTAAGAAGAGATTATCTTGCAATAGCTGAGTAAATGATTCTTTTTTTACAAAAACTCAGCCTTACAAACTAAAGACAGTAGAAAACTTTTTGCAGATATAACATCTGACAAGAGGTCTGCTGCAAAGCTGAATTATTTTAAAGGTGGGGGGGAATTTTATTTCCATGATGTAATGGCAAAGCAGAAAACTCAGCTACTGACTTGGATGCTGATGGCCATACGATAAAAATTGCCCTAAATGTCTCAATTTTATTCAGGGTAGTTACTCAAATTCACATAGATAAAAAATAAAAACCAAAATACATACAATGCATGTAGACCCAGAGAATTAAAACCAAAAAGCTTCACACTCCAGTGTTCAAGAATCAAGTCTGAGGTAGAGGTTTTTGCACTACAACATACTATGAAAAATTAAATGTGTTGATGTCAATTGTGAGCCAGAAAATAATGTCAAAGAAAACACTGGAGTTTAACCCCATTTTCCCCACATTCTAAGCACTTCCTGAACAAGGATTTGTGCAAATCCCATTAGTTCATCCCAGTGATAATAAAAAAATTTAAAAATTTAGAATACAAGAAGAAGAAGAAGTTTATTCAAAGCCTACCAAAGTTGATGCCCTTTCATAAGATTTTTCAGGGAGAAAAGATACTGGAAGAAGAGAATGCAAACAGACAGATAACAGTAAATGAATGCAAACATTGAATTATGGCTTTTTCTTAGATTTCTTAGATTTTTTTTGCATTTTCCTTCAGGTCTGTGTAGCCTAAGTATTGAGGGCTGTGCACAGGGTGCAGTTTTTAAACCTGCCCTTGCAAACCAGGTGAGTTTTGTAGCTGCAGCCTTCAAGCAGCTGTCTGTGCAGAGGTGAGCTGGCACCACTGCAGGCACAGCTCTGAGCCAGCCAGACCTCAGGCAAGGTTAACACACTCTGGCAATCAGAGTCAGCCCTGAGCAGGGACTCACTGGCCTGCAAAAGCACAGGGAGATGTGTTCTTCATGTTACTGGACACCTCCAACAGTTGGTATCAACTTCCTAGGAGGAATGCTGCCATGACCCTTCTTGGCCTTACAAGCACCTTTAATTACAAACCAAACCCAACAGCTCCTGCAAACATGCTTTGGAAAAGTATCCAACATCTGCATCAGTTGTATCAAGTTTCTGATGTTTCACAGAAAGCAAATAATCAGGTTGTGGTATTTGCATTCTGAAATTCCCATGAAATTCCACCCAGGCTTGGCCAACTCATAAACTGCTAAACCCTCTTGCTGCTTCTTTCCACAGACAATAGTAAATAACCACATGTTCTACTTCTGTCACCCTCCATTTCTTAGCCTTCTGTAATAGCTTTAGCAAATATAAACACATGTGGATACTGTTCATTTTTAAGAGAAAAAGGCTGTACCTTACCTAATAAAATGCTATATATGCATTTAAATTTATATACTAGTAGTCATGACTTATTGCAACAAATAGATTTCAGAGTTGTAAAAATATTTGAAAACTAGTCTGATTCAATCTAACCTTAATTATTGAAAATAAGATTTAGCAGCATTATTTAAACAAAAATTCCTCCCTCCCTTCCTTTCACTGCACTTGTGTACCTCTGGTGTCAGGACAGCAGCACAAAAGACCTACTGGCTTTGTGGAGTCTTATACTGGAAGTCAAATATTCCACAGGAGACTGGGCTTCCTGCTCAGATTCCCACTGAGGAGAGCATGGCTCTACATGGAGCTCCTACGAGCCTGGTGGTGTTCAGTGTTTGGACAACTCTTAGGTTTAACTTTTAGTTTTCTCTTTGTGGAGTCACAACTTGGATCCAATGATCCTCATGGGTCCCTTCCAACTCAGGATATTCCATGATTCTATCAAGACCAGCTAATTAAAAAAAGTCCTGTAAAAGTATTTATCATAGAGTCTGTTTCACTGCTTGTATGCTGTGCAAAGCAGAAGAGCAGAAAAGATGTTGCTCTTGTAAAGATTAAAAAACCCAAACAGATTAAAAGCTCAGACATAAACCCCATAATGCTTAATTTGAAGCATATTTAAAATGTCATACACTAAATCACTGGTCCACATTGTCAAAATAACAGTTATGGGCTGGATTTGATGAATGCCACAAACACTTCCTAACTGGGGTAAATGTACCTGAGCAACAGAAAATTCAGAAGCAATGTAAGGGACAAATTTTGTGCTATGAACCACAACATTCCAGGTCACTGAAATCCTTGATGTTACAGAACTGTTGTTTAACAGTAATACTAACATTCATGGTGCACATATTTTAAGTTGAAAAATTCCATGAAAAAAAATGTTACAACAGGCCAACAAAAACCCTTTTAAAAATAAAACATTTTAATAAGTTTGAAAAGTACGAATAGAAGTCCAGGACATTTTTTCCTCCTTATCAGACTCCTACATTTCCATTCAAGCAGCTGACATTGATTTTTCCCATTTGTGCATAGCACCACATAATTCTGCTGGATGGAACCCTGACAGATGGAATCCTGTTTTGTATCACATAAGTGAATGGATAAAATGTCAGGAACATATTAAAGACATGACAACATAATTCCTCTATTAGCAACCTACTTTTCAAAACATCATTGGAATCTAGATATTTCCAGATTTAAAATTTATTAGTGTGGTAAGATTATTTAAGGTCATTTTTTTTCCCTTCCCAGCAATGGAACTTTACTCTTTAAAATTCCTGAAGTGTTGTTCACATGAATATTTGCTTTCATCACCACCCTATCACAGATGCTTATCTTCAGCAAATTGATAGCCTTGTACCTGAGAGAAGATGTAAGTGCTCTACTCTGCATCCCCTGGTCCCCTTTACAGACTTCACTAAGTATTGCTAGAGAAACTAAAGTGCATTACAGTGCAGTTTGTGAGTTTTCATGTAAGGAGAGAAACAAGTGGACAATATCCCTGCCAAGATGAGAGAGTTTGCTGCCACAAGATTTCCCAACTCTATAACCAGAAGAATCTGTAATGTTTTTTTGCATGCTCCAAGCTCATCTCTGATTGCAGCAACCTGCTTTAATGCGGTATAAATCAATTTTAGCATCTGTTTGAAAGACCTAATTAAGGTTTAATGAAATTTTATTTGCCTTGTAATCTAGGCTGTATATATTACTGAGAGCAGGATGAATTTTAGAATGAAAACAAGCAATTTAAAACAGGAATTTAAACATTGCTGCACCATATGCAGAAGACTCATATACCTTACAAAGTTAGATGAAATTCTCTTTATATTCTTAAGAAGTCTGTGAATCAAAAAGCATTTGAAAGATGTTCCTGCTCATTTAGTCATTATCCACCTTGCATTTCAAACTAGGACTTTTCCTCTGAAAAGGAAACACTTCAAGTTCTATGGGCCTATAATTTATCTCAGAAATGAACAGGTTAAAAGCAGATATTGCCAAATTTGACAGAGAGATGTCAAGATACCCTGAAAAAAGAGAAAAAAAGGGAGTAAGAGAAGAAACAAATTACAAGAAAATGATTTTCTACTCAGAGGTGCAAGCTCCTATTCAGAAAGCAGCTACTGTAGTCCAGTGGAAGGTGTCCCTGCCAATGGCAGGGTGTTGGAGCTAGATGTGCTGGTCTTTAAGGTCCTTTCCAGTTTGAACTATTTAAAGATTCTGCTCAGGGGCACAATCATTATACAACAAATATAATACTGTCCCTGTAGAAGATGATATTCAGAGCATTTTCTATAGATATGACACTTAAATATGTAAATAATTTGTATTCAAAACCCTACAGCTAATGACTTTGTGTACAATATTTATTACCAAAGTACCTTGCTGCTGTTCCTCCTCTTCTTCACTTGATGAAGCCAAATAAGCTTGAAAATCCATGTCAAGCAGCTCCTCTTTGTTAAAAGTTCTGCTGAGTGATGTTACTCGCTCATGATCTGTCTCATCCCATGTGATATCTACCTTAAAAGAAAGAATGCCAGTTGTAGAAGCTGGAACACTAAAACTAAACACTGTAACACTGTCCTTTCAGGGAAAATGATTTTATACTTTCCATTCAATTACCTGTTAGTAATGCTCTCTACAGTAACTCACTATAATAACCATTTAGTAACACGAATTCAATGATAAGTTTTGGAACTTATTCTTCAGTCAGTTTTAATGAATTTGAGCTACAAGAAAAACAGCAGAAATCTCGTGCACTGAATGGTTCTGTAACAGCAGGTCCTGCAACACAAAACCTCTGTGAGCCAAATTTCCTTTGTGACAACAGATCCTGGAGTTGAAGCAGCCACCAGCCCCTCTCTTTTCCTCTTCCAGCAGCAATTCACTGCAGGAATCACACATGGAATCACACACGGATTTCGATGGAGACAATGGAAGCGTTTGCGCAACTGCGCCCTGGAGCAGAAGATGGAACTGATCTGACTGAAACATGATCCAGCACAAAGTGCTTCTCTCTCAACTAATCACTTCTCCAATCTGCTTCACTTCATGGCCAGATGGAAATTTTGGCTCTCAACAGGACAGAGTAGGAATGAATTGCTACAAGGAAGGGAAGCAACTGTTGAAGCCTGGCATTACTACCAAAAAAAGCTCTTATTGATTTATACACTAACATCCATTTTAGGCAAATTAAAGGATTTCACTGTAAATAACAAAGCAATTTTATGTGCAACTTGTCACAGAGATATAATGAGGTCAAAATTCAGGATTTAATCTGTAAAAGAGAAGCACAATCCCCTTTAAAATCCAAACCAGGGTTGCAACTTGTAGGTCTATAGCATGCTTAAATCTTTTAATATGCTTGATGTCTTTATTTTGAAATGGTGGAGATAAATAAGGAATCTTTTCCCCAGTACATATATCATTCATAAGCTGACAGCAAAACTAAACAAATAAGAAAAGCATTACAAAAACACTGTAAAGATACCTTTGATGTTCCCATAGCAGCAGATGTGAAGTACTTTGGCTTATAAGCAGCTATGTTCACTTCTGAGGCTACATCTTTTGGCTTATCATCAAATGTAACATTATCTGGAATAAATCTTGAAGGCAAAGAAAACATGTTATTCTTCAAATACACTGGGAAATTGCATAGTATAAACAGCCTAAGCTTTCCTGAGTAGGGTACATCAGCATGAAAGAATTAGCTAAAATAAAAAGGGGGTCAGCCTGAGAAGGGAACAAAAGATATGGACAAGTACTCCACACATGTAAGATTTATTGCCTGGCTTCTGCAGATCTGTTCCACAGGTTTTCAGTGTACAACAACACCCTCTTTGGGAAGTAGTTCTGTTTTCAGCCTGGTATAAAAAGGGTCACAGGTGCCTTTTTTGGTGGTTTTGTTTTAAGAATGATCTTCTCAGAAAGTTTAATATTAAAAATTGAAAAGAAAAAAGTGAATAAAAAAGGATTTGGAAACAGATGAATAAGAAATTCCAAACCTTTTAGGAAAGTTTGGTACATCTTGAAAATTATAATTAGTAAGGAAAACAAAAATTAACAAGTAACAATTGAAGAACTTAGTTTAAAAAATCCCAAAACCTTTGTTATACTACTTGAGAAATTACTTGTGATTTTTTTAAATCTTTGCAAATGTAATCTGATCAATAGTATTCAACATTAAAATTTAACAAAGCAGAAGATTAGCAAAATCACTTGAGATTTTCAAACAATTGAGTTTGTTGTAAAATATTATCAGTGTTTAAAATTATGAAAAGTTACATGTTCCCTTAACAAAGATATCTTCTCTAGAATATGATTCAAAGCAAAAAACCTTTAACTTTCACTGACTTCCAAGGGTGCCCATAACAGAGGCCCCAGCAGACAAACAGGCTTTTGTCACAACTTTTTGTGATTTAGTAACTTTTCTGCTTAGAATGAAAGGGGGCTTTTGCAACAAAAGGAAATACTAACAATAAACCAAACCATAATTTTAAATCCTTTCCTTCCCAAACGTGACTTTTGAAATTTCAGAGCATCCAGCTCATTCACAAGGACTAACATATCTATTGCAGCTTTGTAACAACAGCAGCAATAATCTTGCCTTGTGGTAAGGAATCACAAAAACGATCCACTTCTGGACCCTTGGGGAAAAAAAAAGGAAAAAGTTTGGTTTTCTGAATCCTATCACTTTACTTAATTGTACCAAAAGCTTGAAGATGTAATCAGAACTTTTTTTATCTGGCTTCTCTGAAAACAGACTCTCTATGCAGAGATCCTCTTCAACTTCCCATATTACAATAAAAATGGTTATAAAGAAGAAAGAGGAATCAAAGGGAAACCTAACAACTCACTGGATGCATAATTTATCTTCATATCTCGTTTTGGTTACAGAATAAAGTAACATTTACTCTGAATTATTATAAACGGCCTTTAATTCACCCTCCTTGGCCCAATGTGCAAAAATATCACCAGTGGAGGTACCTCAGGTCTATGAAAGAACAGCTACTTTCAAATTCCAGTCCATCACACTCCTCATAAATTTTATTGGCTGTTTCAGGAGAATCACATTCCACAACTGCATAGAAGTATTTCAGTCGCTTGAACTGGTACTCCCGCAGCTTTTCCCTGTAAATCCTGCAAAAGTGGAGAAAAGACCAGTCAGGTGAGCTGGCTTTAAACAGCTTTTTATTCACAATATCTTTTAATTCAACTCATTAAAAACATTCACCAATCAACCACTCTCCTAATCTTGTAAGATTAAATGTTAAACAGCACAAAGTTCCACTAGTATTGAGTTTTCTTCAAGTAAAAAAGACTATTTTAGACAGTTTTGTTAAGTGTGAAAATTGTACATGACTCCACTGAAAGGTCACAGGGATGAGGTTCAGTGAATCTGAAGGGCACAAGTATCACTGAGGTACCTCTGGGATACCTGGATTTCTGTCTGCTGGATTCCAGATGCTCTCATGCCCACTGAGCAGTAAATCCAACACTTCAGGATGCACCTTGATGAACACAATGCAGGTGACCTCAGAACATGCTCTACATCCACCTTACACTCTCCTGATGCACCAGAGAAAGTCTTCAAAGGGATCTGCCCTTATTTTAGAAGCATCTAGATTTTCTAAATACAGGACAGTCCAGCAAGATGCATTATGCAAATATGGCCCCAGTCAGGCTGCCAAATATCTGGAAATTCTGGAAAAATATTAAAGCAAAACCTTGAACAAAAGCTAAAAAAAGGCAAAAAAGACATGCCTGAAGAAGCCAGGACAATGGTAGGACTGAGGAACTCAGCCTAGGAGGCCAGGGCTGCTGCTGGTGGCACACAAGAAATCTCAGTCTGGGAATTCTTGGACTAAAGTCCCTGTTGATTTACAGGTAAGAATTTTGGCAGTGAGCACTAAAGGGAGTTTACTGCATAAATGGCAATTTGTAGCGGAGATATGCTGGTTTTTAAGCTACTCATGTATTTGTTCCATTGATTATTCCAATGAGCTACATCATAAAATTTTGAACTCACATCAAAAAGCACATCTTCTCAAGTTTCATCATCCTGCATTTATTAAATGCACTGATAAAGAACCAGTTACTGTTGTAAAACAACCTTTGAAAAAAACTAAAAAAACCTAAAAATTAAGGTGTCCACAGGACACTAGCACATATGAACTCCTGGAAACAGGAGCTGATTGGGATTTCCACTAAGAATTAAACATATAATATCTCTCATCTGAAGACAAAATTAAATTAATACCCATCATCCTCTGTGGTATTCTCTGGAAGATCAAACAGTTCCACAGGTCCTTTTTGTTCTTCCTCTTTCAATCTCTCTTTCCCAAACTCTGAAGGATAAATCTATAAATACACCAACACAAAACGAAATTTTTAAGTGTGATGTAGTGTACACTAGCTAAGAAAAAAAAAATCTCTCCAGGCTTTTAAACTTCACAGTTTTTATTTAGGATCAGTAAAGGGATCAATTCCATAAACTTTAATAGCTTTCTAATTTTAATGCATGGAAAAGACAGTAAAATAACCAAACTGCCTGCTAGGAATTTTGAAGCAGATGAAGAACAACAGGAACCCTGAGTTTGTTCATTGTACATTGTGGCCCTTTTCAGAAAGAGGTAGCTGATTAAAATTTCTCAGAGAGCTGAGGCAGACACTAAACAAGGAAAAATATAACTTAACTGGCCAGAATACAACCAATTCATTAGTAAGGTCTAAGGCTGGGTCTAAGGTTGGATTATCTGCCATACAGAGCACTGAATATTAAACTAATCAAAGAAATGTAGTCTCCTCCCACTAGAGAAAACCAGCACTGAGGGCCAACCTCAGAAACACAAGAAGTCAATGGCTTTGGCCTCTAACTCTGCCAAATGCGTGCCTGTTACAGCAAGTTAAATTGCAACATAGTTTATTTTTAAACACATTAATATTT
Organism: Molothrus ater; assembly: GCF_012460135.2. Classification (NCBI taxonomy): domain Eukaryota; kingdom Metazoa; phylum Chordata; class Aves; order Passeriformes; family Icteridae; genus Molothrus; species Molothrus ater. The sequence continues at coordinate 9,047,211 of NC_050480.2, read as the reverse complement.
CTTTTGGTTCTCCACAGTCCTGTCTTGCTTCTTATTTTGTAGTCTATTTTATTTTTTTTAACAGTAAAAGTCAGTACCCCTTTTAGAAACCAGTTCTTACCTTAACAGAAAACACTGTTCCTCCTTTGGGTGTGAAAGAATTAAATAGAGCCAACAAATCCTTAGCCTTCAACCTATCCCAATCCATATTACAAACAGCCAATCTACTTGTAATCTGAAAGAACATAAAATTCAGAACATAAAATTCTAGGTTTAATTGTTGAATGTTGTGGGGAGTACACAATTCTCTACCAGAACTCAGTGGTAAAAATCAAAGTCAGCAATAAACTTTGCTGAAAAAAATAAAAGCAGCATTGCTGTCGTGACTTTTTATCAATTAAAGTAGCCAAGATGAGAAGCATCAATAACCAGAGCACATAAAAATGACATAAATAGTGAAGCACCACAGAATGGACTGCAGCAATCACAGATTTAGAACTGCAGTGACAACATCATCACTCAGGATTTTGTTAACGTCGAACATTGTTAGTCTCAGGAGCAACCACTACCACTATTGTGACAGCACTAGAGTGCTGTGATTTCTTTACACACTGACTGTGCTACATGTAAAGTCTTACTTCACTGTCTCATGATGCCTTAATTTCTTAAAGTGTGAGTTAAATAACTAAATTTTTGAAAAGTGAAAAAAATCAGTAATGAACAAAAGCAGTACTATTTAAATTCTGCAATTACTGAAAGGCTCCATTTTGTTTGTCCTTTCACATGTAGACAGCTTATCCATAGGTATAGGCAAGTGTGCTTAGGGGAAGAGGAGATACCAGTGAAAACTGCAAGTCTCTCATTGTCAGACAATTTCATTACCACTTCCATTCTGTCATTAAAAGGCTGAAAAACCTTTATGAAAATTACTTCCACAAACTGTTCCATAGCTGATGGCCTAGAATGAACTCATAACATTTCTGAGTTTGTCATGGAGCAACTTTTCACATGCAAAGTGGAAATACCTCAAAGTATGCTTTTTACATGCAAAGTATGTAAAAAGCAACTCTGAAAGTTGCTTTCCACATACCTCATCTCCACGAGGGGCATCTTTATCCAGCTCGCGCCACGAGTGCTCGATCTCTGGCTCCTTTGGAAAGAGCTCATTTAAATCCTCATCATCCTCTGAGCTCGTGTCAATGTTCCCTATGCCTCTGGCTAGATCAGGCCCGCTGTCACTTTCTTCATCATCTTCTGAATCACTGTCATCTTCACCCATTTCCCCATCATCTTCTGGCTCCTCTTCCTCGCCTGCTTCTCCACCATCTTCTGATTCCTCTTCTTCCAATTCTGCATCTTCACTTGAAGAGGCTTCTTCCTCTAACTGGCTTTTACATTTTACACTTTGGTCACAGATGTCTGAGCACAGAAAGATAAACATTAGATACATTTTTATGCTACAATTACACATGACCCTTTACAAAAAGGAAAACTTCAGGGCTTTTTCATACCTATTTACAGGACTCCTGAAAGGTATAACGATGCAGCAGCAAGTAACAGAAAACATCAGTGTTTCCTCTTTTGTTTGTCTGGTCTAATCAAATTTAATTACTCTTTAGGCCCAGAATTGTACTATCAATCACAACTGTAATTAAATATTCTGCTATTTTATTTGTATTACAGAATCAACATGTAGAAATCTATTTAATAATGGAGACTATACACATGCACAAACAATATAAATAGTTTTTCTTCTAAAGCCTTGTTCTTTCTAATCCCTCCTAATATTAATGGCTCAGTGCTGCTATGTTTACAGTTTCAGTCCACAAGCTGTGATGGGCCTTCATGGTATCAGTTCACACATCTGCTGATCAGTTTGATAAACACAGCAGTGTATATGCTTTTACAAATTTTACTTTCCTAACTAACCAACAATTTCAGCTCCAACAACTAAAAGGACTGAGATGTTCACAATCTTACTGAAGAATCAGAACTGATTCTATGCAGAGCTGACCAACTCCAATCCTTCAGCAGCACTGAATCTGAGTCAGCCAGCTATTTTATAACATCTTGCAAAATATCTTCCATGGATAAAACAAAAGCATCAACATCCACATGAACACAACTGAATTCTCCTTGTTATTTGAACAACTAACCTGATTCTTTTATTTTCCCTCCTAGGGAGTGGTCCCTCTTGGGAGCTTTGACTGACTTGGTGGCACTTCCTTGTGAAGACTTTTCCTTGTTTTGAATTGAAATGGGTCTTCCTCCTTGCTTGTTTTCCCCTTTGGGTAGAAGGCCCTTGTTTCCCTGAGAGTGGTCACCTTCCACCGCAGGTTTCTGTGAGTCCTCTTTCAAGCTGAACTTAGATTTACTTTTTTGTCCTTCTTTTTTAAGGTCATTTAGTTCAGTCACTGCTTCACAAGTTTGGTCCATCCCATTTTGGGTTTTTTTGCCCTCCTCCTTTGGGAGGTCACCAGCAGGGACCTTTGCAGATTCTCCTTCTCCTTTACCTTTCTTTTTCTTTTTTTTCTTTACCTTGAGCTCTTTACTCTCACTTTCTGAAAGATCAGAGTCAGATTCTGACAAGGCATAAAACTTCCTGAGGTTCTCTGCAGAGCTGTAGTTAACAGGGCGACCTCTTTTATCCACTGTGTACCTCAGCTTGAACTTCTTGTCATGGAACATGGCTCGGAATCGCTTGTCGATCTTGACTTTACGTTCCTTTTCAGGCATCTCCCAAAACCTGGGATCCCTTGCAACGCAGCTGAACCGGCCATCGCTCAGGATTTCCTCCATTTTCGATGCCATTTTTGAAGACTTTGACATCTACAATATGAAAAAAAAACCCCAAACATTCCTGATTAAAAAAAAAAACCTTAACAAAGTTGGATTTCTAACCTATACTTAAGAAGTTCTTTCCAAAGGCACATACGGCAATTTCATAGCACCACATGCCACTATCGCCATGATATTTTCTGAAAAATCCCTTCGCCAGGATTTTTCTCCTGAAAAGCTGAAAAGCCTCAGAAAAAAAAAATGTAAACAATAATTATCTGATTGCTTAGAATGTGGTTTAGAAGTTGTTTACCAAAAAGTGCATCTTTGATTAGTTCCAGGTGAATTGTTTTTACTTAATGATCAATCCCAGTCCAGCTGTGTTAAGACTCTGATCTGTCATGGGTTTTTATCATCATTCTTGTCTAGCCTTCTGATGTCTCTTTTCTTTTTCTTTAGTATAGTTTTAATATCTCATTTTCTTTTAATATAATATCATAAAATATTATATTAAATATATAATATTAAATAAATCAGCCTTCTGAAAACTTAAAAGTCAAATTCTCATCTCTCACCTCATCCTAAAAACCTTTCACAACATGGCAACATGCCACCTGGTTGGAAGGGACCTCAAGGATTCCCTGGCCCAACTTTTCCTGGCAAAAATACTAAATATACAAGATGGCCCAGCACTCTGTCCAGCCAAATCTTGTAAGTGGGAATCTTGGTTTCTGTGTCTGGATTGAAGGCACTTGAGATGGTATTTCATGTTCTGATTCAGGTGTTTATTATTTCTTACCAGTAAAACAGTCTCACAACCATGAGTTCAGTAGCTTTTCATTAGAAGGCACAAAATGGCCAACAATCTCTTGTTACAAGGTCTTTTAAGGCTAAACTATCCAATTAAGAAAGGACACCTAGATTATTTTCCCTTTTAACCCAATAACTGATCCCAAAGAGCTGCAATGTGGACTTTTCTGCCCAATTACAAAATGCCACCCAAACCCACAAAGAAGAAGGAAGAAGAAGCATGAAGAAGAAACCCAGGATGACACCCTGTGCCCTCCATCTTGCTTCCACCCCTGACATACTCAAAATCCCAAAACCTAAATTTCTCACCAAGTGATACACCTACACTGCTCTCTATAATCTATTTCACACCTTAGTGGATTCTGGTCTATTCTGGAAACTTTCTTTCCAGGAAACTTTCTCTCTCTCTCTCTCTCCAGGAAACTTTCTCCATGAGCGAGGGTCAAAGTCAGTGCTCCCCTGGGGGTCAGGGCACCCCAGGGCAGACAGAGAAATATTCCCAGTGCCCTGGGTTTCCACAGGAATCCACCACTTCCCTGGGGAGATTTTTCCAGTGGTTGAATGTTCTCATTGAGGAAAATTTTCCTCTTGTAGCTAAATGGAATCTCTCCAGGAATAATTGTACCTATTACCCCTTGTCTTTTGCTTGTGACTTCTTGTGAAAACAGTCTCCAGCTTCTCTGTAGCCACCTTTTAAACCCTGGAACGTGAGGATGAGGTCTCCCCTCAGCCTTATTTCCTCAAAGCGGAACAAACCCAGTTCTCTCTGCCTTTCCTCACATGGCAGCTTCCCAGTCCTTTGGCCATCCTCATGGCATTTCTCTGGACCCTCTCCAGCCTGTCCACATCTTCTCTGTAGAGCAGAAACCAAAACTGAACACAGATGTGACCTGACAAGCACCACGTGGTATAATGACTTCTTTATCTCTGGATGATGGAACCTAGCAGCCTGTTGGCTTTGATGCAGCAGCAGATTCAAACAAGTCACAAATAATCCTGTACCTACCATGGTGGTCTCAAGCACAAATCTTTGTTTTGCCAGCTGCACTGGGAGCTCAGAAATCCCCTGTGCCCCAGGCTGTGTCCAAAGCTGCAGGGACAGGTGAGCAAGGGAATTCTGGCCCTCTGCTCTGCTCAGGTGAGAGCCCACCTAAAGTGCTGTGTCCAAACCTGAGGTCCCAACACAGGAAGGACATGGACGTGTTGGAGCAAGTCCCGGGACCACCAAGACAACAGGAGTTCTTCTCCTACGAGAAAAGACTGAGAGAATTGAAATTGTTCAGCCTGGAGAAAGAAGGCTTCAGGAGACCTAACTGTGGCATTCCATCTGAAGGGAGCCTACAAGAAAGATGGAGAAAGACTATTTACAAGGGGCTGGAGTAACAGGACAAAGGGGAACGGCTTCAACCTAACAGAAGGTAGATTTAGATTAGATAAGAAGAAAAAATTCTTCCTTGTGAGGGTGGTGAGGCACTGGCACGGGTTGACCGGAGAAACTGCGGATGCTTCATGCCTGCAAGCGTTCAAGGCCACGTTGGATGGGGCTCTGAGCAACCCGGCCTGGTGGAAGGTGCCCCTAGCCATGGGAAAGGGTTTCGAGCGAGTCCGTGTTTAAGATCCCTGTCAGCCCAGGCCATTCTACGATCCTACGATACACCTGGGTTGCAGACACGTCCCCCATGACTCCTCACCGGACCTTCCACGAGCTTAAGCCAGCGCGCACCTCAGCTACAGCCCAGCAGCAACACCAGGTGCGCCAGAACGCCTTCAGCCCCCACACCCGCTCCGTCCGCGCCCGCAGCGAGGAGCCCCGAGGCCGCTCCGCTCACACCGACCGTGCCCGACGCCCGCAGGGAGGAGCCGCGGGTCCGCTCCGCTCACACCGACCGTGCCCGGCGCCGCCGCTCCCTCAAGACGCTGCCCGCACGCCGCCACCGCACGGCCCCTTCCGGCGGCGCTACGGCGGCCGCGGCGGGACACGACTCCCCGGGCGCAGGCGCGGAGGGGCGCGGAGGCCGGGCCGATGAGGGGCCTGGCGCGGCCGGCGCTGAGGGCGCGATGGTGCCGCTCGCTCTGGGCGCTGCCGGCAAGGGCCGCCGCCAACGCCGCTTCTTCGCCTCCTCCTCCTCCTGTGGGAGCCTCGCCGGGCGCGCTGAACCCGTTCGACCGGCGGCTGAAGCGGAAGCAGAAGAACTGGGCGGCGCTGCAGGCCGAGCCCGCCAAGTGCGATTACCTGCGGGAGGAGGTGCGGGGCCGGGGTCACCCCGAGTGCTGTGGCCGGGTCTGAGCCCGCAGTTCAGGGGCGATATTGAGCAGCTGGAGCGGGACCAGAGGAGGGCAGCGGGGCTGGAGCACAGGCCTGTGAGAGAGCTGGGGTGTTCAGCCTGGAGAAAAGAAGGCTCAGGGGTCGCCTTATCACTCTCTATAACTCCCTGGCTGGAGCTTGTAGCCAGGTGGAGGTCGGTCTCTTCCTCGGCAGCCAGCGACAGGATAAGAAGACATCGTCTCAAGCTTTCTCAGGGGGAGTTTCGGTTGGACATAAGGAATTTCCTCTCAGAAAAGAGTGATCAGACATTGGAATGGGCTGCCCAGGGAGGTGGTGGAGTCACCGTCCCTGGAGGTGTTTAAGAAAAGGCTGGACGTGGCACTCAGTGCCATGGTGTAGTTGATGTGATAGATGAGTAATGCGATTATTGACTCTCACAATTAACAGACAAATAGCATGTATATAGGTTAAGAAAAGTTTTATAGGTTTATAGTTACGCCTTAACCCCTCGCGTGGTTATCAAGAGACAAACGGGGTTGGGACATCGGGAAGGGCTGGCTTGTCACTATGGTGACATCTGAGCTCCAAAAAGGATTTAAGGAAAAGATCTCCACCCCTCCACGCCTTTCTCCAGCAAAGAGGGGGTTGATGGACGGTACTTTGGGAGGGGTTAAAGGGTTAAAAGGCGAAACCTCCATTATGTGGGTGAGCCCAGGGTGGGGAAAATCCCTCGCTCCTACAGCCGTAACCTTTTTCTCTATTCAGTCTTCTGTTGTATTTTTGATAAGTTTTAATGAACCTTTCTAAATTATGAAAAGCGAGTAACCATTTCTCACAGCTGACAAGGTGCTGGTTGCTAATAGGCTGTACTTTGTGATCTCAGAGGTCTTTTCCAGCCTCATTGATCCTGTGGTTCTGACCGCCGGCTCTCCTCCCCCCAGGTCGGCGGCAGGATCGCGGACCGGGTGTTTGACATCACCAGGTGAGCCCCGCCGTGTCCCCAGCCCTCCCTTCATCCCCAGGGGACGGAATCCCCGGGGATATCGCCGGATGCTGAGCCCTTTTCTCCGAAAAAGGATGCTCGGTGGGCTGAGTTCAATAAGGCCTTTAGAGATTAGCAGGGGAAACTTAATATAGTCTAAAATTAAAAATATTTTAAGACTTGGGTATGTTCTGTATACTGATCTTATCCTTTAGAACGTTTCCTCTGGCTTTGGATGTTGGCTCTGGAAGAGGTTACATAGCTCAGCACTTAACCAAGGTACTGTCTCTTTATACTTATAAGTGTTAAAAAAAAGTTCATATGTGTGCCTCCCTTTCAAATAGGGCTCTGTTACAATGTAAGACAATCATCTGAGTCTTAGTGAGGTAACTTTCCCCCCCCAGCCCTGTACCTGTAGTTATAGCTCAAAGCTGTGTGTTGGGCAGGCTGTTCTTCATTTATTGCTGCTGAAAACTGGACAAATGTGTAAGGAAAATTATCTGTTATGATACAGTTAATTTTTAGTTTTGGGTGTTTTGCCTGTTTTTTTTGGTGAATCCACTGGCCACAGTTAGTTGCTGAAGAGAAGTCATTATGGAGGCTTTGAAGCCATTAACAGTTGACCATTCATGAACCACTCTGTAAGTAAAGGTGCTTCCTTGGCTGTTAATCCATGGTTTATATTTAACTTATAAACTTAGGCTTAAAATTACAGAATGTGTTTTCTGTTAACCACTTCTGCCTCAGCTGTTCTCCCTGGGAGCAGGTGCCACATTGGGTGGGGAAAAGGGCTTTGTGCTTTATGAAAAGCTTCTATCAAGAGTGGAAAAGATTCTTTCTAATTTATTTTGAATAGGTGTGCCAAAAAATGACTTATGTCAATTTAAAAAATAATTCACATATTTAATAGACTTTAAAAATTTTATTTCAGGAAACAGTTGAAAAACTTATTCAAGTTGATATCGCAGAGAATGCTTTAGTAAGTAGTTTTTTGAATGCTGAAGTGCTTCTATTCTGTAATAGAGGGAAGCAAAAAAGTTGAGGTTTTGATGGGCTGTTTTTCTTCCAACCCAACATTAGAAAAATGCTATAGAATCTGAAATCCCAACGGTCAGGGTTGTAGCTGATGAGGAATTCCTTCCTTTCAAAGAAGATACATTTGATCTCGTTGTCAGCAGCTTAAGGTATGTATTCATAATTTTTTTTTTTTTGTTGTTGTTAATAATGTTCTTTTCAGAGTAGCTTTAAAAAATAAATCCAACAAAGATTGCTAGTCTATTAAAAAGCAATAAGAGAAGTACTTGCATAGTTAATGTGAGCATGCATTAGGAAAATCTGCTGTCCTGGTGATTCTTCCTGTTTTGTTTGTTTAATTTCCTTCAAAACACTTGGAACTTCTCTCTTTCCTGCATTTTGACAAACTTGTATCTCCTGGACTTGTGTTTTCTTACCAAAAAGAAGTGCTGGGTGGATAAACTTCTGTTCGTGTTTGGTATCAGTTCCAAGCAGGTGTGTTATGGTTGCACCCTCAGAAATCAGTTTGTGGCTTTAGCTCCTGAAACTTACTTAGCTAATTAAGGTGGTTACTGGCATTCCCTAATTTTGATTTAATCTGAAATTGTAAAATGTACACTTCTCTTATTTCAGTTTGCATTGGGTGAATGACCTTCCTAAAGCTTTCAAAGAGGTAAGAAATTGTTTTTTTAATAGTCTAGGTTAGCACTTGACATTACTTGCATTGACCAAGACTTTTTGGTATTGGAATAAAGCAAATACTTGTTTAAGACAGAAAAGTATTTTTTTTTTCACTAACAGTTTTGGTTATTTTGGGTTACTTCAGCTCTTTCCTGCAGGTGTAAACTTTAGTCAAATCAAACATGTGGTGCAAGAACAAGGAACATGTTAACCAGTTTGCTGTTTTTTAATTTATTTCAAATTGATCAGTCATTGCAGTGCTGTCCTATCACCTGTTGGTAGGACTACCCTACTGTTCCTGAAATAATAAAAATAATTTGAAATGCATTCAGTACTTATAAAAAAAAAAAAACCTTGAAAGAAATACACAATTTTCACTGGAATTTAAGTATTCTATGGAGGGTCAAATACTTTCTCCCACAGTAAATGTAACTGACACTGTCTCACAGGAGCAAGGGAACTGGGCTTCTTGGCCAGCTTTCATGATCTCCTGTGTTGTCTTTAACTAATGGAAACTGCCTTAACCGCCTCATTTTCTTACCTGTCAATTAAAGGCTTTTTTACTAGCACAGAAAAGGTAGCTTGATTAATACTTCATTAAAAAACTATTTAATTTTTTTTTATTTTCAAAGGCATTGGAAATGCTTGCAGTCTTGTTAGCCTGGTTATATAATGAGGCTCTTCTGGATGTTTAAACCAGAAATCATTTCCAGCTCTTAAAGAAAGGAGAAAACATGAATTTATTCCTCACTAGGAAAAGGGCTAGAACTTAAAGACCAGAAAGCAACTTGTCAGCCTTGGTGTTTGAATTATGATATTGCTGTTTTGGCAAGCTAATAATAAGTAATCATAGGGCATTACTCAATTGTCTCAGAAGTGCAGAGATCAGTACTGGAAACTAAAGTTAAATGAAGCCATTAGAAGGTGCTTTTGCTGCTCTTAGAAAGTAAAAGTAAATAGCATACTTACCTTAATCTACCCTCCTTTTAGAAGTAAATTAATTTAGAATATTTCTTTAGGAGTATTGTGCTGAAAATAGTTTTACCCTCAATTTCCATGGTTTGTTCCATGTTTCCTGACTGTAAGTGTAATTTCTGAGGATTTCTTCTTAAAAATAGAAAATAGTCTCTCTTCAGCCAGTGTGAGCAGAAGCTGTGTCACAGCTTGCCCTGCAGAATATAGTCAATATTAAAAATCTGTCACAGCTCTTACAATGATTGCTTTTGAGTTCTTTAAGATAAAAAATCTGAGAATCACTTAGTTACATATAGGAAACAAGGCCACCCCTGTGGCAAGGAGAAATGATGAGGAGGACTCCATCTTATCAGACAGCTAATTAATTACTTTATTATACTATATTACATTATATTACATTCAAATTGAATCTATTATACATTACATCTGAATATATTACATCTAAACTGAATCTGCCAAGCACTCCACTGCACAGAATCTTGTGACTTTCAGCTGACAGTCCTGACACACACATGCATGGATTCAATTGGTCAATGAATCAAAATACGCCAGAATCCAATTAACAGTTCCCTTCAGGTAAACAGTCTTCCAGAATGCATTCTGCTTGTGAACAACACAGGAGCAGTAAATGAGATAAGAATGGTTTTGATCATTCTTTGCTTCTCTAACTGCTTCTCCCAGGTTCAGAGAATGTCAATCTTGTGACTGTCAGCTGACAGTCCCAACACACACACGCACACAAAAAATGGATTCAATTGGTCAATGAATCAAAACACGCCAGAATCCAATTAACAGTTCCCTTCAGGTAAACAATCTTCTAGAATGCATTCTGCTTGTGAACAACACAGGAGCAGTAAATGAGATAAGAATGGTTTTGATCATTCTTTGCTTCTCTAACTACTTCTCCCAGGTTCAGAGAATGTCAATCTTGTGACTGTCAGCTGACAGTCCCTACACACACACGCACACAAAAAATGGATTCAATTGGTCAATGAATCAAAACACACCAGAATCCAATCACCAATTCCCTTCAGGTAAACTATCTTCCGTGATGCATTTTTCCACAACACAGGAGCAGTAAATGAGATAAGAATTGTTTTGATCATTCTTTGCTTCTCCCAGGCTCAGAGAAAGGGATCCCACAGCCATGCCCTGTGTGTTTGTGTGTTGCAGATCCACCAGGTGCTGAAGCCCGATGGAGTGTTCATTGGAGCCATGTTTGGGGGGGACACGCTGTACGAGCTGCGCTGCTCCCTGCAGCTGGCTGAGCTGGAGAGGGAAGGGGGCTTCTCTCCTCACGTGTCACCCTTCACTGCTGTCGCTGATCTGGGACATCTCCTCTCCAGGGCTGGCTTTAACACCCTCACTGTGGTAATTACAAGGAAGAGAGCCATCAGGGAGAGCAATCCAGAATGTCAGAGCTGCTGGAATGTGAAAATCGCTGTTTGCTAATGTAGCAATGACAAACGGCTTCCTTCTGCATGTGGTGCACCTCGCTGAACAGGCTGCAGAAATAGCCTGGACTGCCACTGGTTTTGGCTATGTGGTAATTAATGGAACCAACTGTAGTGTACACTGAAGTGTATCTTTGGCTCATAGCCCAGTAGAATTTGGATGGTTTTCTTGAAGAAATGTCAGAGAATATTAGACCTGCATGAGAAAATTATAGACACTTGCTCTTTCTTCTAAAACGAAGAAGAAAATAATGGCATTTAAATTAAAATTTGATTGCATTTGAGCTGCTAAGCAAAACTTTTTAGAAAGGTTAAAATAGTACATGCTTCCTAAAAATACATGATTTGAGCAGAAGAGGCAGATGAATAGAACTGTAGAATGGTTTGGGTTAGAAGGGACCTTAGATATCATCTAGTTCCAACCCTGCTGCCATGGGCTGTCACAGTCATATTTTCTAGAAAAATCCCTTTGCCCAGGATTCTTCTTCTGGGAAGCTGAGAACACTCAAAGAAAAAGGAAAACAATATTATCTGATTTGCTTCTCCTGTGTTTTGCTGCTTTAGAATGTGTTTAGACATTGCTTACCAACAGGTGGTTGTTTCATTGGTTTCTGCTGTGAATTGTTTTGACTTATTGACTAATCAGGGTCAAGCTGTGTTGGGGCTCTGGAAAGAGTCAGAAGTTTTCTTTAGTATCTTTTTAGCCTTCTGTAAATATCCTTTCTGTATTCTTTAGTATTTAGTTTAATATTCTTTAATATAATATAGTATCATAAAATGTAAATCATAAAATTACCCTTCTGAGAACATAAAGTCAGATTCATCATTCCTTCCTTCATCTGGGAACCCTGCAAATACAATAATGGGCAGGGAATAGTTAGGTAGTACAGCAAGATTGAAATAATACTATTGGTTTAGTTTGATACACTCTAAAATGGAACTTCTCAATTCTTCTAGGATACTGATGAAATCCAAGTGAACTACCCAGGGTTATTTGAGGTTATGGAAGACTTACAAGGCAAGTATATTCTTTGTGGAAACATAAATGTTTTCTGTATCAGTGGACCAGACACAGAACTGTTTTACTGTGTTTTTCTTAACTCCAAATCATAGACTAACTAGTGTGAGTTGGAAAGAACCTTTAAAGGCCATCTAGTCCAACTCTCTGCAGTGAGCAGGGACATCTTGAACTAGATCAGGCTGCTCAGGGCTCCATCCAGCCTGGTCTTGGATGTTTCCAGGTGTGGGTCATCCACCACTTCTCTCAGCAACCTGAGCCAGTGTTTCACCATCTTCAACACAAAGAATTTCTTTCTTAAAAAAATAAAAATAAATCTTATTGCGACAGGGGAAGCATTAGGGTTTTTTCCTGCTATCTAGTGAGTCAGGAGATTTGTGTTGGGAGGCACAAGTCAAAGATTTCCTATTTCATGCTCTGCTGTGAAAACTGCATGTTCTGCTTCCCTTGCGTTCCTGTTCTACATGAGCCTGTTCAGTGTAAGGTGCAGAAAAGCCCTTAAAGGGAGACAGAGGCCCATATCCCACACACTGACTTTTCCTGTGAGCCTTTCTAATTAGCAGGGCAGTCAGCAAACTGCTTTGGAATGAGAGTAAATATATCCTTAATTTGGAATATGCTGAGGAACAGCCAACAATTGAGTAATGATTTTGTTAATATTCTGATTGCATTTGCCATGCATTGTAAAGCAGTCATTCACATGCAGTCTGTTGTTACTGACAGCAACTCGGGCATTTCTTTTCTGGATGCACTGCTATATGGAGTCATTCCTTAATGGAAGGGTAACTTTTATTGAGCACAAACATTCAGATGCAGTAAGTGATTAAAAATATTAGAATTGTGGTTACTTTATTTTGTATTTTAAATCTCTTGGACTAGTAATTTTAATGATTACCTGTTAGTACAGTCATGTGTCTGAAGAAACCCTTTGTACTCATTCTTAAAATTAGTTATACTTAAAAGCCTAAATGTTCAAAGACTCAGGCTGAAGAAGGAATAGTTTGAAATGATTCCTAGCAATGCAAACTGTAAATTGCAAAGCATAGGAATTAAAAGTTCTGGATTCTTACACATAAGAAACTCACCTAATGATCTGTGGTGTGTTCTGTCTTACAGTGAATAGCAGAGGATTCTGTACTTTGGTTTTGTAAGAATCTGTCCTTAGTGCATGACACTCATGGCATGTGCAATATCTTCTTTTTCTTAAAGCTAAAACATATTTTTAGGTATGGGGGAGAGTAATTGCTCTTGGAATAGAAAACCTCTGCTGCACAGGGAGACAATGCTGGCAGCTGCTGCAATATACCAAGGTCAGTATTTGAGAGTAATGAGTTCATCTAAAATGACTTCAAGAACATTTTTCTGTGTCTTTTTATGACCCTTTTGTAAAAAAAAACCCAAAAACCTAAACAAGCCCAAAGCAAAACCAAAAACCCCAAATACTTGAGAACAAAATGCCATTATCATAAGCTATTTTTAACCTTAATTATAATGCCAGGATTTGAACTGTATTGATGCACCAGTATGAGATATTTTTATTGTCCTAAATCTTTCACCAGGAGTCATTATAATGAATGTGATGTTCTGAGAGCTGAGTGTTTCCTAGAGCTGACATCCTGTACCTTCTCTCTCTCCCTTCCTGCCCTAACAGAAATGTATGGAAACAGCAATGGCTCTGTACCTGCCACCTTTCAGATCTACTACATGATTGGCTGGAAATATCATGAGTCACAGGTAATGTGAAGCTCTTATTTCTCTTTGAAGGTACTATTTAATAAGTGATGTTTTAAAAGCTTTTTACCAAACTTTTTTGTTTAAAATTAGCCCTGTATGTTTTTTTTCCCCCTAGGCAAAACCAGCCCAGCGAGGTTCTGCAACAGTTTCGTTTGGAGATCTGGCAAAAATAGAAGGACTTCTTAAAAGAGGAAAAAAATAGTTGTTCTTCAGAAATAATAATTGTCTTGAATCGTCTTCTATAAAAGTTTTAATTGCAGACAGTCTTCACTTGTGCTTATTTAGTGATGATCTCCTGAAAAGATAATAAAGTATGCACAATAGAGCTTTTTGTACTGTGCCACAGCATTATCTGTATAAAAAGGTGTTAATTTTTCTTTTAGGTAAATATTTGAGCAGTTTGCTTTCTCAAGTCTATGAGAGAGCAATTCAACTCTCAACTTTTTATTAAATTTACTGTTTTCAAATATAATGCCTCTTTCAGCATTTCACTATCACAGGCTGCTCCAGGTAGGGTTTACCTGTCTTGAATGCATTTTTGAATTATTTCTCAAGGATAGTAGATCATAATAAATGATAGTGTATTATAAAAGTAAAGGTGTAGTTATGAGACATCCTATAAGAGAAACTATCAGCAAATACAAAGATACAAATTATTATGGTTTTTATGAGTTGGGAAGTATGGATAAAAAGTTACTGTAAGAGATTTGAATAATTGATACTTTATCTAAAGGCTAGTTGAAAACTACATTTACACATCACTTTCCACTTTTCTGTGTCAGAGGCTAAAGAGCAAGAAGAGGAACTTTCTCTTTAGCTGTGCCATGGAGCTATGACTTTTCCTGTCTATAACTGCATTACCAGAAATTGATATTAATTGCAACTATGACCCATTAATATGAGAAGTTTAGAAAAAATCCCAGAGATTTTGCTTGATTGTAGCACTCATGGAGTTGGGGATAAAGAGACAGGATGAAGTCTGTACAACCAAATATGGAGTTCCATAAGTTTTATCCTAGTATCTGAGTGATATATCAGTCCTGGTGGAGTTAAAGCCTTTTCTTTCCTAGGCTTTTTTAAGATTATCCACCAGGTGGAGTTTGAGAGAATTTGTGTGTAGCACAACCCTAACAGGCCAGGTAGGCAGAGCTCTTCCCATCTGCCAGGTCCTGCTTTGGGGGGTTATTTTATTGACCAGGCTTTGACTTTGAATAAGAAATGGGCAGAGAAGGTACAACTCATGAGAAGGAGGGCAGCAATATTCTGTCCTGTTTTTGCTTACAAGCCTAACCCATAATTATTTGAGGGAAATGAGTTCTTTTTTTTTTTTTTTTTCCTAGAAAAGAACAGTAATTCTGCTGGAAAAAGGGGGAGAGACTCTAAATGGTCTGGTAACCTTTAAAGCTCTCTAAAGACTAAATCTAATACAAGAGCTTGTTTCTGTGAAAGCTTCTGTTTTTTAATACTTCATCAGTGGACTCAGTACAAGATACTGCATCACTCTACAGGTCCTCTCTGGCTTAAATAAAATTCCCTTGTTTCTGGAGGAATCTCTGGTTTCCCAGATATAGGTTTTTGTGAAGTTATGTGCCAAATTAATGTAACTTTATAAATCATTGCTTTAGTAGGTTAATTTCCAGTCACTTGAGCTGGTGGTTGTGACTCAGAAGTGTTAAGGGAATGAGGAGGTGGAATGTGCTGGGTAAATGTTAATTGGAGAAGTGCTCCTACTGTGCTCCTTTGAAGTATTCAAGTTATGGTGAAAAGGAAGGATTTCCAGTTCTTTGATTTCATATTTCATAGATGGCATACATAAATAGTAAAGTGTTTTGGTACTGGGGAAACATCTTCTGAACAGGGAGAAAAGATAAGTAGCTTTCCTCCTAGCACTTTGGGGGAAAAGAGGTGTAGATATTCTATTAATCTGAAAAAGGTCTGGGGAGTAATAGAAGCAAGGAGTAGTAAATATGGTATTGGTGGAATGTGGGTTGGAATTAGGGAACATGTAACAGGCAGGCAAGGTGTTAATTTCCCTGTGTTTGAATACCTGCCTTTTGTGGGGGTTTTAACTGCAATTATGGGGTATTTTCTGTAGTGCTTCTTGGAGTTCTAGGTTACTTCTGGTTTCTACTAGTTGCTTGAATAAGTAACTTTGGAAACACTTAGTTTACTATGAAGAGATATTTTTGTCACAAGGCTCCTGTTTCATTTTAATTAAAACATTTTCATTCTTTTTCAGATTTAAGTCTTTATGGCTTTCTAAAATTGTAGTGAAGAAGAACACGCTTGCCAGTTGCTAGCCTAGTACTTTGTGTGCTGAGAGTCAGCTTTTCCAGAGCAAGTAACTCCTAAAAAGTGGTTGTGAAGGTGATGTAATGTCTCTTGTAAGCTTAGTTAACTTAAAAAGCTTTATGCATAATACAGAATATTTTTCTCCTGAATACAGAATGAGAAAAGAATTCAAGGAGATAATTATTTTGATTAATCAAAAGCTAGGAGCACATAAAATAAAAAGTGTAGAAGAAGCATGGTTGCACTTAATGAAGATGAGTATTTTTATTTTAGAGTTTGAGTCACAGATGAGTGAGTAGCTGGTCTGGGTCTTTGGTTACAAGATATGTCAATGTGTAGTTTTATTCAAGTCTTTTTAGGATAAAGGAATGAGATCCTGTACTTTCAAGACTAAGAATTTGTCAAGTTAAAACATGAGAGAGGATTCTTCATTACCTCTAATTTATAAAAATGTCATCAGCAGAAGTACAAAAGCAAACCATACAAAATTAAATTTAGCTGTATTTCTTTACACTGTTTAAAAAAGAAAAATATGAATGACACTCTTTTAATGTTTTCTGGAAAAACTAGGAGCTAACAACTGAGCTTTCAGTTGCAGGGGGAGAAACACACCAAGCTTTCATGTGGTGTTTAATTGGAATTTTCTGAAGCAAAAACCTGATCTCGGGGATTAAATTCATTAGAGCATCTTGTTTAAGAAGCCACTTTTTAGAAGGCTAGCATGTATGTTAAACCTCTTAAGTTTCCATTTGTCTAACCCAAAGATTTAACATGCACTTTTCAAAGATGTGGTCCATTTTTGCCCAGGTTTTGGAGCCATTACTTTGGAGAAAAGCAATTATTGTAGTCCTTTGATTGGAATCAGTCTGAGTACTGAAGCAAGTGTGACTTCCTGAATATCTTGGATGCTCTCAGGTGAAAGAAAAGGAAAAGAAAAATAAAAACCTGAGATAGGTAAGTTTAGTTGAAGGCTACATGTAAGAGTGAAGCAGAAGACACCAAAGGAGTGCATTTGCTGCTTGTATGGGAAAAACAGCTCATGCCTTACTTAAGTTAAAATTGAAGTGATTTGTTGATTTTTTGATAGCTTGTAATTAACTGTTAATCCATGAGCTATACATGCAGGATTAATAGCAGCAATATAAGAGATAAATGACTACTAGACCCTTACTAAACCTTAGGAAACACCTTCACATACCTAAACACACTCCTATAGCAACCCCCACAGCTTCCACCCTCGAATTTGCAGGTAAATGCTCACTCCTGTCCCTTTAGCAGGAGGTTTCAGTGGTGAGAGCCCACCCTTCTCAGAGTGTGTTCCTGTCTGTGTGCATTCATCACCTGAGGAGATGTGGAGGCTGTGGCTGCCTTCTCACCTGGGCTGTTCCTGTCACCTGCTGGTCCACCCAGCTGTTGGGGCAGGACCCCAAAGGTGACATGTGGTGGTGTTTGCAGGGGTCTTAGGATGAGGGAAGAGATGAGGATCTGACTCCATGTTTCAGAAGGCTTGATTTATTATTTTATCATATATATTCTATTAAAACTATACTAAAAGAATAGAAGAAAGGATTTCATCAGAAGGCTGGCTAAGAATAGAATAGGAATGATAAAGGCTAGTGACTGACTGAGACAGTCTGAGACAGCTGGACTGTGATTGGCCATTAATGAGAAACAATCACATGAGACCAATCACAGATGCACCTGTTGCATTCCACAGCAGCAGATAATCAAAGTTTACATTTTGTTCCTGAGGCCTCTCAGCTTCTCAGGAGAAAAAATCCTAAGGAAGAGCTTTTTCATGAAACCTGTCTGTGACAGTGACACCCCAGGAGTGATCTGTGCTTATTGAGCCCTGTGTTTTCCAGGGGAGGATGTTCCCTCAGGCTCCCACAGGGTTTGAGGTGCCAGGGGCACTTTCTTGGTATCAGGCCAGGTTTTCACTGGTTTTTTTTTCTCCCTGTTAGAAGTGTTAGGGCTTTTTATATTTGATTTTTTAGCTGATTTTTCTTTCCCATCTGAGGTCTCTTGATAACTGCCTGATTACTGTTTCATGTGGCTGATGGTTATCTTCATTTTCAGAAATCTCAGCAGATTTTAAGAAAACACCCTCTCGGTTCTGGATGTTTTGTATTTCTATCCTAGCAGCTGATGTCCAGGATTTTTTGCCTGTGCTCTATGTAGGTTTCCCCCATTTGGAGCTGTGTCTTGGGGTGCAAGGTACGTTGATAAAGAAAGAGACAAATTCCACAGAAAATGTTCCTGTTTGGAGCCTTATTTTGAAGCAGTGAACAATGAATACTGGGGAATTCTATTTGGCCTCAAAGTATTCATGATATATTAAAATTTGCAAGTTTTCTAGTAATCATAAAATAAGGAGGTTTCATTATTCAAATACAATCCATTTAATATATATCAGGTATAATTTCTGGTTTCACAGATGACAAAACTACAGGGACAGAAATACATTGGATACATTTCAGCAGCCTTCCAGAACTAAAGGGGCTGCAAAAGAGCTGGTGAGGGACTTTTTAATGGTGTGTGGGGTGATGGCTTTAAAGTGACAGGGGGTGGGTTTAGATGAAATAATAGGAAGAAATTATTCCCTGTGAGGGTGGTGAGGCCCTTGAACAGGTTGCCCAGGGGAGCTGTGGGTGTCCCATCCCTGGAGAAATATTCAAGGCCAGGTTGGATGGGGCTTGCAGTAACTTAGTCTAGCACAAGGTCTCTCTGCCAGTGGCAGGGGGTTGGAACAAGGCAACCTTTAACATTTCTCTCAAGCCAAGCCATTCTATGATCCTTTGTATAAAATACCACCTTTTTATCCAAATTACAACATAAAAGAAGTTATCTTTTTATTTGGTACCTGCATTGGTTTAAGTGGTTTGAATGTCTAACCTTGATTTTTTTTTAAATCTAAAGTAGGGCACCCTAATATTAAAATATCACTTATTCTGTGGAAATACTAGCCAAAATGAGCAATTCACTGAGAGAACCTACTGGGTAACAGGTATAAGAAGTAGTAACTTAAAGTTTTTGTTGATAGTGAAATCATTGTACTCCTTGAGGGATTTTCTCCCTGGAATTTTTTCCTCCTGGAATTGTTTTCTCCCTAAACTGAGCCACAGATTGTTGTATCTGATGCTCATATTTTTAACCATATTATCATCTTGTCTTCACAAAGTGTGTATTGCTATAGCACTCAGGTGCCAGAGGCATCAGTTCTTATCAAAAATCACATAAGGAATATTTTGAAGTTTGCCATTTCTTTTTCTACCATGTGTAGGAATGTGCCCCCTGTTGATGGAGTGATTGAATTATCATTTGTCTGCTTAAAAAAACAAAAAGCCCAGAAGTTTCTCTCCCAGATTGGTACAAAGGCACCTCATAGGACATTTTGGACTTCTTCTCAGACCTGGGGCTGCCCTATTGGACAGAGGCCAAGAGGTCCTGCCTAGGTAATTCACTGGAAAAGGAAGAGAGCAAAGGACATAATTGCTTTTGTGGGGTGTTTTAGCAGAAGCAAGAACCTCTTGCCCCTGGCTCGGTTTTTCTCTGTGAGAGCTTTGTTATTTCATCTTTTATTAAAACTTTTTCTGTTTCCAATACTACCTCAGAAGCCATCCTGCTGATTTTATGCCATTCAGGGTATCTGGCTATCTCAGATTCTCTGGGAGCTCATAAGACCTGGCTCACAGAGAAGCCCATCAACCATCTATTCTATTTTCAGCTTTATGAAGATCTATTTCTTTGTTCCAGTTCTAGAACTATTGATTGCTTTAATTTGATGCAGAATTTATATTTGTTACAGAACTCTTCATGTTATTTCCTAGTGTCCGTTGCTTTCCCTTCTGTAATTAAAAATGTAATTTTCATCAAGTACCACTTCAGATTTGGTGATTGTATGTCCAGTCAGTTTCTTTTCTGACTCAAAAGCAGGATGCCCAGTCTTAGAGTTCTGAGGCTGTAAGAGCCTGAATGAGGGATGTGGGACTCCAGGGGCTCTCCAAAATGCAGTTTATTCCATCCAAGAGGTTCCAGCAGCCCAGGGTGGTGGGTGACGGAGCCTGTGCCTACAGCTGTCAGCTCCAGCTGCAGGCAGGCCTGGAGACCCTGAGTTTAGGTTACAATGCATTATAGACTTTTCTTTGTTGAGCATCTTAATACAGTAGAACCAATCTATACCTTAACTTTTATCTATAGCCTATCATAACTACTGTAATTACCATATTCATGTTACTATTCTCCAATCACTAAAAGTTAGCACATTACAGTTTAAGCCAGAAGTTGTTTTTCAGTTTTCTTGCAGTGGAAAATTCTGAGACCTTTTTTCTACTTGCAACATTTGCTGATTTGTTTGCCTGTGCTCTCTGCTTGGTAAAAACATCTTCTTGTTTGAGGTGGGTTTATCCTTTTCTCTAAGCCATAAAAACCCCTTCTAACTAACATACCCTTTGCCTTCTTGATTATCCAGTAAGACTGGCTCAGCAATTGTCAATTTATACATCTATTATTTTTCTATATTAAAAGTTGCTTCCATCTCTACTCCTTCATCAGACTCGACATTTAAAAATCTTTCTGCCAAGTTTACATACCTGTGAGACTTTCTTGTCAAACTTTCATCCTTCCCAACATGAGGCAGCAGCTGTAGTAAGCTTTACTTGGTAAACTAATGCTGAACTTCATAGGTAGCTAAATTCAAAATATAAGCCAGTCAGAACTCAGTATCCACTTCACAGAGATTTGCATGATTTGTCCAGACCTGAATTTTTAGTCTGTGATTTTATTTTTTTTTTAACATGTAATTGTTTCAGAAATTCTAAAAGAATAGCTGAGCTGGAGCTACTGCCAAGAGATTTTGTTAATCACATCTCAAACAAAGCATTCCTCAGATGATTTTGCCTCCAGGATTCAGCTTCGAAGGCATCCTCAGGAGGAGCTGCGGTGCTGTCACAGCCCTGTTGAGTCAACAGATGTAGAACACTTGTTTGATGCATGGATGACTGATCTTAGATTACCACCTTTCACAAAACAAATGAAAACATCTGTTCTTTTATTTATATGTGAGCTTTCCAAGTAGATGTGTACAATTTTCTTTTGTTTATTTTTGCTGTGTGTGTTCTTTTTTCCTCCTGACTCACTAAATCTTCATTGTATGGAAAGTGGAACTTTGAGCACTGAATGGATTGGGTGATTGAATCTCTATTCAGGTTGGTTTACAGTGTGGTGACTGGTATTTTTTTGTACCTAAAAGTTTATTATCCCTTAGAAGATAGCTAAGCACAGAGTTCTAAATTAAATTCTATCCCAAAGATACGGCATTAAGATAATAGCAAGAAACTTAAAGTTTGCCTGAAAAAACACCTCACCAAAATTAAGATAGAAAAATAGTTTACAAGCAATAAAAACTATAACCAAATTAAAAAATCACTAGCATAATTACAAATTGTAAACAAGGGTGAGACTATAATAGTATGATTATTTATTAGCCTATGTTTGGAGCAGACTCAGTTGTTCTGCTTTGGGAAAGAATTCAGGTTTATGAACACAAAGGCTTCCAAAGTGCAGGGAAGTGTTCCCTGCAGAGAGTTAGTAAATCTTCACAAATATAAAATTACTTAATCCCTGCACTCCTTTCTGGCATTTTCTGCTGGACTGCTTGGCTTTGTTATACTGGCTCTCCCAGATCTCTGAATAGTCACATAGAGACTGTGTATAATTTTAGAAGTTTTGAGAATTGAAATCAGAGCCCCTTAGCTGTAAAAAAGATCTGAGAATTAGAATGGCTTGGGTTGGAAGGGACCTTAAAGCTCATCTAGTTCCAACCCCCCTGCCATGGGCAGGGGCACCTTTCCCCAGAGCCCCTGAGTGCTGCAGCAATACAAATGGTTCTGTGCATCTACTTGTTCAGTTTCTGCTTTTGAATATTGCTGAATAACTCCATTGAACTGTACTGTAAATATTATTGTTTTCGAGCAGTTAACCATCTTGAGAACACATCAACATGACTTAGTTAGTGTAACACTTGATGAATTTACAAATGAATCTTGGCATAAGGCAAATGCTTTTTAACGCTGCGGTTTGTATGCCTGCTCCCTGCATATTTATTTTCAACTTCCAGTTGATTAGCTGCTTTGTCTTGTGTGTAGAAATGGCCTGTTTAATGCAGTGGGAAGTCAAGTAGAAGCCAGCATTTGTTAATGGATGCTTTGAACAGGCACAGTCAGACATTTTAAATTATTCTAACTAAGCAGGAATTCTAATTTATTTCTAAAAATAGAAGTACAACAACCCAATTACCTAGTTTTCTCACAGAGTGTAATGAGTATAATTAGCATAAAATTGGTCTATAAATTTAATGGGCAATTTCTTCTGTGGACATTGAAAACACTAGTAAAAATGTGGCAAGCTACATTAGAGTCCATATAGTAACTTGTTCCCATTAGATGCTTCCTTGACAGAAGTCATTGCTGTAAAATATCAATCAAATCTGTTCTGCACAGGGAGTTTTTAAGGTATTTGATCAAACAGGCATGCCTGTTTGTAGATTTGAAAGTTCCTTCAATCAGAGCAATTTTTTTGGCTGGGTTGGTAGTAGGGTTTTTTACCTTTTAAAGATGATATTCTGCCTATAAGTTCAAACTTGTAGTATATGTGAGGATGTGGGCAGTTCTGTGTGTAGCCTCATAACAATAGCTGGATCAGCTGTTCTAAGTGTAGAATATCCACACAGCTGAAAATAAAGATAATAAAATGCTATTTATTTACTCTTGAAAGTAGAAGGGGTGCTGGAGTCCCACACCTGATGCAGAGGTTGTCAAATCATGATTCAGGCTGCTGCCAGCACTTGTGCCATTGGTTGATGTAAGCTGTGGGGCATTTCAGAAGTTCTAGATGATGGAATTCAAAGGATAGTTTTCCCTCCCTTGTACAGCTGACTTGTTTATGATGGGGAATTCTCCATGTAAATGGGTTTTCATCTACTACAGTAAACTCAGAAACAGCAAAGTTGCAGTGACCTGCTGGGACTAATGTGAAAATTAATGCTGTGAGAGAGAACACATACTTAGAAGAATATGAAGTTTCTTCTGCTTTGTCTGTTCCCTAGAGAGTGTATAAACAAAAAAATCCAACCCTGAGGCTTGAAGATTAGGACCAAGTTCTTCAAAGTATGTATTTTCTTGATGGATTTTTGATTTCACCCTAGTGCAAGCTGACATTACTGCAAAGAGAGATAAATGTGAAATTCTCTAAAAAAATTTACCAATCATGAAAATGCTTTAATTCCTTCAGGAGAGCATCCATTTTAAAGGTACTTTTATTGCATTATTCTGCTAAGTACAATGAATAAAATTATAGCTGTGACTGTGAAAATAGCAAGTTATTTCTTGTGCATTAGAACAGCAACTCTCTCAGGGATTTGTGCCCTACCACACCTTTCCCTGTCTGATAATTTCACAGAGTGCAGTTGCCTGTCTTCCTCTTTTGCCTTATCACTGAGCAAATGAAGTAATTTGCAGGTCCTGGGCTACTTTGAGAGCTGGTGGACCACTGTGTGTACTCTGTGACTAGCAGCTTGCCAAACAAGATCAATTTACTTGGTTGTAAGGCCATTGAAAGATGTATCTTTACATTTCTAGGATTTAATTCAGGGCAATGTAAATTATTTTATCAAAATATATTAACATCTAATTAACAATTCTGTTCCAGGTTTAACCCTAAGAATGTTAATCCTATGGGATTACTAATTTTGATTTATTCAAGAAATAGTATTTTAAAGTAGGTATTTAAAAAAGGGGTTTTTTAAGTTCCTGAACTCAATGTGAACCCCACAGCAAGAGGAGAAAATCATGGAGCAGTCCATTGCTGGCCTCCCTCAAACTGAGCTGTACTCTGCTAAAATAGAACTTCTTAAGGAGGAGAAGTGTTCTCAGGTCTTTTGTTCTGAGAGAGTCACAGAAAAGATAGGTCAGGGTTTTAAATAAATCTCCTGGGAGAGTGTATTCATATCTCACCTGGTAAATCAGTGCATCTCTCTTCACTAGGAAGATGTGGTTCTATAATCAGGGTGTTTTGGCAGTAGAACTCATAAGAAGTAAAATGTTTTGTTGGTCTGTGTAGGAATTTAGGTGTGTTTGACTTGGAATGTGAGAACCACCTCACTTCATCCTGATTATAGGAATAAAATTATTCACAGGTAGTGCACAAAGGGGCTGATCTTTGTGGCTGTGCTCACAAGGGTAGCTGCTCCCAAGTCCCAGCAGTGTTTCAGGGCTACCCTCACCTCTG